>NC_092559.1:37122705-37443145 GCF_037038585.1 Patagioenas fasciata
AATTCTCTCTCAGCTTGTTGAAGTTCAAATCGCCCCGCCTGTAAAACTGTCTGAAAAGATTTAATGATTTCTTGTCCGAGTGCTTTCTTATGTTTTAAAACACCTCCCAATGCTGATTTTTTAGGAACACAACTGAAAACAATCATTCCTGACCCCATCTTGCAAGTAAAAACTTTGAGGGGTGGGGGGGGGGGGGAAGCACAGGGCTGCTTGCAGCGTGAGTGGGAAAAGCGGGGAGAAGGTTTCACGGTGCACTTAAGAACAACTAGTAAAACAATTAACTCACATTCCTGACAAGTTGCTTGATTTTCAGAGAGACAGTACACAGGAGCACATAATATGTACTGTAAAACCCGCAAATAACATGCTGATAGCAAACGTTAGCATTCTCTACTGCTAATTTCAACACCAGTGCTTCCTTAACTTCCAAGTTTTCAACCTCCTTATTGATGGCCTCTTGAAGGTGGTCAATAAATTGCATGTAATTCTCATTGGGACCCTGATTAATAGTTGCAAATGATTTGGCTGCTTTGTTGGTTTCAGGCACCTCTCTCATAGCTTGATATTGCTGACTGTTGGATTCACTCGCTAATAGTTGATCTGATCTTTCACACAGTTCTTTTGCCCAATTCTTATCCGGCGACTCCTTCTGCTCTCTCATGGAAGTTGGAGGGTTAAAAGGTGGTAAAAGCAGATACAAATTGATAAAAGGGCTTGTTTACAACTTTAGCATTCTCAGCTTTCACAGGTTCTTTGGGCAAGTTGTCTGATTCCAATCCTTTTGACTTGCTGTTCTCATCAGGGTTTGCTAATAGTGTAGGAGGACACCCGCTCGGCATTTTTCCTCCCCCCACCCCGGACTGCTGAGGTATCGGGGGTGCCAAAAGCACAGCAGGGGATGGAGTAGAGAAGGTATCAAAGACAGGAACCGGGTAAGCTTCACAATTATTTTTAGAGTTCTTATCAAGCTGCAATGCTGCAAAAATTCTGGTAACCGCAGCCCGTTCAGCCTTAAATTCTTTTAAGGTGGAAATTATAAGCTTCCATGTAGTCGCTAATGATTTAGCTTCTTTATCTCCATTGCTAACCTTATCCCATAATTTCTGCCCTATATCATCCCAAAGTTCAATTTTAAAAACCTTCTCAGCTTCTGTCGGGTAGCCGTTAGTTCTACACCGAACCAACAGTCTACGTATGTTACTTTCTTCATATTTAAGTCCTCTCATAGAGAGAATATGCAGGAGGAGTTTAACTATGACTTCTTCCTCAGAGGATATATTTTGCCCCATAGCTTCACTCTTCCCTCCTCCTGCTCCCAGCTGCTCACCTTTTCCGGGGACTTCTTCAACAAATTTATCTGCGGAATGTCCGTACGCCTCCGCCCGGTTCTCAGTCCAGCTGATCCGCCTCCGGCTGGGCCGCTCCAGGCTTTTCCCCGATCTTAGTGAGACGCCGTTTGGAGTATCACGTCGGGGTCACCATTTGTTGGAGCGATAAAGGACTCAGCATTCCGATTCAATGTGAATCACGCAAAGCCATTTATTACAGAAACAAGCCTCCTTATATACGCAACTATTCTCTAATCATGCATCCACGCTCCCAGCATGGATTCGCTAAATGAGTATCATGGGCAGTCCACACGCTGGAGCCCCACCGATGATAGGTCCGATGACTCACGCCATGCTGAGGCCCTGTTAATGAAGAAACGCCCCTCTCTCTTTCTCACAGCAGATTCTGTTCTCAGCTTCTCAAAGTGGCCTTGAGATTCCTTTGGGCCTGACTAATTCAACAACATATCTCCATCTAACCAAACCCCTCCACATTTAGTTTTCTTTCCCATTCCTCCAACAAACACACAAATTCAATGCGAATCAGAGTTTAACAACCTCACTTCTTTTCTGGTCTCAACTTTATTAAATAGCAATAAGAGCAATTACTCTAATGTATAAGGATGCATCCTAAGAGGGGAGCAAGGTGGTATTTTAGTAGCGGAATCGGTTCCCATTTTATAATTATCTCCCCAAACAAAATTCTTTTGGTACCGAATATAAATATGCAAATTAAAATGCTGAACTCAGATATGAAAACCAAATACCAAGGTCAAATATGCAGATAGATCACAGTTACACATATTCAAGACAATATCTCAGTTTTTGCATTGCACCTTTGAACTGCTTACTGCTCAGCCAGGTAGAGGTGCCTCTGGGTCTCCCTGACAAAACAGGTCAGTGCGCGCTGGAGCCCAGTCGGCACCCGCCCCCCCACCACCGCAACAAGCTGGACTGGGCAAGGCTTTTATTAGTGTCTCACCTGGTGTGCTACAACTGTTATTCCAAAACCAGGATTCTTTACTTGGTGTGCATACAAAAGAGCCAAATCCAGCACATTGAGATGAGACACAGCCTATCACAGAGTTGCACAAGTCTGGATACTGGAATAAAGCTAGCATGCTAGAAAGAAAAGTAACAGCTGTCACACACAAAATATTATCATCACATTCACGCAGTAAAGAGCTCACGGTCTTCTGTATAATCACAAAATCTTCTGTATAATCACAAAATGTACATATTCAGTCAATGGATTCTCATGATTTAGCAGTCTGTGAACTTACTGTACCATGTAACAGGCACTTATTTAAACTGTAATGTGCTTAAACAGATACCTACAAAGAAAACAGGTTAATAAGGAACAGTATCTCGCAGAGTTCAGCAAGTTTTCTACAAATTAGGCGGTTGCTCTCATGGCAGGAAAGGCTTCCACCCAGTGCGTTAGTTAGTCTATTATAACCAATAAGTATTTATATATTCCCACTTTGGGCAATTCAGTATAATCCACTTGAATCCTTTCAAAAGATCTATGCTGTTTTTCTTCCCCCTGCGGGTGATTTTCTCATACTTACTTTATTTACTTTTTGACAAGTCAAGCACCCATACGTAATTTGTTTAGCTATTTCAAATATCCCAAAACATCCAAAACACTTCAAAAACTGATCACAGAGAGCTCTGTTTCCCCAATGAGTTTTCTGATGTAGTAAATTTAGAATTCCCCTAACTTAATTTTTGGGGACCATCTCTCTACTATCTGGTAAAAAAAAAAACCATCCCCCATTCTTGAATTCTGCACCTATATTCTCTAATTTTGCTTTTTCTTTTATAGTGAACTTTTTCTCTGCCTTTTTGTTTGTTTGTCTCTTAGAGGTTGTAGGACAATAGGTTTTAAAGATAACATTGCTGCCTGTTTAGCTTCATGATTCACCAAGTTGTTTCCTCTAATTTTAAACCTGGTTCCTCTCTGATGTCCTTTTACATGGACTACTGCTACTGCTGATGATCCTCTAAGGACCTATAAAACTCTAACCACTAGTTCTTGATGTACTAATTCCTTTCCTTGGGTATTTATTAACCCTCTCTCTTTCCAAATTTTCCCAAATGTGTGAACTACTATGTAAGCATACTTTGAATCAATATATATGGTTGATTTTAACTTTGTCCTGCGGTGTTAACACATAAAGTTTTACTTTTAATGTTCCCTGTTCAATTTCTATAGTCATGCCTGATGCCACAATTAAATCTCTCCCCAATAGATTATTTTCAGCCTCTGGGTAAATTCTTTTTTCAGATTCAATTTCCACATTATCCAGTATGGGAACTTTAAAGGGTTCTCCCTTTGCTTCCACTACGAGGGCAGGTTTTTTTTTTTTGTTTTTTTTTTTTTGTTTTTTTTTTTCTTTCTTTTGACTCTCCCTTACTGCGGCTACTAAGATTTTTTCCTTTGCTCTTTGTTTCTCCTCATCTCTTCGAGTTTTTCTAGTTTCTTTCTTATATCTCCTCAGGATTTTGCTACAAACTGGGGGGTCCACTCCCGAGTACGTTTATCCTTTTTCTCAAATACATATATTCCTACAGTTCTCAAACTTCCTTTCCAGCATGAAACATAATCACTCTCTTCTTGACTAAAAGACTCCTTTCTGTTTACATATAAATTTAAAGCTTGACACATCCAATCGTCAAATTATCCAAAAATGGGCCAAAATAAATGCTCTGGCCTAATTTCTTCTTTGGCCCATTCAACCATACAATATTGGATCATCTTTTCTTTACTTTTTTCCCTTGTACTTTCCTCATCTTTCCAGAATTCTAACATCATCCCCAGGGGACTGTCTGGGGGCATACCTGGAAGGTCGCTCCCTCTCGACCTCTTGGGACCACCCTTTCTAGGGTCCTGAAGACCTGGGATTCTCCAGGACTCTAACATCATCCCCAGGGGACTGTCTGGGGGTATACCTGGAAGGTCGCTCCCTCTTGACCTCTTGGGATTTAGTCCCGCTTGGGATCTCTCTGGAGATCCCGTAAACTTCTCTTGGGATCCCTCTAGGGGATCCCAGAAAGGAGAACTTAAGGATTTACTCTTTCCCTGGCCCATCCCAAATGGTGCTCTTTCACTCCTTTGTCCTTTCGCTTCGTCCCTTCGGTGGCCAAGCCCCTCGCGGGGTGTTGGAACCGCACCTAGAAGGACTCCGCACTCGCTTCATAACTGCATTAATGTCTCACACATTCAGCACCATTTAGACCACCCAACCCGGCAGTGCTTACAGTCCGCTGTTTCTGCCGGGGTCTTCGTGCACCTTGAATTACGGGTGTACTGCTGTAATTCGGAGGGAGGGAGCTCAATTCTTTTGCTTATGCTTTAATTTTGAATAACGTTGGTAGCTCTTCGCACACCCGAGTCCAAGAGCCACTATTAAAGTGAGGCGCCCCCCTTGAACCTGGGGTAACACAGAGCTATCCAAGGTTGTCACATCGAGGTCACCAGTTGAAATAACTCACGCTTTTTCCTCATGAATAACAACGTTTAATACAACTCATTAAAAACGTGTTCATTAAAGCATAAGCAAAACAGCACTGGGTGCATGGGGAGTCTGCGCTCTGCCAACATGCATGCCTTAGGTTTCTGATGAACTCTTTTTATTGCCTCGGCTAGTCCTTCTTGCACTCAGACTCCGTGGTTGGTTGTCACTAGGGGTCTTCTCTCTTTCTCATTGGTGGCTGAAGAGTTCCTTCTTCCTCAGTGTCCCCCCTCACAACAGTTTGCCCAACGACCAACTGTAACAATCTTTCCAAATTAAACAGGTGCCATGCCTTATTTGGTCAACAAGAGTCATTTCTGCAGCTTAGCAGAATTTTCCACTTAGCACAAATCATTATCATATTTTTCACAACCGTAATGAGTTGGTTCCACATAGGAGAAATGCGTCGATTAGGAACGACACGTACCAGGACGCAGACAGAAATTCACGCAGAGGCAGAGATCTTGTTCAGGAAGGAGCGCAGAGCCTGGCCAAGCAGAGAGCTGACCTAGGCCTAGGCTGCCTTCTTTATTCACCATTGACAATTTATAGGATTTACAGGTACAGGCCTGGACTAAGATGTTTACAAAAAGGTGCTTTTCCACTAATTGTTATTAAGAACACACTAAACTCATGTGATGTTTGTCTCACTTGTTGTTCCACTCATTCACAGACCCGGCCCAAGGACATTCACACATCCCATGCACTTGGGGGCGGTTATCTGGCCCGAGATACCATTGTCACGAGTCTGGGCTATAACTTTTTACAATTACGAGAAACGTACTTCAAAGTAATCTGTCCAAGGCCCTTTATATGCTATTATGTTAGTATTATGTCTTCGACTGTCCAGATGGTCATGTTAGTATTGATCTTCCTTTATCATCCAGATGACTGGAACCGCACATCTTGCTTTCCCACATTTTACTTTCCAACAGAGAAATGCAGGGCTTGATGTGCCTCATAATAGTATTATAGAGATTTCACAGCTCTGATGTGCTAGGCTTTGGTTCTGAAGCCCAAAACTGGATTATTAAAGCAAAGAATTACAGCTTTTCTTATTTTTCTTATTATTTTTTCTGCGATTATGCTTTCATTCCATACTTGAGCTCCCCCTGTACCATGGAAAATGAGTGGCCGCTGATCTTCCACTTTGCTAAATTATTTGCTGATTGAGTTAAGCCATTTGTCTCCTGCCTCTGCGTGGACCGCATTGAATAGAAAAGCTGCTTAAGAAACAATCAACCCAAATGAAAACATAGTGGAGGTTGCTAATCTGAAGGACTGGCCCATTTCCTTGCCCCCATTGTCTTGCATGCTGAATCCCACTTCTAGAGGGGACTCTGTAAATGTGTTTTATTATGCATATAGAAAGTATTAATGTCACATAAGAAAAATCAACGTTTGGGCTATCTGGTAATCTGCTGCTGTACAAGTCCAGTGCGGCATATTGATTTGCTTAAGCTATTACCTTTCTCTGAAGCCAATTACATTTTAACTGTTTACTCTTCCTCCAGTGCCTTGCGTTCCATGGTCTTTCACCCCAAGCTTGGACACTTTTTCTAGCCATGCCTAAGGAACCAATTATCAGGTTATCTGAAGCAGAAGATTCTGGTGACTCTGTAAGTACTGTGGAAGCTTTTTGTATGCTAAACTGTACCTGTAAATAGTTCCTAATTTATTAGACTCTTTCCTATCCCCTCTTTTCTTCTTGATAGGGCACAACAGGCTATTTTGGGTTTTCTGACGCTATAGTTTCTTGCCTCTAGCTTGCAATGCAATTGAGCTTTTTGACTAAAAGCAGTGATATAAAGCAATGCTCACCTCTGAGTATGTACTTCTGGTGCAAAATGCAGCGTTGTTTCGGAGCGCAGTCTGATGCCTTTTGTCATGGTTTATAGAGTAAGAGTACTACTACTAGTAGTACTTTTTCTAATACGGAGAAAATGGCTTGGGGTCTTTGGTAGGTCAGGGGTGAGGAAGGGCAAAACTGGCTGAGAGGTGCTGGATGTTTTTTTTTTAGCTATGAAAGTCAAGTTCAAAGACTCTGTAAACCCATGCAAAAGGCAGCCTAAAGTTTATTTTGCACCAGAATTGCTTATGTTGCCTGAAGTTATAATGGGGGCTTTAACCCAGAGACAAACTTAGCTTTTGTGACTGTTATGCAGCCTGCTAGTGTCTAGCCTGAAGAAAATGGCATAGCTCTGTTTTTCCCCCACAGTGGTGTGCATAATCGGTCTTTGTAGCTTTGCTTGGAAAATGTCAGTTGCAGGTGGGTGGACAGACAGTAATTTGAAGCGCAATGGTTGAATTGGTAGGAATGGGCTAACTGGTTTCTCTGTGTGGTTATCTGTTCTCATTCCTTCCCTTCGTGCCCTTTCTCCTCTTTGCGTGTGGCTTTTTATTTTATTTATTTATGGTTCTGTACTTCCTTCTCCAGCTTCTTAGGCATTTAATGATTGTGGGCAAGAAGCGTGCTGCTCACCTGGGCCTGACCAATGGATTCCGGATGGTTGTGGATGAAGGGCCTGAGTGTGGGCAGTCTGTCTGTCGCGTACATCTACCTATTCTAGGTGGTTGTGAGTTGGGCTGGCCGCCTGGCTAAGATTTTTGCACCGCGGGAGTTGCTGCATGTGTACGAGTGGCCACTGAATGGATTTTGTTTGTTGCCCGTCAATCTCGACACAGTTGATGTCTGATTTTGTGTGATGTGTGTCTGTGGAAAGTACTAAAAGCTTTGAGCAGCGGTTGCACAATAAAGATTTAGCATGGGGATATCATCTCTGTCTTGTGCGTTTTTACTGAGGGAAATAGTTGTATGAGTTAAAATGGTGTCTCCCCTGAGCTTAAGTATGTGGAACATTTCAGTCCGTTAACAGTGTTCTATAGATAGATAATGATTTGCCCAGTCATTTGAAACGTGATGCTGGAACTGCTTAGCAATAGTCTCCTGCATCTTGTAGGAAGCAAACTCTTTGCTTTTTGGAAGTAGTATGCAAATGTACTTGAAGCCAGCTGTCATGGTTTAAATCAAGCTAGCAATATAACCACCATAGCTGCTCGCTCACTTCCCCCCATCCTGCATGCGTGAGAGAATCAAAAGGGAAGGGAGAAACTTGGATTGAGATAAACAAACACAGTTTAATAAAATAACACCAATGTACTAATAGTCATATATAGAAAATGGAAAATAGAATCTAAAATAAAAGAGAGAGAGAAGAGAGAAAAAGACTGTAAGGTCCAGAGGCCTGTGCAAAATGGCAGGATGGCCAGAGGCCAAAATAAAGTCCTGAACAGAACTCTCCCAAACGGGTCTCTGGCCCGGCTCTGACAAAGAGCTAGCTGCAAGATCTTGACTCTCCTTAAGTATGAAGCATGATGCTAATGGCGTGGAATATTCTTATTGATCAGTCTGGATGTCGGTCATGGTCTGCCCCATCTATGCCCCCCTTACTAGCTGCCTCATGCCTGTGGGCAGAGCACTCGGAACTGTTCTTGGCTCTCGGACCAGAGCAATTAAAACCATTTACTCTGTCCCAGGCTGTTATCTTCTTGTTCTCCAATTAAATCTAAATGATGACCGTGCTAGCTATGAAAAAAAATTCTAACTGCATGAAAAAATTAACTCACTTTCAGTCAAACCAGCACACCAGTGTAGGCTGCTGCTAAAACGGTAGAAAATACCATATGTGACGCTACAGGTGTGCCATACAAGGGTGGTTTCGGCACAGTGCAATGTGTTGGAAGCATCCAACTCCTGTTGGAGTGCTTTATCAATGGCTGTGTTTTATGGCCTCTCAGTCAGCGACGTGCAACAAGCACAGCAACGGCTACAGAGAAACTGCCAGATATTTTAACGTGGTGAAACGAAGAGCGCAGCAGTGGCTATGTTAAGAGCTGAGCCTAGGCATGGATTGAGGAGATGAGGAGGGAATCCTGTAGCCGGGCAAAACTGTGGTCATGCTGAGAGAATTGCTGTGAACCAGCTGATCTTGTGAGAGGGGCTGATGCAGAGGGGGCATTGCCAGGAGCAACCAAGGAAGATTCAAATGGCCTCCTAGGGAGCGTAGCAAACAAGGCCAGCAAACAGGGGTGAGGCAGTTAGTGTGGCAGTTTGCGCTGAAGGGTGAGTGGGTAGGGTGAGGAAGCTTTGCTGGCTCAAGTGATTACCTCAATTGGTTTTCGTCACCCTCGCAGAAGGAGCCAACTATGGTACCCACTCGGGGCAAAGGTAAGTACTCTGCACTCAACAACATAGAGGTAACAACCCAGACAGAGCTGCCATGGGAACATGCAGCCACCCAGACCTCAGTCTGCAGAGTATGCCAGAGCCTTTCACTGGTATAGAGTGGCAGTAGAGAAAACATTTGTGTGAGGTGTGAGAAGTTGGATGACCTCCTCAGCCTGGTAGTAGAACTGAAAGAGGAGTTAGAAAGGTCGAGAAGTATCAGGGAGCTGGTAAAGGAAATCGACCTGTGGGATCAAGCTTTGGTCACCCACAGACAGATAAGACCACCAGCAAGAAATGAAGATCAAGGGATTCCTGTATCCTCCCCTTGCCTGACTGAAAAAATCAGGGCAAGGGAAAGGGATGAATGGAATAAAGTCCACACTTGGGTTGGCAGGAGAAACACCCCCTTACCCACCCCACCCTCCCGGGTGCCTCCGTTCAACAGGCATGAGGCTCTGGATGTGGAATGCAGTGACACGAGGGATAGGGGGCAATGGCAGCGTGTTCCTGCTCGGCGTAGAAGGAGGAGGGTCCCTTTTGTGACCACCCCACCTTCCCAGGTTCCCTCGCAAAACAGGTATGAGGCCTTGCAAGTGGAACCAAGCAACAACATTGAGGGAGGCGGTTCCGCTAAGTTGGAAGTGCCGCAGAGGATAAGTCATTCTGTGCCCTCCATCAAAACAGCTCCCACAAAGGAAAAAAGGTGGGTTGTGTTCGTGGGAGACTCCCTTCTAAAGGGAACAGAAGGCCCTATATGCAGGCTAGACCCACTTCTTCGGGAAGTCTGATGCCTCCCTGGGGCCAGCGTTAAAGACATAAAAAGTAAACTTCCTGCCCATGTTAGGCTCTCAGACTATTATCCCCTAATAATTTTTCAGGTAGGCAATGATGTAAGTGAAAAGGGAAAACGAAAGGCAATCAAGAGAGACTTCAGGATCTTGGGATGACTGATCAAAGGGTCAGGAGCACAAGTAGTGTCCCCTCTGTCCCCACAGTTGCAGGGTTTCAGGAGGAAAGATGCAGGAAGACCGCCAGATCAGTACCTGGCTGTGGGACTGGTGTCACTGGCAGAATTTTTTGGTTTTGATCATGGGCTGGGTTACACGGCACCTGGTCTGCTAGCAAGAAATATGACACACCTGTCTCAAAAAGGGAAAAGGATCCTGGGGCAGGAGTTAGCAGGACTCATTGAGAGGACTTTAAACTAGATTTGAAGCGGGGAGGGGAGGAAACCAGATGTGGCAGAAGCATACCCAAGGGCGGCATGCCAGCATTTGAGGGAAGGGGTGCTAGCGAGGCCCTTCAGACTGCCATCCCAGTGGAGGTAGGGAATGGAGAGCCACGCAGTAGGATAAACACAAGGGTTAATGATCTGTCAGAAATCGTGGAAGCACTTGAGGATGGCCACCAAGGAATTTAGGGCTTCTCACCAGAAAAAGGTGGCGGGATTAATGGCCCAGCTGAAGTGCATCTGTATGAATGCACACAGCATGGGCAACAAACAGGAGGGGTGGGAAGCCATTGTGAGGCAGAAAAGCTATGATATAGTAGCCATCTCAGAAACATGGTGGGATGATTCTGACAACTGGAGTGCTGCATTAGATGGTTATAAAATCTTCAGAAGAGATAGGCAAGGAAGGAGAGGAGGTGGGGTAGCCATGTATGTCAGGGGGTGTTATGATAGTCTGGAGCATGATGAGGGTGATGATAGGGTTGAGTGTCTATGGGTGAGAATCAAGGGGAAGAGCAACAAGGCAGATATCCTGGTAGGAGTCTGTTACAGACCACCCAACCAGGATGAAGAGGCAGATGAAATATTTTGCAGGCAGCTGGGAGAAGTCTCCCAATCGCTAGCCCTTGTTTTTGTGGGGGACTTAAACCTACCGAATGTCTGCTGGAAATAAAACACAGCAGAGAGGAAGTAGTCTAGGAGGCTCCTGGAGTGTATGGAGGACAACTCCTTGACACAGCTGGTCAGCGAACCTACTGGGGAAGGTACCCCGCTGGATCTGTTGTTTGTAAATAGAGAAGGACTTGTGGGCAATGTGTTGGTTGGAGGTCACCTTGGGCATAGTGATCATGAAACGATTGAGTTTTCTGTTCTTGGAGAAGTAAGGAGGGTGGTCAGCAGAACTGCTACTTTGGACTTCCGAAGGGGAGACTTTGATCTGTTTAGGAGGCTGGTTGGCAGAGTCCCTTGGGAGGCAGTCCTGAAGGACAAAGGAGTCCAGGAAGGCTGGTCTCTCTTCAATAAGGTAATCTTAGAGGCACAGGAGCAGGCTGTCCCCATGTGCCCAAAAGCGAGCTGGCGGGGAAGAAGGCTGGCCTGGCTGAATAGAGAGCTGTGTCTGGAACTTAGGAATAAAAAGAAAATTTATAACCTTTGGAAGGAGGGGCAGGTGACTCAAGAGGAATACAAGAACTCTGTGAGGTTATGCAGGGAGAAAATTAGAAGGACCAAAGCCCAACTAGAACTTAATCCCAGCCACTGTTGTAAAAGGCAACAAGAAATGTTTCTATAAATATATCAGCAACAAAAGAAAGGCTAAGGAGAATCTCCATCTCCTGATGGATGTGAGGGGAAACAGTGACAGAAGATGAGGGAAAGGCTGATGTACTAAATATCTTCTTTGCCTTAGTCTTTAATAGTAAGACCAGTTGTGCTCCAGGTACCCAGCCCCCTGAGCCAGAAGACAGGGATGGGGAGCAGAATGAAGCCCCAATACTCCAAAGGGAAATGCTTAGCAACCTGCTACACCATTTGGACACCCAAAAGTCTATGGGGCCGGATGGGATACACCCAAGGGTGCTGAGGGAACTGGCGGAGGTTATCACTAAGCCACTTTCCATTATCTATCAGCAATGTTGGCTAACTGGGGAGGTCCCAGTTTACTGGAAGTTGGCAAACATGATGCCCATCTACAAGAAGGGCCGAAAGGAAGATCCAGGGAATTACAGGCCTGCCAGTCTGACCTCAGTGCCGGGGAAGGTCAGGGAGCAGATCATCCTAAATGCCATCACACAGCACATACGAGACAACCAAGCGATCAGTCCCAGTCAGCATGGGTTTATGAAAGGCAGGCAACCTGATCTCCTTCTATGACAAGGTGACCCACCTTGTAGATGAGGGAAAGGCTGTGGATATTGTGTACTTAGACTTCAGTAAGGCCTTTGACACTGTATCCCACGGCATTCTCCTGGAGAAGCTGACAGCTCATGGCCTGGATGGGTGTACTCTTTGATGGATAAAGAACTTGCTGGATGGCTGGGCCCAAAGAGTTGTGAATGGAGCCAAATCCAGTTGGCAGCCGGTCATGAGTGGTGTTCCTCAGGGCTCAGTATTGGGGCCAGTTCTGTTTAATATCTTTATCGATGATCCAGATGAGGGGATTGTGTGGGAACGGCAGGACATGCAGGTCCAGCCACTTGTATGATAAAGGAAGATCAATACTAACATGACCATCCAGAGCGTCAAAGAAGAAATACTACTAACAAGATTAAATCACAGCAATCAGTCAAAACAGTGAGAATGATATCTCAGGCCAGAACACCGCCCTTAGGATGTATGGCGTGTGAGTGTTGGGCCTGGGCGTGTGTGTTTGGAATAACATTTTTTGAAAAAAACGTTCTGTTTAACCTCTTGGTCCAGGCCCATATCTTTAAAGCTATAAATGGAGAAAGGCTAATTAAAGAAGGCTCAGGCCAGCTCAGGTCTGCTCTGCCTGGTTCTGCTCTCGCTGCCAACAAGAACGCTGTGTCTGTGCGTCTCTGTCTATGCATCTCTGTATGCGTCGTTCTCATCGCCACGGATTGAGTGCACCCTTAGTAAGTTTGCAGACGACACTAAGTTCAGTAGGAGTGTTGATCTGCTTGAGGGTCAGAAGGCTATACAGAGGGATCTGGACCGGCTGGATTGTTGGGCTCAGGCCAATTGTACGAGGTTTAACAAGGGCAAGTCCTGGGTCCTGCACTTGGGTGACAACAACCCCAGGCAGCACTACAGGCTCGGGGAACAGCGGCTGGAAAGCTGCCTAGCAGAAAAGGATCTGGGGGTGTTGATTGACAGCCAGCTGAATATGAGCCAGCAGTGTGCCCAGGTGGCCAAAAAGGCCAACAGCATCCTGGATTGTATCAGGCATAGTGTGGCCAGCAGGACTAGGGAAGTGATTGTTCCACTGTACTTGGCGCTGGTGAGACCCCATCTTGAATGCTGTGTTCAGTTTTGGGCCCCTCATTATAAGAAAGACATTGAAATACTAGAGAGAGTGCAGAGGAGGACGATGAAGCTGGTGAGGGGCCTGGAGCACAAGTCTTATGAGGAGTGGTTGAGGGAACTGGGGCTGTTTAGCCTCGAGAAAAGAAGGCTGAGGGGAGACTTCAGTGCTGTCTACAACTATCTGAAAGGAGGTTGTAGCATGGAGGGTGTTGGTCTCTTCTCCCAAGTAGCAAGTGATAGGACAAGAGGAAACGGTCTCAAGTTGTGCCAGGGGAGGTTTAGACTGGATATTAGGAAAAAATTCTTCACGGAAAGGGTTGTCAGGCATTGGAACAGGCTGCCCAGGGAAGTGGTGGAGTCACCATCCCTGGAGGTGTTTAAATGGCATATAGATGAGGTTCTTAGGGACATGGTTTAGTGCTAGAGTTAGGTTATGGTTGGACTCAATGACCTTGAAGGATCTCTTCTAACCAAAGTGATTCTATTTTTATATTATTCTATTCTATGGTTCTGGTATCCCTTTTCTGGTGAGGAGGGATATGGTAGGAGAAAACAATTGGTCCGAATGGCAGTTCTGGTGCTTCTCTGACAGAGTGGAATATCTCTTCTGTCAGTTTGGGTCAGTTGTCCTGGCTCTGTCCCCTCCCAACCTCTTGCCCACCCCCAGCTCACTGGATGGTGGAGGTGGGGGTGGTTGGAGAGACCGTCTTCATGCTGTGAGAGCAAATCAGAAGTACATCACGAGACGGCAAATTTAATCTTTAACAGCTATTAAAAAAGGGAGATGTGCATGGCAAAGCAGGGCAATCCTTCACTATATTACTGAGGCATCTGAGATGCCCGCTGGAAGGCATCTTCTTCTCTTCTATATCCCCAAGCCATCAGGTGAAGTTTGGTGACACAGGCGTGTTAAGTAAGCTGAGGGCTTCACTTATCTTTCATCTTCCCGGGGAGGAGATGGAAATTATTTACCTGAAGTAGGTGGAAACTGACACATGACTGTGGCAGTACACTGTCCCCCTACCTCTCCCCCCTCCCCCCCCCTCGCTGAGAACTGATGTGGCAGCTGCATGTGTGCACACCTCCCTCCTCTCCTTCAATGGGGCAAGTTAATGGTCCTTATTGGGAGACCCAGGCCAGAGTCATTAGGAGAGAGGAGGGGGCTCATGTAGCCACAGTAGGGGGGTGCAGAGGTGCACGTAGCCACAGTAGGGGGGTGCAGAGAAGCCGCGAAGCTTCTAGACTGCCCACAGCCAGATCTGACACGGCTATAAATGGGGTCCGCCGAGGCTGCCTTTTGTGTGGTCCTCTTGGAGCGCGGGCCAAATGCTGCCGCCGAGAACCTTCCCGGGACTGGGATACCGTCTAAGGTAACCTCCCGAAAGAAAAATGGGACTGCCTCGTCTCCACGTGTGGGTGAGTGATAACTTAGATATTTCCTCACCAGATAAGCGAGTGTATTAAATAATTCCTCGCCACTTGGGTGGATGTTTTCCTCACTAGACACGTGAGTGTATTCCATGCTTAAATATAAGCACGTGTATTTTCTTTAATAATTCCTTGCCAGATTCAGGCAAGCGTATATCCTTAATATAATTTCTCCCTAAACACGTGGGTGTATTTTTTTCCTGGAGTCAGGGACGGCTCTGGCATTGTTTTTGGTGAGCCACGTGTATACACACTGTGGATCTCCATTATTCTTATTTGCTGTACCCCAATAATTTCCTCAAAGTTGATATCCGAATCTGTATTTTATGTTACCGGAGTGACTGATTGTATAAACCCCGTTTCTAATTGGTTGTTTTCCCGGACTTTCCCGGACAGAATAAAAGCCCGTTTTGGACCTGGTTGTCCGCCTAAAACTAACTTCGGGGTCCCTCCGTGACAATGACGTTTCCTTGAAATTACACTGGTGCAGTGTTTGCTTGCTGACTGACTGAGCCAGGTAGCGATCTATTGTTTTGTCAGTGTAAACTCCCTAAGGTATCTAGAAGGTGTTCCTTCTTCTGGGGGCAGGGGAATTCTGAAGAAGGAAAGTATGACTTATACATTCAGAGAGACTGGGTGATTGGATGATTATCATAGGTTTTAGAAGTCTGTGGTGCCTGGTGGAATTTGTCTTGCCTCGCAGACATTGTTGCTGATACTGGGCTCCAAACCAGAGAGAGTGAAGGGCTGTTAAACAATGATCCAATGAAGAATCGTAGAGTCCTAGAGCAGCCCAGGTGGGAAGGGACCTGGAAAGAACATCTGCTCCAACCTTTTGTGAGAACAGGAGCACAGATGAGATTATCTAGCACCCTATCTAAAGGCATCTTGAAAACCTCCAGCGATGGGGACTCTACCATGTCCCTGGGGAGGCTGTTCCAGTGGATGATTGTTCTTACAGTAAAAACCAAAAATTTACAGAGTCACCGAATGGTTGGGGTTGGAGGGGACCTCTGGAGATCATCTAGTGTAACCCACCTGCTAAAGCAGGTTCACCTAGAGCAGATCACACAGAAATGCGTTCAGGTGGGTTTTTAATGTCTCCAAGGAAGGAGACTGCACAACCTCTCTGGGCAGCCTGTTCCAGTGCTCTGTCACCCTCAAAGTAAAGAAGTTTCTTCCCATATTCATATGGAACCTCCTATGTTTCAGTCTGTGCCCATTGCCCCTCATCCTATTGTTAGGCACCACTGACAAGGGTCTAATCTCATTTTCTTGACACCCAACCTTGAGATATTTATAAGCATAACTAAGATCCCTTCTCAGCCTTCTCCAGGCTGAACAGACCCAGCTCTCTCAGTCTCTCTTCATAAGAAAGATGCTCCAGTCATAGTTGGAGCCCTCTGCTGGACTCCCTTCAGTAATTCCTTGTCCTTCTTAAACTGGGGAGCCCAGAACTGGACACAGTACTCCAGATGCGGCCTCACCAGGGCAGAGCAGAGAGGGAGGATAACCTCCCTTGACCTGCTGGCCACACTCTTCCCAATGCACCCCAGGATACCATTGGCTTTCTTGGCCACAAGGGCACATCGCTGATTCTTGATCAACCTGTTGTTGACCAGGACTCCCAGGTTCTTCTCTGCAATGCTGCTTTCCCACACATCAACCCCTAACCTGTATGGTGCCTGGGGTTATTCCTCCCCAGATACAAGAACCTACACTTGTTCAACTTCATTAGGTTCTTCTCTGCCCAGTTCTCCAGCCTGTCCAGATCTCACTGAATGGCAGCACAGCCTTCTGGTGTATCAAACACTCCTCCCAGTTTTGTATCATCAGCAAACTTGCTGAGGGTACACTCAGTCTTTTCATCCAGGTCACTGATGAACAGGTTGAACAAGACTGGACCCAGTACTAACCCCTGGGGAACCCCACTAACTACAGACCTCCAACTAGACTCTGCACCATTGATCACAACCCTCTGAGCTCTGCCATACAGCCAGTTCTTGATCCATCTCACCGCGCACTCATCCAACCTACACTTCCTGAGCTTATCTATGAGGATGTTGTGAGAGACAGTGTCAAAAGCCTTGCTCAAGTCACGGTAGACAACATCCACTGCTCTTCCCTCATCTACCCAGCCAGTCATACCATCATAAAAGGCTATCAGGTTGGTCAAACATGATTTCCCTTTGGTGAACCCATGCTGACTACTCCTGATAACCTTCTTTTCCTCCACATGCTTGGGGATGATGTCCAGAATGAGTTGTTCCATCACCTTTCTAGGGATGGAGGTGAGGCTGACTGGTCTGTAGTTTCCTGGGTCCTCCTTCTTGCCCTTTTTGAAGACCGGAGTGATGTTGGCCTTCTTCTAGTCCTCAGGCACCTCTCATCCATGACGTTTCCAAGATGATGGAGAGTGGCTTAGCAATAACATCTTCCAGCTCTCTCAGCACTCATGGGTGCGTCCCATCAGAGGCCATGGATTTGTGGGTGTCCAGTTTGCCTAACAATCTCTAACCTGATCCTCTTCAACCAAGGGAAAGTTTTCTTTTCTCCAGTCTTTCTCTCTTACCTCCAGGGTCTGGGATTCCTGAGGGCTTGTCTTAGCAGTAAAGATGGAAGCAAAGGCAATATTCAGTAATTCTGCCTTCTCTGTATCCTCTATCACCAGGGCACCCACCTCACTCAGCACTGGACCTACATTTTCTCTAGCCTTCCTTTTGCTCTTGATGTACTTGAAGAAGCCCTTCTTTGTGGAATATCTTACAGACAGTCACCTTGAGTTATTGGAACGTCCTTGACTAAAATAGAATGAGGAACCAGGATGATTTTCTACAAGATAAGAGGAGGTCGATGAAACACTGTCAGCATGATATTTACTGTGGATGGGTTTCTATTAGACGGAGATTTGTTATTGAACTAGACAGGCCCAAAGGAATTTCAAGGCCACCTTGGAAAACTGAAAACAGGATCTGCTGTAGAAGCAAAACAATTCAGCAGCTACAAGGCAGCAACACGACGTAAATCAACAGACCTATCAGCAGTGAGACTCAGACGCATGGACAGTTCGTGAACATAGATGATATCCAATCAGTTAATGCATGCTTGGAGCGTGGACGCGTGATCAGAAAATAACTGCATATATAAAAAGGCTTGTTTCTGTAATAAATCGGCTTTGCATGATTCACATATTGAATCAGAATGCTGAGTCCTTTATTCGCTCCAACAATTTACAGTGTGTTAGCCAAACTGCCAGAGCGTGTGCAAGATTAAATAAACCAATTGCGAGATAGCTTTAAGTGCATGAACAGCTAGCATAAACCAATCGAAACAGAAAGTTAAATGTGTGTACGATAGCTACCAGCTATAAATGTAAGTGCCTTGCCTAAATAAAGGGTCTTTTGGTTCACCTGCACCAGGAGTCCGTGTCGTCAATCCCTCAAATGGTGACCCCAACGTGATAGGGTCACAGAAACACTGAAGCGAGCGTCTGGAGGGACTCCAGCCGAACGATCATCTCGACAGCTGGACTGATCGAGAAACACGCCTGGGCAATCACCGTCTCACGAATACAGGTGAGCGGCTGGATAGTTAAATATGGGATCTAATTTGTCTGCAGAAGAAGAAGCTATAGTGAAACTATTTTTGTGAATTTTACAAAAGCAGAGAATAAAATATGAAGAACATATTGTTAAGTTAATGCTAAAATGGTTTAAACGGCACTCCAACAACAGTAGCAGCAGTCTTTGATTCAGACACTATTCCCAAGTGCTGACTGATTTGCTGTACAATTTTTGAAATAAAATGTGGCCCTTTATCAGAGGATATATCAGCTGGAACTCCAAACCTTGGTATTATTTCTTGTACTAATGTTTTAGTTACCTGCCGAGCTTTTGCTGTTCTGGTAGGGAGTGCTTCTGACCAACTTGAAAAGGTATCAGTACCAACAAATATCGGCACCCCCCTTTTCTTGGGAGTTCCGAAAAATCAATTTGCCATTATTGCATATGTTTATATAATGCTTCTGCTACTAAAGGCCAAACTAAATAGGAGGTAACAATAAGTTTTCCCTTGTGGGGTGTGAGCCCACCCTTCCTCATTATATGATTCCTCTAAATCTATAATAAGTTTCTGGCCTTCCTTAGTATATTCTGGCTTACCTTCTAAAATAACCTGCCCGTCGGGGACTAGGGCACTTTCTACTTTTATCTTTTGCTTAGGCACCAGTTTTGCCTCTCTGTCCACCAGCTCATTTCCTCTTTCCAATTCCGAGCTCACTTTCTGGTGCGCCTTGATATGCATGATTGCCACCTTCTTAGGAAGTTGAGCTGCCAGTATTTCTTCTGCATGTTTGATATGTTTGCCTTGAGAGTTCAAGAGTCCTTTTTCTTTCCAAATTGTTCCGTGCGCATGCACAACCCTGAAAGCATACTTAGAGTCTGCATAAAAGTTCACAGTTTTACCTTCAGCTAGTTCCAGAGCACAAGTAAGGGCGATTATTTCTGCCTTTTGTGCTGAAGTATTTTAGGCAGAGGTCCAGATTCCATCACTTCATGACTAGTAGTTCTAGCATAACCAGCATGCCTTTCACCGTTCAGGATATTGCTGCTGTCGTACATAAAGCAGTTCTCAGTTTTCTCCATAGGATTGCCCTTTAGATCTGGTCGGCTGGAGTATGTTGCTTCGATGGTTTCCAGGCAATTATGATGAACTGGTTTTCCAATGTAACCACTGAGGAAAGAAGCTGGATTGACAATGTTAGTGACGATGATTTAGCCTGATATTTGAGAAATCTTTGTGGGAAAGCCAATGTCCCATTGCTCATTTAATCCTCTCAAAGTCTCTAGCAACAAGTGCCATGGCGTTAACAGTTGTTTCTTTCCATCTTTGGGTAGTGCTTTGCCGCATAGTAACATCCTTCGTAAAGTCAATTCCAGAAGGCTAATACCCTCCTTCTTCAGAAGCAACTTTCATGTAGATAATATAAGTTCCCCCTCCTGTTCCCAGCAGCTCACCTACTCTTGGTGTTGTGTCTTTTCAAGGATCCGGATCTTTGGCAGCTCCCCCCTGCTACTCTATCAGCTGTACTGGGCTCCGTCTCCACATCTCGTTCGTCTTCGGCTGTCACAGCTTCACCTCTGTCTCTTCTTCATGCGAAATCCTCTTCATGCAGGATCACGTTGGAGTCACCATATGTCGCGGTTTCTTTCTTTCTTTCCCATGACCTCCATAACTAGCAGAAGAAGTCTCTTACAACCATTTAGCACAGAATAAGTCTATTAAGAGATTTTTGGTTTAATTTCCCAGCTTTATCAGAACTACGGATCCACTGGGGATGCCTTTAAATTTCACCCTCAGACTCCTTCATTCAGAATTACAGTTCTCCAACAGCAACATTGCTGGGGGGTGGACTAAAGCCCCTCTTTCGCCGCTTTAGCAGTGGGCAGATAGATTTTTCCTTTTTTTTTATTTTTTTTAATTTTTTTTTAATTTTATTTCTCTTCTCGCTGCAGTTTAGATACAGGCAAGGACATGCAGGTGGTATAATCACTGGTACCAAGTGGGAGTTGCCAGGCCCTAGCAGACTCCTCAGTTACAATGAGCTGAGTTTATCTTGCAGCTTGACACAGGCCTGAAATGTATGTTCAAGCTGTACACCACAGGCCTGGGATATTTTGCTTTTTTATTTTACCATATCATTCCAGCCATAGTACACTTTATATGCAGTTCCTATTAGGTGAGCAATAGTTACATTCCTCAGCCCCATTTACCTTTTGCAATTTCTTACAGGTGTCAATAAACAGCTTATTAACCACCAATCCATTATTTTCAATTTCCTAGATCCGAATGAGTTAATATTCTACCAACTTTTAAATACAACCTCTCCCAGGTTCACATCCATCATAGCATTTACTTTTCTTTCCCATATCTGCAGCTAGCATGTAAATTCAATGTGAATCAGAGTTTAACAACTTAAATTCTTTTCTCGTCTCAAAATTGTTAGATAAAAATAAGAGGAAATTAACTTACAGTACTGTACTTCATCCCATTTTTTCCAAAGATCTGCAGAACAACAGTAATTGCAATACAGCACTATAACCCAGAATCCCACATTCAAGCCACACGTGAATACAATATTGTTTCAAACTTTCTTTTCTTAGAGGATTCCCCCACAAATCTACTCTAATGTGTAAGGATGCATCCTAATGGGGAGCAAGGTGGTACTTTAGTACCTGAACCAAATTTTAGCATTGCACCTTTGATCTGCTTACTGCTCAGCCAGGTAGAGGTATCGCTGGGTCTCCCTGACAAAACAGGTCAGTGCACGGTGGAGCCCCATTGGCACCTGCCCCCCCTGGTGCCCTAGCAAATTGAACTGGGCAAGGCTTTTATTAGTGTCTCATCTAGCGTGCTACAACTGTTATCCCAAAAACAGGATTCTTTACCTGGTGCGCATACAAAAGAGCCAAATTTAGTACACCGAGATGAGACACAGCCTATCAGAGAGTTGCGCAAGTCTGGATACCAGAATAAAGCTAGCATGCTAGAAATAAAAGTATCAGCTACCACGCACAAAATCTTATAATCACATTCACGTGGTAAAGAACTGAATTACTCATGGTCTTCATATCATCACAAAATGTACATTTTGAATCCACGGATTCTCGTGATTTAGCAGTCTGTGAACTTACTGTACCATATAACTGGCAAAGACTTATGAAACTGTAATGTGCTTAAACAGATACCTACAAAGAAAACAGGTTAATAACGAAAAGCATCTCACAGAGTGTTCTGCAAGTTCTCTGTGACTTGTGTGTTATCAGTTAGTTCTCTCCCAGCTTGTTGAAGGTCAAACCATTCCACCTGTAAAACTGTCTGCAACGATTTAATGATCTCTTGCAAAGATTTATTTTTTGTCCTGCTCTTCTCACTTTAAAAACAACATACATTGTAACAAAGTATTATACTTCAAGGTTCCATTCTCTGGCCACTTCTTCTAGTCATCTAACTTACACAGCGGACACCATTGATTACAATATTTCGCAAGATCCTCCTTCCTTGTATTTCCAAGTACTTTCCAAAACTCCAAATATCTAGCAGGTGAGGCAAAAAGCCAGCTTGGTTGAGCAGGGATCTTCTTCTTGAAATACAGCAAAAAAAGAAATTACATGGTCAGGGGAAGTAAGGTCAGGCAACATGGGAGTAGTACAGAGATGGTGCTTGCCACTTGTGGTGGTTTGACTGAAAATGGGTTATTTTTCTTCATGCAGTTAGAAATCTTTCTTTTTCATAGCTAGCACGCTCATCATTTGAACTTAGTTTGAGAACAAGAGATAACACCCTAGCACAGAGTTTATGTTTTTAATTGCTCTGGTCGGAGAGCCAAGGACACCTGAGTGCTCTACCCACAGGTGTGAGGCATCAAGGAAGGGGGGTACGGATGGGGCAGAGCTTGACTGACATCCAGACTGATCAGTAAGAGTATTCCATCCCATTAGCGTCATGCTTCATACTTAAGGAGATCTCTTGGTCCAGGCCCATATCTGTAAATCTATAAATTGAGAACTGTTAATAAAAGTGATCTCAGCCTGGCTCAGCTTGGCCTTGTATCTGTGCATCTCTGTCTGCGTCTGTATGCATTGTTCCTCATCGCCGCAAATGGTGACCCGTGTGAGTGTCTGACCCCTGTGAGGCTCTTCATCTAGCAGAGTGTGTATGGCGGTAACCATGCAATCCAGTGGGTGAGTAAATTTTTGTGGCCACACATCCCTGGGTATAACAGGGATAAGCAGTCCTCACTGAATGAGAGAGCTGTGGGACTGAGTTAGTATGGGACAAGCTGCTTCCCCTGTACATAAGCTATATCTGCAAGTTTTATAGCACATATTACGTGTTTCTGTGTATTGCCTTTCTGAAAATCAAACAACTTGTCAGGAATGTAAGTAAATTGTTTTATTGGTTGTTGTTACAACTCTCTCTTTATGGTGTTGTTTGTGTAAAAACACTGTAAGGCTTCTTCCCCCCTTCTCCCACTTACGCTGTACGCCGCTCTGTGCTTCCCTCTCCTCTTACCCCTTCTCATGGTTTTTACTTAGAAGATAGGCTCAGGAACGTCTGTTCCCAGTGGTGTTCTTAACAAATCAGTATTAGGGTGTGTTTTCACAGTATCACAGTATGTTTGGGATGGGAAGGGACCTCAAAAGATCATCTAGTCCAATCCTCCTGCTGGAGCAGGAACGCCTAGGTGAGGTCGCACAGGAACATGTCCAGGTAGACCTTGAATGTCTCCAGGGAAGGAGACTCCACAACCTCCCTGGGTAGCCTGTTCCAGTGCTCTGTCACCCTCACTGAGAAGAAGTTTTTTCTCAAATTTAAGTGGAACCTCTTGTGTTCCAGCTTGATCCCATTACTCCTTGTCCTATCGTTGTTTGCCACCAAGAAGAGCCTGGTTCCATCCTCATGGCACTCACCCTTTATATATTTATAAACATTAATAAGGTCACCCCTCAGTCTCCTCTTCTCCAAACTGAAGAGACCCAGCTCCCTCAGCCTTTCTTCATAAGGGAGATGCTCCACTCCCTTAATCATCTTTGTTGCCCTACGCTGGACCCTCTCCAGCAGTTCCCTGTCCTTCTTGAACTGAGGGGCCCAGAACTGGACACAATATTCCAGATGGGGTCTCACCAGGGCGGAGTAGAGGGGAAGGAGGACCTCTCTCGATCTACTGACCACTCCCCTTGTAATACACCCCAGGATGCCATTGGCCTTCCTGGCCACAAGGGCACAGTGCTGGCTCATGGTCATCCTGTTGTCCACCAGGACCCCCAGGTCCCTTTCCCCTACACTGCTCTCTAATATGTAATTTCCCAACCTATACTGGAACCTGGGGTTGTTCCTGCCCAGATGCAGGACTCTACACTTTCCCTTGTTAAATTTCATCAGGTTATTCCCTGCTCAACTCTCCAACCTGTCCAGATCCCGCTGGATGGCAGCACAGCCTTCTGGCGTGTCAGCCACTCCGCCCAGCTTAGTGTCATCAGCAAACTTGCTGATAGTACACTCAATTCCCTCGTGCAAATCGTTAATGAATATATTGAATAATATTGGCCCCAGTACTGACCCCTGAGGCACTCCACTAGATACTGGCCTCCAACTAGACTCCGCACCATTGACCACCACTCTCTGGCTTCTCTCTTTAACCCACCTCACTACTCTATTGTCTAGACCACACCTCCTCAATTTAGCTGTGAGGATGCTGTGAGAGACTGTGTCAAAGGCTTTACTGAAGTCAGGGTAGACCACATCCACCGCTCTGCCATCATCCATCCACCTTGTTAAATTCTCATAAAAGGCTATGAGATTGGTCAAGCATGACCTACCCTTGGTAAAGCCATGCTGACTGCCCCTAATGACCCTCTTATCCCTGATGTGCCTTGAGATGACACCAAGGACAAACTGTTCCATTACTTTCCCTGGGACAGAGGTGAGGCTGACCGGTCTATAATTACCCGGGTCCTCCTTCTTGCCCTTTTTGAAGACTGGAGTGACATTTGCTTTCCTCCAATCCTCGGGCACCTCTCCCGTTTCCCAAGACTTGGCAAAAATGATGGAGAGCGGTCTAGCAATGACTTCAGCCAGCTCCCTCAGCACCCGCGGATGCATCCCATCTGGACCCATGGATTTATGGATGTCCAGACTATTTAATAGCTCCCTAACCCAGTCCTCATCGACTAAAGCAAACTCCTCCATTGACCTGGCTTCATCCGGGGTCTCAGGGGTATGGGGCTCCCCAGGACAGCCTCCAGCAGAGTAGACAGAGACAAAGAAGGCATTCAGTAATTCTGCCTTCTCTGTATCTTCTGCCACCAGGGCACCCACTCCATTCATCAGTGGGCCTACATTGTCTCTGGTATTAGTTTTATCTGCTATGTATTTGAAAAAGTTCTTTTTGCTGTTCTTGACCCCTCTCACCAGCTGTAATTCTAAGGAGGTCTTGGCTGTCTTAGCTACCTTCCTACATCCTCTAACAGCAGCCTTATATTCCTCCCAAGTGGCCAGTCCCTGCTTCCATGACCTGTAAACTCTCCTCTTCTGCTTGAGCATACCCAACAGATCCCTATTCAACCACACAGGCCTCCTGGCTCCCTTCCTCGACTTCCTGCGTGTGGGGATGCTCTGATCCTGAGCATGGAAGAAGCAATCTCTGAATGCGATCCAGCTCTCTTGGGTCCCTTTTCCTTCAAGCAGTCTTGCCCATGGGATTTCCCCTAGCAATTGGTGACCCCGACGTGATCCATAAGGAGAATTTACAGAAGGGGGACGACTGCTGCAGGGAGCGAGCCCCAGCTGGAACAACTTGGCTGGACCGTGACCGGGACACAGTCTGCGGGCTGTGTGACTCCTGATTGATCACTACAGAAGCGACAGAGGAGGGATAAAGGATCCAATATCGTTGCAACGGACACCCAAAGAGGTGAGTAGATGGGGGCAAGAGGAGATGGGGCAGAATATTTTTAAAGAAGAAGAAGAAATACTGCGACTCCTCTCGCATATTCTCTCTAAGAGAGGGGTGAAGTATGAGGAGAGTAACCTCAAAAGACTATTAATTTGGTGCAGAGGCAGTGGGTTTCCTGCTGACCTGTTATGAGTTTTTCAAATAGAGACTTGGGAAAAAGTGGGAACTGTGTTGTGGAAGACAATCAGTCACAGTGAAAAATATTTTCTTGGCCTTGTAACCACCTGGAAACTGATAATTACTGCAGTGAAGCAATTAAAACCTGAAAAGACTGTTACGAGCATTAGTGACTCAAAACTTAAACTTGAACTTTGGGACGATTGTCGAGGGTTAAGATTGCGGGGTGACAATCAAACCCTGGCAGATGTATTGTTAACCTCCTCTCCCCCCCACTTCCCCCTTTTGCCCCTCCCTCTCCCCCCTTCCCACTCAGGACAGGCGATCGGGAGGGAAAGAAGGACAGAGAGAAGAGAGTTGGAAAAGTTAAAGATGTTTTACTAACGCTACTAATAAGAATAGAGAAAATAATACAAAATATACAAAACCAATCTTGTAAGTCTCAGCAACTGCAGAGCCAGCACCCAAAGTCCTGGATTAGACTCTGTAGCCAACCGGAGCTGGATTCAGTCTCTCACTAGGCCTCAGTTCGCAGGGACGACCAGCAAGGTCCTCTCCTAATGTCAGCCATGAGGAAAAAAGGGAAAAGGCAAAGGGACGAGATCCTCGTGATCTTCCACTTTTATATGAAGTATTCACGTGAATGGAATGTTATACACCATTGGTCAGTCTCTCGGTCATCAGTTTTCTTGTTGCCACTCTCGCGAGATGTCCATCCGTGCTTATCAATAAGCTTGCATTCCATTGCTAGGTTTAACTAAAACATGTGTTGGGTTCTCCAGGAAAATGCAGCTAACATGAAGGCTTTAGCTGACAGGCAAATTCACTAAAAGAGAAACTTGTTTTTAACAAAACCAGCACACCTCCCCTGCAAGCCTGTGTCTCAGCTGTGGAGAAACTGTGTGACAAACTGTCCAAGAGGGAGCATAGATTCTACTTGTTACCTGCACGGGTGCAAGTCACAGTTATTAGGAGAAGATGCCCTTCTGCAGGACCAGCTCGAGAGAAATGGAACACATCACAAGGTGAATTATGTTTTTTCCTGTGTGACCAGGGGGAATATATGAGTAATTCCACTGCTGACCTAGAGGCATGAGTACGTGAGTTGAAAAAGAAAGCTCCCAAGAGAAAAGTTGCTCTGGTTTCCAGTGAGCAGCTTTCCAGCCAAGGTAGATGGGATTCTTGTGTCTCCCTACCAGAGTCAATCAAAGAGAATTAGGGGGACCCTGCCCCTAGCCAGGTGGAGGAGAGGGACAATGGCAACCGAGTTTGACTGTGTGGATTCGATGGCCTGGTATGTCAGAACCACATGAGTATAAAGCCCTGGTAGACACTGGCGCACAGTGAACAATGATGCCATCAAATCATAAAGGGTCAGAATCTATCGGTATTGTTGGAGCGACTGGGGGAAACAAAGAATTGACTGTGTTAGAGGCTGAAGTGAACCTAACTGGAAATGAGTGGGAAAGGCACCCTATTCTGACTGGCCTAGATGCTCCATGCATTCTTGGTATAGCTTACCTCATGAGAGGGTATTTTAAGGATCCAAAAGGGTATCGATAGGCCTTTAGTATAGCAGCTGTAGAGACTGAGGACATTAAACAGCTGTCTACCTTGTCTGATCTCTCAGACAACCCTTCTGTTGTAGGACTGCTTAAGGTCAAAGAGCAACAGGTGCCGATTGCTACCACGATGGTGCACAGACAACAATATCGCACCAATCAAGATTCCCTGATCCCCATTCATAAACTGATTTGACAACTAGAGAATCCAGGAGTGACCAGTAAGACTCACCTTTCAACAGTCCTATATGGCCAGTGCCAAAGCCTAGTGGAGAATGTAGACTAATAGTAGACTCTCATGGCCTAAATGAAGTTACACCACTGTTAAGTGCTGCCATGCCGCACATGTTAGAACTGCAATATAAACTGGAGTCAAAGGCAACCAAGTGGTATGCTACAATTGACATTGCTAATGCATTTTTCTCTATTCCTTTGGCAGCAGAATGCAGGCCACAGTTTGCCTTTATCTAGAGGGGTATCCAGTACACTTGGAATCGAGTGCTGCAGGGGTGGAAGCATAGCCCTACTGTCTGCCATGGACTGATCCAGACTGCACTGGAACCAAGTAAAGCTCTGGAACACCTGCAGTTCATTGATGACATCATTGTATGGGGTGACACAGCAGCAGAAGTCTTCAAGAAAGGTGAGAGAATAATTCGAATTCTTTTGAAAGCTGGTTTCGCCATAAAGAGAGGTAAGGTCAAGAAGCTTGCCCAAGAGATTCAGTTTCTGGGAATTAAATGGCAAGATGGGCGTCGCCAGATCCCGATAGAGGTGATTAACAAAATAACAGCTATGTCCCCACCAGCTAACAAAAAGGAAACACAGGCTATCTTAGGTGTTGTGGGTTTCTGGAAAATGCATATGCTGGACTACATCCAGATTGTGTGCCCTCTCTACCAAGTGACTCGAAAGAAACATGATTTTCTATGCGGTCCTGAGCAACGACAAGCCTTTGAACAAATTAAACAAGAGATTGTACATGCAGTCGCCCTTGGACCAGTCCAGACAGGACAAGATATTAAGAATGTGCTCTATACTGCAGCTGGGGACAATGGTCCCACCTGGAGCCTCTGGCAAAAGGCACCAGGTGAGACTTGAGGTTGACCTCTAGGGTTTTGGAGTAGAGGATATAAAGGCTCGGAGGCCAACTATACTCCAACTGAAAAAGAGATACCGGCAGCATATGAAGGGGTCTGAGCTCCTTCAGAAGTGGTTGGTACTGAATCACAGCTCATCCTGGCACCCCAATTACCAGTACTGAGCTGGATGTTCAAGGGTAAGATTCCTTCCACTCATCATACAACCAGTGTTACATGGAGTAAGTGGGTTGCATTAATCACACAGCAGGCTCAAAGAGGAAAATCTAATTGCCCAGGGATCTTAGAAATGATCACAAACTGGCCAGAAGGCAGAGATTTTGCAATGTTACCAGAAGAAGAGGTGATGTGTGCTGAAGAAGCCTCACCATATAATGAATTACCAGATAATGAAAAGCAGTATGCCCTGTTCACTGACGGATCCTGTTGTCTTGTAGGAAAACATCGAAAGTGGAAAGCTGCTCTATGGAGTTCTACACAAGTCACAGAGGCTGATGAGGGACAAGGTGAATCAAGCCAGTTTGTAGAGGTAAAAGCCATACAGCTGGCGTTAGACATTGCTGAAAGAGAAAAGTGGCCAGTACTTTATCTCTACATTGACTCATGGATGGTAGCAAATGCCCTGTGGGGGTGGTTAAAGCAGTGGAAGTAAAATAACTGGTAGCACAGAGACCAACCTATTTGGGTTGCCTCCTTGTGGCAGGACATTGGTGCTTGGCTAGAGAACCTGACTGTAAAAGTACATCATGTAGATGTTTATGTGCCTAAAAGTTGAGCCACTGAGGAACACCAAAACAATCAGCAAGTGGATCAGGCTGCTAAGATTAAGGTAGCTGAGGTGGATTTTGACTGGCAATGTAAAGGTGAACTTCTTCTAGCTCAGTGGGCCCATGCTGCTTCAGGTCATCAAGGAAGGGATGCAAGAATAGATGGGCTCATGACCGAGAGGTGGACTGACTTAACCATAGACAGGTTATCCATGATTGTGAAACATGTGCTGCAATCAAGCAGGCCAAAAGGTTAAAACCTGTGTGGTATGGGGGGCAGTGGTTGAAAAATAAATATGGGGAGGCCTGGCAGATTGACTATATTATACTCCCTCAAACCTGCCAGGGCAAGCACTATGTCCTCACAATGGTGGAAGCAACTGCAGGATGGCTGGAAACATATCCTGTGTCTCATGCCACTGCCTGGAACACTATCCTGGGCCTTGAAAAGCAAGTCCTGTGGTGACATAGCACTCCAGAAAGAATCGAGTCAGACAATGGGACTCATTTTAAAAACAGTCTCATAAACAACTGGGCCAAAGAGCATGGCATTGAATGAGTATATCATATTTCCTATTGTGGCAGAATGCAAACCCCCCCTAACCCCCCCCCCTTCAGTATGGAAGGAGTAGGCACATCTCCCTCTCTCTCTGCTACTTGAGGCTAACAGCTTCTTTTCTTTGGTCCCGGAGCACTCTGGCCAGGGCCATTAGGAGAAGGGAGTGCCGAGGTGCCAGTGAGCCGCTGGGCACCTGCGGCCAGTGTGGAGGATGTTTGGAGGCTTCAGGGGCACCCCACAGCCGGTGTGGGGGTGCAGAGAAACTTCTAGAATGCCTACAGTCAGGTCTGATCAGCCTATAAAAACCGGGACTCTCGTCGAGACTTCGCCCATTGTCGCGGGTCTCTCGGAGCACGAGCGAGATGCCGCGGCCGAGAGCCCCCCTCCTCGGGATGGAGACTCTGCTTGCCTTGCCGCCACGTGTGTGAGTAAAACTTCTCACAGGATTGCGAGTATATTTATACTTTCCGTGCACATATGCACGTGTAACTTCCCATGCTTAATACAAGCACGTATAAAATTATTTCCTCGCACAGTCGCGAGTGTATTTATCCTTTCCGTGCACATATGCATGAGTAACTTTCCACGTTTAATACAAGCATGAGTAACTTTCCGTGCACATTTGCACGCGTACTTTAAATTAATTCCTCGCACAGTCGCGAGTGTATTTTCCTCCCGTGCTTCCACATAAGCACGTGTAGTATTCCGTGCACATTCGCATGTGTAAGTAAATTAACCCTCGCAGGATTGCGAGTGTATTATAAATTTACCCTCGCGGAATTGCGAGCGTACACTTTCTGTACCTGTATCTCTTTAAGAATAATCCCGCATCGTGTTCAGGCAAGTGTGTACTCCTCTGGGACTCAGGGGCGGCTCCGACATTGTTTTGGGTGAAGCCATGTGCATGCACTCTGTGGACCGCCTGTTGTACTAGTTGCTGCCCCTTAATAATTTTCCTCAACTGATATCCGAACCTATATTTAAGTCACTTTTGGAGTGCTAAAACCCTGTTTCTCACTGGTTTAATAAAAGTTGTTTTGGACCCTGTTGTCCCTTAAACTAGCCTCGGGGTGCCTCCGTGACACCTATCATGCACCATCCTCTGGGAAGATTGAGCAATACAATGGCTTGTTAAAAACTACCCTGAAGGCAATTGGAGGTGGAACTTTTAAAAACTGGGATAAGCATTTAGCACAAGCCACCTGGTTAGTTAACACCACGGTATCAATCAGTCGAGCTGGCCCTGCTTAGTCAGACCTTTTACACACAGTAGAAGGGGATAAAGTCCCTGTGGTGCATGGAAGGAATATGTTAGGAAAAGCTGTCTGGGTTATTCTTTCTTTAGGCAAAGGCAAACCCATCTGTGGGATTGTTTTTGCTCAAGGGCCTGGATGTACTTGGTGGGTGATGCTGAAGGATGGTGAAGTCTAATGTATACCTCAAGGAGATTTGATTCTGGGTGAGAATACTCAGTTTCAAACTGTATGATGTTAATTGCTGCATGATACTAAGTGTTTAGTAACTATCTTTTAGGTTGATGCAGTGTTGATGAAACCTGAGCTAGCTTCACTGAGTGGCGTTCAGTAACTTCCTCAAGACTGACATCCCTAAGCTGCAGTTCCTGGGCATGAAGTGCACCAGATTATACACCATCTCTCCTGCCTAGAGAGACTACTGTGACAGAGACCTGCAGCCATGAACTAAATGATCTTAACAAACTTTTTGTGAAGAAAGATGAATCATGAACTAGTGATATGTGTGTGTATATACATTTGAAGACAGGTAAAAAGCAGTAGTGATTTGGGTATGATGTAAATGGTATGGAATAAGGGGTGGAATGTCCTGGTTTTGTTTAAAACAAGACTGGGAATGGCAGGACATATGGCTCCAGCCACCTGGATGATAAAGGAAGATCAATACTAACATGACCATCTGAACCGCCAAAGTAGACTAATACTAACATGATTAAATCACAGCAATCAGTAAAAAAAAAGGTGGCCTTGACAAGTTACACAGGATTGTGTGTTTGTGAAGGAGTGATATCCCAGACCAGTAAGAATGATATCTCGGGCCAAAACACCATCCCCAGGATGTATGGCATGTGAGTGTTGGGTCTGAGCCTGTGTTTGGAATAACATTTTTTGAAAAAAACATCCTGTTTAATCTCTTGGTCCAGGCCCGTATCTGTAAAGCTATAAATGGAGAAAGGCTAATTAAAGAAGGCTCAGCTCAGCTCGGCTCAGCTCTGCCTGGGTCTGTTCTTGCTGCTAACAAGAACTCTGTGTCTGCATTTCTGTTTGCTTTTCCATATGCATGTCTGTATGCATCATTCTCATCGTTGCATAAGATCAGTTCTCTTTTAGTGAATTTTCCTTTCAGCTTAGTTCTTCTAAGTAACTGCACTTCTCTGATGTTGGCTGCATGTTTTTTCAGACACTGTTCACTCTGGAGCTGATAACAGTAGCAATGGTATGCAGAAGAGACACAGGTTTAGACTTATTGCTATGGCAGCCAAGGTTACTGATAAATTTTGCATGTCCTGTAAATTATAGGGGTGTATTTGCAAGGAGGGGAAGACAGAACAGGTGACCAAAACTGACCAACTAAGTATTCAATCCCATACACGTCATACACCACATAAAAGTGCGAGATCACGAGGGTCTCGCTCTCTTCAGCCATGGCCGGCATCTGAAGAGGACCCTGCCTGTTCTGCCTGTGATCTTTGGCCTAGTTCCAGGCCCTGCTGAAGAGAAGCTGCTAAATTAATGTATACTGTGATTAAGTTATAAAAGACACACCCATCATTAATCAATTGACATGATAAATGCTTTCTAATCACCTGCAAAACAAGAGGATAATTTTCAAATTTTAGATCCTCCTGCATGACAAGCTGGAGACAGAAGATTAAGTAATACATTGTTTAGAAGCAGAGTGCTTAGCTTATGTTTGACTAGTAATCAGTAGATATATTGTAAGTAAAAAAGTAATCAATTACTTCTGTAAGTGTGTACCAATTGCACTTCCATGAAGAACTGCCAATGTGGAGAGGTCAATCAGTGGACCCTCAGAAGCCCCCCTGAAAGAGGCAGCAGTAACTGTAAACGACGCTACATGGCAGCAAAGACTGTGAAATAAATAACTTCATACTAACCTAATGATTATGCAATTATTTCTTAGTATAGATGATAGCATGTTAAAAATTCCCAAAAATTGTAATGAATATGTAATAATTGTGTGAATATAAGCAGTGCAACAGCATCCAGTCCCAGTTCTGTCAATAAAGAATGCCTGCTTAACAGTATAATTGACTTTGCTGATAAGTTTATTTCTTTGTTTCACTGCATCCCTTAATCCAGTTCTGGTTTACTGCTGAGTCCAGCCCAGGACTTCCAGGTAGCTGCCCTGCAACCGCTGGAGCAATGCCAACTCCACTGCGGGCCAGCCGTGCTACACTGGGAAAGTCAAGATTGATTTTGTATTATTTTCTCTACTTATTAGTACCATTAGTAGAGCATTTTTAACTTTTCCAATTTGTCTCTCTCCCTTTTCCTCTTATTACTTTTCCTTAGTGGGGGGGCAGGGGGTTAACAGCATCTGCCATGTTTTATTGTTGCCCTGCAGTAAATGGTGACATTCCTGAAATACCCATCCCTTGATGATGATCTTTTATGTGGTCAGTCATGTTGTCAGCAGGAAAGAACAGCTGGAAAGAGGACCCTGAAGGCTGTTTACCCACAACCACTACAGTCTTAACATCACAGTTAACGGTATCCCCTGCATTCTCTTCTGGGTCAAGAGGATCTTGATTGTTTAAAAACCACACGCAGTTGGATTTGATGGAGAAGGCATTTGTTGTCTGTGCAACAGTGGATGTTGGAGATTCAAGCTGCAGTGAAGATAACATAATGTAAGGTGGAATTCTACTCTGCTGGCGAAACTAGTACCAGATAACAAGGCTAGTAAATAACTACTGAAAAAACAGACCTTGTAAGATGTGATATGGAGCCCCAGTATTCCAGGGGCAAGCTTCTTCCTGGAATGATCTGATACTGCAGGCAGCAAGGCAGCGTGGGTTATACGCTCTCAGACCAGTGTTTCACAGGGTACACAGAGGTACCTAACTGTCTTCATCTCTTTCAGTGCTGTAGTCAACCCCTGTGGCCAACCAATTTTGTGATTAGTGCATGTGAGACTGAAGTTACTGATCTTTTCAGCCTCCATTCCCTGGACAGCTTTAGTCTCCCATTCTTTCGTATAGCTGCTTGGGATAGTGAATAGCATATCTTGTGCTGAATATGAGGTCTTCAGGGTTGGCTGTGCATGACCTGAAGTGGCGTGTGGGAGATATGAGGGATTTTCTTGAAGTTACTGTGTGGATGGGTTTCTATAGAATGGATATTTGTTATTAAACTAGCCAGGCCCAAAAGAATTTCAAGGCCACCTTGGAAAGCTGAAAACACAACATAAACCAACAGACCTATTAGCAGTGAGACTCGGGCGCGTGGACAGCTTGTGAACATAGATGATATCCAATCAGCTAATGCATGCTTGGAGCATGGATGTGTAATCAGGAAATAACTGCATATATAAGGAGGTTTGTTTCTGTAATAAATGGCTTCACTTGAATTCATATTGGATTGTGTGGAGTGCATGATTTTTCGCCCTCTCAGTGGTGGACTACTCATTCTTTCAGAGGATGCATGCCAGTGGGTAGCAACAATAATAATTCTGTGATGGATGCACTTGACTCCTCCCCCAACCAAACCAGCAGCAGTTTGCTACAGGCTCCAAATGAGGTAAAGGCCTGAACAGTAGCCAACCCAATAACTCCTTTTAGGAAACTCACAAGGAAGCAGAACAACACACTGAACACCGATAAGTTGTGGGTGCAAGGAGTCTCATGCATACCTTTCCCGTTTGACTATGAGTCAATCACTTTATTCCATAAATATGACAGCCTGGGTGAGCCTACATTGAGCTCTCTCTACTAGACATGTCTGTATGGCAATGATCTTTTACTAATCACAGATCAATAGATGAGCCCAAGTTTTATATTAATCATTTAGCTTAAGTAAGTGCATTTCAGATAGAATTAATCACTTAGAATTATTAAATTATGTGATTTTTAATATACTGTCTGTTTCACGTTACTTAGTAAGCTAAATTTGCTGAAATCTTAAACTGTATGTTGTAAAGTTCTGCTCATATTTTACCAAAATTTTATCTACTTGCATTCTATCTTTGAAAACAAAATGGCTGCAAACCATAGACACAACCTGCAAGATAAGTCCTGTTTTGCACCTCATTGTGAAAAACAGGATTCATATAGATATATTAACACTTTCATGTGGGAGATTTGAGGGATTTTCTTGAAGTTAATGTATGGATGGGTTTCTATGAGATGGAGATTTGTTATTAAACTAGCCAGGCCCAAAGGAATTTCAAGGTCACCTCGGAAAGCTGAAAACACGACATAAATCAACAGTCCTATTAGCAGTGAGACTCGGGCACGTAGACAGCTTGTGAACATGGACAATATCCAATCAGCTAATGCATGCTTGGAATGTGGATGCGTGATCAGGAAATAACTGCATATATAAGGAGACTTGTTTCTGTAATAAATGGCTTTGCTTGAATTCATATTGTTTTGTGTGGAGTCCATGATTTTTCACCCTTGCAATGAGATGCATCCCAGAGTCCTGAAGGAATTGGCTGATGTAGTTGCCAAGCCACTCTCCATGATATGTGAGAAGTCATGGCAGTCAGGTGAAGTCCCTGGAGACTGGAAAAAGGGAAACAGCACTCATTTTTAAAAAGGGTAGAAAGGAGGACCCCAGAAACTACTGACCTGTCAGCCTCACCTCTGTGCCCTGGAAGATCATGGAACAGATCTTCCTAGTAGCTATGCTAAGGCACATGGAGGACAGGGATCTGATTCAAGACACCCAGCATGGCTTCAACAAGGGCAAGTTGTCCTGGTTTTGGTTAGTGAATTTTCCTTTCAGCTAGGTTCTTCTAAGTAACTGCATTTTTATGAAGTTGGTTGCATGTTTTTAGGACAGTGTTTGCTCTGGAGCTGATAACAGCTGATATTTCCAGTTTTACTGAGCTAATTGTAGGAATGGTATGCAGAAAAGACCCAGGTTTATCTTTTATTGCTATAGCAGCCAAGGCTGCTGATAAACTTATGACAAATAAATGTAGGGAGAGGCAGACAGAACAAGTGACCCAAATTGACCAACTAGGTATTCCATGCCATCCATGACATACTCAGTTTAAAGGTGGAAGATGACAAAGGACTGGCTGTCTTCATCCATGTGGCATCTTGTGAGAGTTGGTCCGAAGATGGAGCAGTATTTGCCTGAACATCGCCATCAAGAACTTAGAGAACTGAGGCCCTGACAGAAAGAATGCATGGACAATGACTTGGAGAGAGGCCCGAGAAGCATTGTGTTGCACTGGTTTCTCCGATACAGGGGGACTGCTGCTTACAATGGTTGTTGTGTGGACTTCGCCTGCTGCTTCAGCCAAACCAGCCCCCACCTCCTGAAAGTTATTGTTATGAGGGGTCTCTTCGACCCAGGGACAATAGCTGCCGTCCAGAAGATGTGTTCTCACCTGCAGCCTCAGTTACATGTGTCCCCCACCTGCTCCCCCAAACAATGGTCAACAAAAAGGAGTATGCCCAGAAGCTCGCCAAGGGTCCTGAGGTCACCCAATGGACCAGAGAAAGATCCCTGAATGCTGGACACGTAAGCGTTGGCAAAAGAAAGCATGAATCTTTCGAGGCTGCGCAGTACAAGCCTGGATTGCGAAATCAAGGCGGAGATTGGCCTCAAACAATGGGAGCGAGGAGGGGTGAAGAAGCATAAGAGATGACTCCCGAATGGACACCGTTGAAGATCTTCCCGCCAGAGGATCCCGAACCATGACGGAGGACCGGCAGGACTCCACAGGACCGGAGACCAGAGGGATGCTTCTGAAACTGGACTGGTGATAAACGCAACCTCATTTCTCATCTTTACTTTTCCCCATTTCTTTTCCCTTTTCTTTTTCTTACTCTCTCTCTCTCTATTGCGTGCCGCTTTATGGGCAAATTAATAAAGTAACACTGTTTGATTGAATTATAACCCCTTGGCATTTTGGTTGCCTTAATTTTGCACTTCGAGATCAAGGTAAACGAACCATCATGAGTCCGTCACCGAATGGACCGTGACACATCTGTAGAGGACCCTGCCTGTTCTCCTGCCTGCAATCCTGATCCTGATTCCAGTCTGTGAATCTCTGAATCTAGTTCCTGTCTACTGCCAAGTCCAGTCCAGGACTCCCCAATGTTTGCCCAGCACTGGCTGGCATGACGCCAGCCACCTGCAGGCCGCTGGGAAATTCAGCATTGGTTTTCTATATTTTGCATTATTTTCTCTAATTATTAATATTCATAGAATCATTTTGGTTGGAAGAGACCCTCAAGACTGAGTCCAACTTTTAACCTAACACTGGCACTAAACCATGTCCCTAAGAACCTCATCTACACATCTTTTAAACGCCTCCAGGGATGGTGACTCTACCACTTCCCTGAGCAGCCTGTTCCAGTGCTTCACAACTCTTTCCATGAAAGAATATTTCTTAATATCCAATCTAAACCTCCCCTAGTGCAACTTGAGACCATTCACTCTTGTCCTATTACTTGCTACTTGGGAGAAGACACCAACACCCTCCATGCTACAACCTTCTTTCAGGTAGTTGTAGAGTGTGATAAGGTCTCCTCTCAGCCTCCTTTTCTCCAGGTTAAACAACCCCAGTTCCCTCAGCCTCTGCTCATAAGACTTGTTCTCTAGGCACTTCACCAGCTTTGTCACCCTCCTCTGAACTCTCTCCAGTACCTCAATGTCTTCTTTGTAGTGAGGGGCCCAATAATGAATGCAGTATTCAAGGTGTGGCCTCACCAGTGCCCAGTACAAAGGGACAATCACTTCCTTAGTCCTGCTGGCCACAGTGTTCTTGATACAAGCCAGGATGCTGTTGGCCTTTTTGGCCACCTGAGCACACTGATAGCTCATATTCAATCGGCTGTTGATCAACACCCTCAGATCACTCTCTGCCAGGCAGTTTTCCAGCCACTCTTCCCTGAGCCTGTAGCATCACATGGGGTTGTTGTGACCCAAGTGCAGGACCAGGCACTTGGCCTTGTTAAACCTCATACAATTGGCCTCAGTTCATTAATCCAGCTGGTCCAGATCCCTCTGTTGAGCCTTCCTACCCTCAAGTAGATCAACACTCCCACCCAATTCGGTGTCATCTGCAAACTTAATGAGGGTGCACTCAATCCCCTCATCGAGATAATTGATAAAGAGATTAAACAGAACTGGCCCCAACACTGAGCCCTGGGGAACACCACTCATGAGTAGCCGCCAACTGGATTTGACTCCATTTACCACAACTTTTTGGGCCCAGCCATCCAGCCAGTTCTTTACCCAGCAAAGAATATGCCTGTCCAAGCCATGAGAAGACTCCAGGAGATTCTCCAGGAGAATGCTGTGGGAAACAGTGTCAAAGGCTTTACTGAAGTCTAGGTAGACAACATCCACAGCCTTTCCCTCATCCACTAAGTGGGTCACCTTGCCATAGAAGGAGAACAGGTTGGTCAAGCAGGACCTGCCTTTCATAAACCCATGCTGACTGGGTCTGATCGCTTGGTTGTCTTGTATGTGCAGCATGATGGCACTCAGGATGATCTGTTCCATGACTTTCCCTGGCACCAAGGTCAGACTGACAGACCTGTAATTCCCTGGATCCTCCTTTCAGCCCTTCTTGTAGATGGGAGTCACATTTTCCAACTTTCAATCAACTGGGATCTCCCCGGTTAGACAGGACTGCTGACAAAGGATTAAAAGTGGCTCAGTGAGCATCTCTACCAGCTCCCTCAGTATCCTTGGGTGGATCCCATCCAGCCCCACAGACTTGTGCATGTCTAAGTGGTGTAGCAAGTAACTAACCATTACCCCTTCATTCTGCTCCATATCCCTGTCTTCCAGCTGAGGGGACTGAGTACCTGGAACACAAATGATTTTACTATTAGACACTGAGGCAAAGAAGGCATTTAGTACCTCAGCTTTTCCCTCGTCCTCTGTTACTATGTTTCCCCCCACATCCACCGGAGGGTGGAGATTCTCCTTAGCCCTCCTTTTGTTGCTCAGGTATTTATAGAAACATTTTTTGTTGTCAGGATAGCAGTGGTCAGACTCAGCTCTAGTTGGGCTTCAGCCCTTCTAATTTTCTCCCTGCATAGCCTCACAATATCCTTGTAGTCCTCCTGAGTTGCCTGTGCCTTCTTCCAAAGGTCATAAATTCTCCGTTTTTATTTTTTCTTGAGTTCCAGCCAAAGCTCTCTGTTCAACCAGGCCAGTCTTTTTCCCTGCCGGCTCGTCTTTTGGGACAGCCTTCTCCTGCACCTTTAAGATTTCCTTCTTGAAGAATGTTCAGCCTTCCTGGACTCCTTTGTCCTTCTGGACTGCCTCCCAAGGGACTCTGTCACCCAGCCTCCTAAACAGATCAAAGTCTGCCCTTTGGAAGTCCAAGGTAGCAGTTCTATGAATCCCCCTCCTTTTCCAAAAATGGAAAACTCGATCATTTCATGATTGCTGTGCCCAACAAAACCTCCAACCATCACATCACCCACAAGTCCTTCTCTGTTCACAAACAGGTCCAGTGGGGCACCTTCCCTGGTTGGCTCACTGACCAACTGTGTCAGGAAGTTGTCTCCAGGAGCCTCCAAGACTGTTTTCTCTCTGCTGTGTTATATTTCCAGCAGACATTTGGTAAGTTGAAGTCCCTCATGAGAACTAGGGTTAGCGATCATGAGACTTCTCCCATCTGCCTGCAGAATATTTTATTTGCCTCTTTTTGCTAGTTGGGTGATCTGTAACATACTCCCATCACAATATCTGCCTTGCTGGTTTTCTGATTCTTACCCATAAACACTCAACCCTATCATCACCACCATCAAGCTCTAGACAGTCAAAATGCTCTCAAACATACAGGGCTATTCCACCTCTTCTCCTTCCTTGCCTATCCCTTCTGAAGAGTTTATAGATATCCATCCAGTTCCTGAGATCAGCTGATCAGTACCAGCTCAGCGGGTCCCAATTAAGCAAAATCTTCGAGGTACAGAGAAGCCTTTTTTTTTTCTCTGAGTTGGGCACTTTCGTTCTCGAGAGACCCAGAAGCTCCCGGCAGCCCTTGCAAGAGCAGGTGATGTGGAGTGGGCGTTACCACGGTGAGGGCGATCACACCCCCGCCCCTTGCCTTGAAAAAGCCTCTGGGAGGGCAATAAGGCATCACTGCTCGCCAGGCACTAGGAGGGGCAACCAGCTTGTGACGCGGGTGAGTAACACCCACACTGTGCTGCAGCAGCGCGTGTATAACTCATGCACTAGGGTGCACAGGTTGTCACTTTTTGCTTGTTAGACCCTCTCACTTATTGCCACTGTCCCAGACCGCTGCCGACCATGGTGACCTCCAGAAAGAGAACTTGTCTCAAAAAGACTGTAGCAATTCAGACTGACTGCCTGCTCCGAACCGTGGCTGTTCAGGTTTCCGGTTGCAGGGAATGCCAGAGCCTACTGCTGCCGGGGGAGGACAGCCAACATTCTACCTGCGTGAGGTGTGAGCAGATGCAAGATCTGCTCATCATGGTCACAAAACTTAAGGAAGAGGTCGTGATGCTGAGGTCCATCAGGGAGTGTGAAAAGGAGATCGACTGGTGGAGTAACTCCCTGGTGTGCCACTCAGAGAGGCTTCAGGGGGTTCCCCCTCAGAAGGTGATGGACCCCCTGCCCTGTCGGGAAGAGGGGGAAGACCCAAGACAGCCCCTGCCCTGTTGCTGTTGGGCAGAGGTAGAGCACCAAAAAGATGAGGAGGGTTGGAAGCTAGTTCCAGTTAGGCGCCGCAGGCAACCCCCCTCCCTACCTGCTTTGCTTCCCCAGGTGCCCCTCCGTAATAGGTTTGAGGCCTAGATCTTGAAGAAGAGGTAGGTGAGGATGTGGTGGAAGGCCCGCCTACAAGGTCACATAGAAAGAGGCAGTTGACTCCATGCCTCAAGACGGCCTCCAATAAGAAAGAAAGAAGGGTAATTCTAGTAGGCAATGCCCTTCTGAGAGGGACGGAGGACCCAATATGCAGAGTTGACCCTCATCGTAGGGAAGTTTGTATTCTACCTGGAGCCTGGATCAGGGACATCAATAGGACTCTCCCCAACCTGGTGCACCCAACAGACTACTAGCCACTGCTGATCTTCCAGACAGGTGGGGAGGAAGCTGCATCCTGCAGTCTGAGGGGAATAAAGAAAGATTTCAAGGCCTTGGGATGGATGGTAAAAGAGTCTGGGGCTCAAGTGATTTTTCTCTTTCCTCCTTCCAGTTTTGGGTGATGACATGGAATGGAATAGAAAAATTCAGTCCATAAACAACTGGCTACAAAACTGGTGTTACAGGCAGGGCTTTGGTTTCTTTGATAACGGCTGGTTTCACAAGACACCAGTCCAGACAGCGATACACGGGAAAGGTTTATCTCCCAGGGGCAAAAGGATGCTGGGACGGGAATTAGCAGGACTCATTTGGAGAGCTTTAACCTACACTCGAAGGGGAATGGGGTTGTAGCTGGGCTTGCATCAGTGGGGCAGCACTCTAGAGTTGGTGAAGGCTGGGAGGCCTCCCACCCCCCTAGGGTGAAATCGGTGTACACAGCTCGCTCTCTGAAATGCCTGTGCACAGCATGGGGAATAAGCAGGAGTTAGAAACCTGTGTTCAGGCAGGAGATTATGACCTGGCGGCAATTATGGAGACGTGGTGGGACAGTTCACATGACTGGAATGTGGTCATGGATGGCTATGTCCTTTTCAGGAAAGACAGGCCAGCCAGGCGTGGTGGTGGAGTTGCTCTTTACGTGAGAGAGCAACTACAATGTTTTGAGTACTGTCCAGGCATGGATGAGGAGTGAGTTGAGAGTCTATGGGTGAAAATTAAGGGGCAGGTGGGCAGGGGTGATACTGTTGTAGGTGTCTATTACAGGCCACCAGATCAGGGTGAGGAAGTTGATGAGGCCTTCTACAGGTAGCTGAGAGCAGCCTCACAATCACAGGCCCTGGTTGTGGTGGGGGATTTTAACTACCCTGCTGTTTGCTGGAAGGATTACTCAGCCAGCCAGCCACAGTCTAGGAGGTTCCTCCAGTGCCTTGATGATAACTTTCTGTTGCAAATGGTGGAGGAGCCAACCAGGAGAGGTGCACTGCTGGATCTCATCCTCACTAACAAGGAGGGTCTGGTTGAAGCGGTGAAGGTTGAGGGCTGCCTGGGTTGCAGAGACCGTGAAATGGTGGAGTTCAGGATCTTGTGTGTCAGGAAAAGAATAGCAAGCAGAATTACAACCCTGGAATTTAGCAGGGCAAACTTGGGCCTTTTCAAGCAATTGCTAGGGGAAATCCCATGGGCAAGGCTGCTTGAAGGTAAAGGGGCCCAAGATAGTTGGTTAGTGTTCAGGGACTGCTTCTACAAGGCTCAAGATCAGTGTTGGAAAGTAAAACGTGGGAAAGCAAGATGTGCGGTTCCAGCCATCTGGATGATAAAGGAAGATCAATACTAAAATGACCATCTGGACGGTCAAAGACATAATACTGACATAATAATATATAAAGGGCCTTGGACAGATTATTTTGAAGTATGTTTCTCATAATTGTAAAAAATTATAGCCCAGACTCGCGAGAATGGTATCTCGGGCCGGATAACCGCCCCCAAGTGCATGGGATGTGTCCTTGGGCCTGGTCTGTGAATGAATGGAAAAACAAGTGAGACAAACTTCACATGAGTTGAGTGTGGTTTTAATAGCAATTAGTGGAAAAACACCTTTTGTAAACACCTTAGTCCAGGCCCGTACCTGTAAATCCTATCAATTGTGTGCATACAAATCCAGCACATCGAGATGAGACACAGCCTATCACAGGGTTACGCAATTCTGGATACTGGAATAAAGCTAGCGTGCTAGAAAGAAAAATTACAGCTACTACACACAAAATTTTACCATCACATTCACGCAGTAAAGAACTAAATTACTCATGATCTTCTGTATTATCACAAAATGCACATTTTGAGTCAACGGATTCTCATGATTTAACAGACTGTGAACTTATCGTACCATATAACAAAGGCCTACCAAAATTGCAACATGCTTAAACAGATACCCACAAAGAAAACAGGTTAATAAGGAAAGCATCTTGCAGACTTTAACAAGTTTTCTGACCTGTGTGTTATCAGTTAATTCTCTCTCAGCTTGTTGAAGTTCAAATCGCCCCGCCTGTAAAACCGTCTGAAAAGATTTAATGATTTCTTGTCCGAGTGCTTTCCTATGTTTTAAAACACCTCCCGATACCAATTTTTTAGGAACACAACTGAAAACAATCATTCCTGACCCCATCTTGCAAGTAAAAACCTTGAGAAGAGGGAGGGAGGGGGGTAAACACTGGGCTGCTTGCAGCGTGAGTGGGAAAAGCAGGGAGAAGGTTTTACGGCGGACTTAAAAACAACTAATAAAAAAATTAACTCGCATTCCTGACAAGCTGCTTGATTTTCAGAGAGGCAATACACAGGAGCACATAATATGTACTGTGAAACTCGCAAATAACATGCTGATAGCAAACATTAGTGTTCTCTACTGCTAATTTCAACACCAGTGCTTCCTTAGCTTCTAAGTTTTCAACCTGCTTATTGATGGCCTCTTGAAGGTGGTCAATAAATTGCATGTAATTCTCATTGGGACCCTGATTAATAGTTGCAAATAATTTGGCTGCTTTGTTGGTTTCAGGCACCTCTCTCATAGCTTGATATGCAAGGTCTGCTGACTGCCTCAGGATTTCAGAAACTAATTGCGCCTCCAATTGTGGTGCCTCTAATTAGTGTCTGTTCCAAGAGTTGGGGGATACCTGCCCCTTTCAATTAATCCCCATCGTTCTGTCCTAAATGATCTATAGCTGTTATATTGCATAGGTCTACTTTTGCTTGAGTCTTTCATGGTTCTTATCTGATTTCAGAGCAACTCACACACATACTCCTTTAACTTTCCAAGAAAATGCTGCAAACCCTCATCCTCTTCCGAGTCATCAGGTAACACGGACTTGAACGGTCAGAACAGTGCACATTCTCTCCAATACTTTCTAGCATCATAATTATTCATATAACCTGAGTTCCCAAGCGCATCCCCTTTCCCGACACAATCAGCATGACCGCATTGATGACTGTTGGATTCATTCGCTAATACCTGATCTGATATTTCACACAGTTCTTTTGCCCAGTTCTTATCCGGCGACTCCTTCTGCTCTCTCATGGAAGTTGGAGAGTTAAAAGGTGGTAAAAGCAGATACAAATTGGTAAAAAGACTTGTTTACAACTTTAGCATTCTCAGCTTTCACAGGTTCTTTGGGCAAGTTGTCTGATTCCAATCCTTTTGACTTGCTGTTCTCATCAGGGTTTGCTAATAGTTGTAGGAGGACACCCGCTCGGCATTTTTCCTCCCCCCCGCCCCGGACTGCTGAACAATCAGAGGTGTTGAAAGCACAGCAGGGGATGGAGTAGAGAAGGTATCAAAGACACGAACCGGGTAAGCTTCACAACGACTTTCAGGATTCTTATCAGGCTGCAACGCTACAAAAACTCCAGCAGCAGCAGACCGTTCAGCCTTAAAATCTTTTATAAGCTTCCATGTAGTTACTAATGATTTAGCTTCTTTAACATCTCCATTGCTGACCTTATTCCATAATTTCTGCCTTATATCGTCCCAAAGTTCAAGTTTAAAAGCCTTCTCGGTTTCTCCCAGGTAGCTGTTAATTCTACACCAAACTAACGGTCTACGTATGTTACTTTCTTCCTATTTAAGTCCTCTCACAGAAAGAATATGCAGGAGGAGCTTAACTACGGCTTGTTCTTCAGAAAATACATTTTGCTCCATAACTTCACTCTTCCCTCCTCCTGCCCTCAGCCGCTCACCTTTTCCGGTGATCCGTCGACGAATTTATCCCCGGGACATCCGTACGCCTCTGTCCAGTCTCCAGTCCAGGTGAACCGCCTCCGGCTGGGCCGCTCCAGGCTTTTCCCTGATTGTAGTGAGACGCCATTCAGAGTATCACGTCGGGGTCACCATTTTTTGGAACGATAAAGGACTCAGCATTCTGATTCAATGTGAATCACACAAAGCCATTTATTACAGAAACAAACCTCCTTATATATGCAACTGTTCTCTGATCATGCGTCCACGCTCCAAGCATGCATTTGCTAATTGGATATCATCTATGTTCACGAGCTGTCCACGTGCTGAAGTCTCACTGCTGACAGGTCTGTTGATTTACACCATGTTGGGGCCTTGTTATTTCGAAGATGCTTCTCTCCCACGGCAGGTCCTGTTTCCAGCCTTGAAATTCCTGGCTGGTTCGGTAACAAATCTCCATCTAACAGCAACCCCTCTACAGCGCTGGATGGCAGCACAGCCTTCTGGTGTGTCAGCCACTCCTCCCAGCTTAGTGTCATCAGCAAACCTGCTGATAGTACACTCAATTCTCTCATCTAAATTGTTAATGAATATATTGAATAATACTGGCCCCAATACTGACCCCTGAGGCACTCCACTAGATACTGGCCTCCAACTAGACTCCGCACCATTGACCACCACTCTCTGGCTTCTCTCCTTAAGCCAGTTTGCAATTCATCTCACTACTCTATTGTCCAGACCACACCTCCTCAATTTAGCTGTGAGGATGCTGTGAGAGACTGTATCAAACTCTTTGCTGAAGTCAAGGTAGACCACATCCACCACTCTGCCATCATCCATCCACCTTGTTACATTCTCATAAAAGGCTGTGAGGTTGGTCAAGCATGACTTACCCTTGGTAAAGCCATGCTGACTGCCCCTAATAACCCTCTTATCCTTGATATGCCTTGAGATGGCATCAAGGACAAGCTGTTCCATTACTCTCCCAGGGATGGAGGTGAGGCTGACCGGTCTATAATTACCCGGGTCCTCCTTCTTGCCCTTTTTGAAGACTGGAGTGACATTTGCTTTCCTCCAATCCTCGGGCACCTCTCTCGTTTCCCAAGACTTGGCAAAGATGATGGAGAGCGGTCCAGCAATTACTTCAGCCAGCTCCCTCAGCACCCACGGATGCATCCCATCTGGACACATGGATTTATGGATGTCCAGACTATTTAATAGCTCCCTAACCCAGTCCTCATCAACTAAAGCAAACTCCTCCATTGACCTGGCTTCATCCGGGGTCTCAGAGGTACAGGGCTCCCCAGGACAGCCTCCGACAGAGTAGACAGAGACAAAGAAGGCATTCAGTAATTCTGCCTTCTCTGTATCTTCTGTCACCAGGGCACCCACCCCATTCATCAGTGGGCCTACATTGCCTGTAGTATTAGTTTTATCTGCTATGTATTTGAAAACGCTCTTTTTGCTGTCCTTGACCCCTTTCACCAGGTTTAATTCTAAGGAGGCCTTGGTTATCCTAGCTGCCTTCCTACATCCTCTAACAGCAGCCTTATATTCCTCCCAAGTGGCCAGCCCCTGCTTCCATGGCGTGTATAAATTATTTCCTCGCATAATCGCGAGTGTGTTTTCCTCCTGTGCTTCCACATAAGCATGTGTAATATTCCGTGCACATTTGCAAGTGTATTTCTCCTTGCGGGATTGCGAGTGTATTATAAAGTAATCCTCGCAGAATCGGGAGTGTACACGTTTGTACTCAATACGAGTACGTGTATCCCTTTAAAATAATCCCACGTGTGTTCAGGCAAGTGTGTACTCTTCCCGGACTCAGGGACGGCTCTGGCATTGTTGTTGGTGAAGCCACGTGCATGCACACTGTGGACCTCCTGTTGTATTAGTTGCTGCCCCTTAATAATTTACTCAACTGATATCCGAACCTGTATTCCAGTCAGTTTGGAGAGCTAAAACCCCATCTTTCACCGGTCAATCTCCTGAACAATTTTACTGAATAAAAGATTGTTTTGGACCCTGTTGTCCCCTAACTAACTTTGGGGTTCCTCCATGACAGTCTCTGGCAGAGTAGACAGAGACAAAGAAGGCATTCAGTAACTCTGCCTTCTCTGTATCTTCTGTCACCAGGGCACCCACCTCGTTCATCAGTGAGCCTACGTTGCCTCTGGTGTTAGTTTTATCTATCTGCCACATATTTGAAAAAACTCTTTCTGTTGTCTTTGACCCCTCTCGCCAGGTTTAATTCTGAGGCCTTAGCTTTCCTAGTTGCCTCCCTATACCCTCTGACAACAGCCTTATATTCTCCCCAAGTGGCCAGCCCCTCCTTCCATGATCTATAAACTCTCCTCTTCCACTTGGGCTTACCCAGCAGCTCCCTGTTTAACCATGCTCCCTTCCTTGACTTCCTACGTGTCGGGATGCTCTGACCTTGAGCCCAGTAGAAGCAGTCCCTGAACACTAATCAACTATCTTGGGACCCTTTACCTTCAAGCAGCCTTGCCCATGGGATTTCCCCTAGCAATTGCTTGAAAAGGCCCAAGTTTGCCCTGCTGAAGTCCAGGGTTGCAATTCTGCTTGCTATTCTGTTCCTGCCACACAAGATCCTGAACTCTACCATTTCATGGTTGCTGCAACCCAGGCAGCCCTCAACCTTTACTGCTTCGACCAGACCCTCCTTGTTAGTGAGGATGAGATCCAGCATGCATCTCTCCTAGTTGGCTCCTCCACCATCTGCATGAGGAAGTTATCATCAGTGCGCTGGAGGAACCTCCTGGACTGTGTCTGGCTGGCTGAATGGTCCTTCCAGCAAACATCAGGGAAGTTAAAATCCCCCACCACAACCAGGGCCTGTGATTGTGAGGCTGCTCTCAGCTACCTGTAGAAGGCCTCATCAACTTCCTCACCCTGATCTGGTGGCCTGTAATAGACACCCACAACAGTATCACCCCTGCCATCCTGCCCCTTAATTTTCACCCATAGACTCTCAACTCGCCCCTCATCCGTGCCCGGACAATACTCAATACACTGTAGTTGCTCTCTCACGTAAAGAGCAACTCCACCACCACGCCTGACTGGCCTGTCTTTCCTGAAAAGGACATAGCCATCCATGACCACATTGCAGTCATGTGTGCTGTCCCACCATGTCTCCATAATTGCCACCAGGTCATAGTCTCCTGCCCAACCACAGGTTTCTAACTCATCCTGCTTATTCCCCATACTGCACGCATCGGTATACAGGCATTTCAGAGACTGAATTGAGCACACCGATTTCACCCTAGGGGTATGGGAGGCCTCCAGTTCCTGTTTGCTGTGGAGTCCAGACCAGGACTTTCCAGGTGCCTTCTCTGTAGCTGCTGGAGCAATGCTGGCTCCGCCATGGGCAGCACTGCGCCGCCCTGGGACATTCAGGATTGAATTTGTACATTTTGAATTGTTTTCTTTATTTATTAGTAGCATTAGTAAAGATTTTTTAACTTTTTCCAACATGCAAGTCTCTCTCCCTTTTCCTCCTATTGCCTTTCCTTGTTGGGGAGGGTTGGGGGTAACAGAGAGCATCTACTGTGGTTTACTGATGCCCTGTAGTAAATTATGCCAGATCTATTGGCCCCCATGTGGGGCTTGAAAACGCTAAAATTTGACACTAAAAAGGGGCAAAATGTGGAGATTTTGGTGTTTTTAATACTGTGGCGCAGATTCAATTTTTTGGCATGGTGCCAGCTCATAGGGTTGAGATGTTCACAGGTCTGTGTGCTTTAGACATCATCTAGTAGTATTAAAGTAGATTGAATTACATTGGTTTAAAGATGCTGTGGCATAAGTTGTATCAATTAGTCTCTACACTGTGTTCTGCACTACCTTATTTGTGCTGGTCATATTTCACTAATAGTTTTGTGCATTCTATTACATCTGGAAACTGGATGGTGGTGATGATTTTACTTTGTGGTTTGGCACTGGTTTATTTTATTATACTCCAGCCGATAATGAATTGATATTCATTACTGTTGTATCTAGAGAAACTTCCAGTAGAGATTAAAGAGAAATATACCTACCTTTGTTTCAATTCGATAAGCCAATCTATAGAAAAACTGACTAATAATACCTTTCCTTTTACGTTAGGACAGATTACAGATGTTTTTGAGAGCTTTGAATATCCTTGGAGTTTTGACCGTACTTTGTTGGTATTGTCAGGTTTGCTGAATGTGTGTCAGTTCATGCTAGTGATAAGAGAGATGAGGTTAAATAAGAGGATTGCATTTTTTCTAACTCCTGAGACTTATGTTGTGTTTGCTCAAGCCTCGGCAACAGGCATGGCTATGGCTGCTGCCCGCCCCAAATGGAGCAAGGCAGCGAAAGCTACCGTTACAGTACCCGTAACCCCCCTGACAGCCTCAGCAAGTGACAAAGCATCTCCAGCTCCTACACAGAGCAAAGCAGCTAAGGCTGTAAACCCCCCCGACTGCCGCTTCTCCAGTCTCAAAGACTGACAAGGCAGCTACTCTACCCCCCCACACTGTGCACTGCTGCTGCTGCAACCACAACAGCCACTGTAATTATGTCAATACTGGTGACAGTAATTTTCTGGAAATAAATCGAGATATGGTGAGCCCATGTTGGCATCAGTTGCTGGTGTTAAGAGAGTCGCAAGAAGGACTGCTCATGCTGCAGATGATGGCCAAGGGGCATAATCACCCCAAGAGGCATCCTCATCAACACAAGGAGGAGAGGAAGTGACCAATCAATCCTTTTCTCCAAGTGAGCAGAAAGATATGCGAAAAGACTTCAGTTGTCATGAAGGCGAGAATGTTGTAACCTGGCTACTCCAGTGCTGGGATAATGGAGCTGATGGTCTGGAACTAGAAGGTGGGAAAGTCAAGCAGCTGGGATCTCTGTCAAGGGATGCCACCCTTGATAGGGCAATTTCAAGAGAGAATGACCCCTCCACCCTCTGGAGTAGACTCCTGACAGCCATGAAGGCAAGGTTTCCCTTTAAGGAAGATGTTATATGTAATCCAGGGAAATGGTATACTATGGGAGAGACGTATCCAGTTCCTGAGAGAATTAGCTGTGTGGGAGATCTATTTTGAGCCAAACAGCCAAAAGGGGACAGACCCAGAAAGAATCCTTTGTACACGACCTTTGTGACACAGGTTTGTACAAAGCGCACCACTGGCATATGCTAAGTCATTGGCATCAATGATCTGGTCAGCTGCAGCTCAACAAAACATTGCTGAAGTGATTAAGCAGCTTCAGGACTTTGAGGACAGCCTTGCTAGCTCTTTATGAGGTTGTGCCTTGACTGTGGAGAAACTGTGTGAAAAATCTGATGACTGGTTTGAAAAGCTGTTGAACGAAATCATAGCACTCAGAGAAGACAAGTTCCATTCACAACCTGTACAAACCTATGTTTCAACTATTAGGAGAAGGTGTTTTCAGTCTCAAGAGAGAGGACAGAAGAAATACACAAAAAGAGGCACACTGTGGTTTTTCATACGTGACCAGGGAGAAAACATGAGGAGATGGGATGGAAGACCTACCTCAGAACTTCAGGAATAAGTACGTGGGTTAAAAGGGAAAAATACTAGGAAAATGGCTGCTCCAGTTTCCAGAAGGGGTAGAAGAGATTCTGATCCTCTTGAAGGAACCTCTAATTCATACCCAGAGACTGTGCATAACACAAATTAGAGGGGTCCTGCCTCCAGCCAAGCGGAGGAAAGGGACAACAGAGTTTATTGGACTGTGCAGATACAATGGCCTGGTACAACAGAACCCCAAGAGTACAAAGCTTTGGTAGACACTGGTGCTCAATGCATGATAATCCCCTCAAACTGTAAAGGAACACAATCCATCAGTATTTCTGGAGTGACTGAGGGATCCCAGGAACTGACTGCAGTAGAGGCTGAAATGAACCTAAGTGGAAAAAACTGGCAAAAGCATCCCATTGTGACTGGTCCAGATGCTCCATGTATCCTTGGCATAGACTACCTCAGGAGAGGGTATTTTAAGGACCCAAAAGGGTATTGGTGGGCATTTGGTATAGCAGCTGTGGACACTGAGAATATTGAACAGCTGTCTACTTTGCCTGGTCTCTCAGAGGACCCTTCTGCTGTAGGACTGCTGATGTTTGACGATCAGCAGGTGCCAATTGCTACCACGACGGTGCATCGCCGGCAATATCGCACCAATCGAGACTCTTTGATTCCTATCCAGAAGTTGATTCGTCAACTGACGAGCCAGGGTGTGATCAGTAAGATTCACTCACTTTTTAACAGCCCAATTTGGCCAATGCGTAAGTCTAGTGGAGAGTGGAGACTAACTGTAGACTATCGTGGCCTGAATGAAGTTACGCCACCATTGAGTGCTGCTGTGCCTGACATGTTAGAACTTCAATTTGAACTGGAGTCAAAGGCAGCTAAGTGGTATGACATAATTGACATTGCTAATGCATTTTTCTCTATTCCCTTAGCAGCAGAGTGCAAGCCGCAGTTTGCTTTCACCTGGAGGGGCATCCAGTACACATGGAGTCGCTTGCCCCAGGGATGGAAACACAGTCCTACCATCTGCTATGGACTGATCCAGACCACGCTGGAACAAGGTAAAGCTCCAGAACACTTGCAATATATTGACGACATCATTGTATGGGGCGACACAGAGAAAGAAGTCTTTGAGAAAGGTGTATGAATAATTCATATTCTTTTGGATGCTGGTTTTGCCATAAAATGAAGCAAGGTCAAGGGACCTGCACGAGAGATCCAGTTTTTAGGAACACTAACACATCAATAACCCTCGTGTCTTTTCTGCCACACTGCTCTCCATTTGCAAACCTCCACTGAGATGGCAGACAGAAGGGCCTTGCTAGCACCCAATCCCTCAAACATTGGGTTTGTCTCTACTGTACTTGGCTTTCTCCCCTTCCCCCTTCAAATCTAGGTTAAAGCTCTTTCAATGAGCCCTGCTAACTCCTGTCCAAGGATCCTTTCCCCCTTTGAGACAGGTGCAACCTATTTGTCTCCAGCAGGCTAGGTGTCATATAAACATGATCAAAAAGCCCAAATTTTTACTCCTGACACCAGTCCTGCAGACAGGTAATGATCTGCTGGGTCTTTTTGTATCTTCTGTGCTTGTAAATATCCCAAGGATGGGTATCAAGAGGATGGGACCAGACTCTTTTCAGTGGTTCCCAAGAATAGGATGAGGGGCAATGGGCAGAGGCTGAAGCATTGGAGGTTCCATGTAAACATGAAGAGAAACTTATTTACTTTGAGGGTCACAGAGCACTGGAACAGGCTGTCCAGAGAGGTTGTGGAGTCTCCTCTGGAGACATTAAAAAACCACCTGGACGCATTTCTGTGTGATCTGCTCTAGGTGAACCTGCTTTAGCAGATGGGTTGGACTAGACAATCTCCAGAGGTCCCTTCCAACTCCAACCATTCTGTGATTCCCTCATGATTCCGTGCAACTGGGTGGACAGAGGAGAACACTACTTGTGTTTATTGTTAGTAAAGCTTTTTTTTTTTTTTTAAACTTTCCAACTTGTCTCTCTCCCTTTTCTTCCTCTTCCTTAGTGGGGAGGGCAGGGGTTAATAGAGAGCATCTGCCACACTTTGTTGCCCTGCAGTAAACAGTGACACAAGTCCTGCCTGATCAACCTATTGACCTTGATGGAGTGAGTACATCAGTGGACAAAGGAAGGGCTATGGATGTCATTTATCTTGACTTCTGTAAAGCCTTTGACATGGTCCCACACAACATCCTTCCCTCTAAATTGGAGAGATATGGATTTGATGGGTGAACTGTTCAGTGGATGAGGAGTTGACTGGATATTCACATCCAGGGGGTAGTGGTTAATGGCTCAGTGTCTGGATGGACACTGGTTACAAGTCTGTACTGGGACCAGTACTATTTAATATCTTCATCAGTGACATAGACAGCGGGATTGCATGCAGCCTCGGCAAGTTTGTGGAGTACACCAAGCTGAGTGGTGCCGTTGACACACCTGAGGGATGGGATGCCATCTACAGGGACCTGGGCAAGCTTCAGAAGTGGGCCCATGCAAACCTCATGAGGTTCAACAAGGCTAAGTGCAAGGTCATGTACCTGGGTCAGGGCAACCCCCGGTATCAATACAGGTTGATGAATGAAGGGATTGAGAGCAGCCCTGCAGAGAAGGACTTGGGGGTACTGGTGGATGAAAGATTGGACATGAGCCAGCAATGTGCACTTGCAGCCCAGAAGGGCTATTGTATCTTGGACTGCATCAAAAGAAGCGTGGCCAGCAGGTTGAGGGAGATGATTCTGTCCCTCTGCTCTGGTGAGACCCCACCTCAAGTACTGCATCATTACTTATTACAGGAAAGATATGGACCTGTTGGAGAGGGTCCAGAGGAGGGCCACAAAAATGATCAGAGGGATGGAACACCTCTCCTATGAGAACAGGTTGAGAGAGATGGGGTTGTTCAGCCTCGAAAAGAGAAGGCTCCAGGGAGACCTTATTGAGGCCTTTCAGTACTTAAAAGCGGCCTGTTACAATAAGACAAAGGGTAATGGTTTTAAACTAAAGAAGGGGAGATTCAGGCTAGACATGAGGAAGAATTTTTTTACAATGGGGGTGGTAAAACACTGGAACGGGTTACCCAGAGAGGCGGTAGGTGCCCCATCCCTGGAGACATTCAAGGCTGGGCTGGACAGGGCTCTGAGTAACTTGATCTAGTTGAAGATGTTCTTGCAGTAGGGTTGGACTAGATGACCTTTGATGGTCCTTTCCAATCTAAACTATTCTATGATTTTATGATCTATAGGATCAACCTCTAGAGAACTTGAATCTAACCGTTTTCACTAATGGATTTTCATACTATGTGATTGGAAAATGACACACGGGCTATGCAATGGTGAGAAAGTACTTGAAGAAGAACCTCTACAACTCCCAGTGAGTGCCCAATCAGCGGGTAAGTATTTATACCGACTTTAAATATGCCTTCAGATTGTGTCATGCAACAAGTATGCTATGGAAAGAATAGGATTCCTTAACACAGCAGAAAATAAATATTTCTGAAGGAACTGGAATCCAAATGTTGTTTGAAGCTATTAAGCTTTCAAGGGAAATCACAGCAGTATACTGTACTAAACAACACTTATAAAATTTTAGATATACAGTGACAGTTACATGTTCCATATCATCTGCAGTCCTCAGAACAGGTAGAAAGAATGAACAGGACTCCTAAAAATAAAATGGCTTGAACATGTAGCCAAGTGGGTTTGAAATAGATAAAGTTTTTAAAAATAGTGCTATGGGAATAAAGGCCGCTGTTAGAGGACGTAGGAAGACAGCTAGGATAGCCAAGGCCTCCTTAGAATTACAGCTGGCGAGAGGGGTCAAGAACAGCAAAAAGAACTTTTTCAAATACATAGCAGATAAAACTAATACCAGAGACAATGTAGGCCCACTGATGAATGGAGTGGGTGCCCTGGTGGCAGAAGATACAGAGAAGGCAGAATTACTGAATGCCTTCTTTGTCTCTGTCTACTCCGCTGGAGGCTGTCGTGGGGGACCCTGTACCCCTGAGACCCCGGATGAAGCCAGGTCAATGGAGGAGTTTGCTTTAGTCGATGAGGACTGGGTTAGGGAGCAATTAAATAGTCTGGACATCCATAAATCCATGGGTCCAGATGGGATGCATCCGCGGGTGCTGAGGGAGCTGGCTGAAGTAATTGCTGGACCGCTCTCCATCATTTTTGCCAAGTCTTGGGAAACGGGTGAGGTGCCCGAGGATTGGAGGAAAGCAAGTGTCACTCCAGTCTTCAAAAAGGGCAAGAAGGAGGACCCGGGTAATTATAGACCGGTCAGCCTCACCTCTGTCCCTGGGAAAGTAATGGAACAGCTTGTCCTTGGTGTCATCTCAAGGCATATCAGGGATAAGAGGGTCATTAGGGGCAGTCAGCACGGCTTTACCAAGGGTAGGTCATGCTTGACCAACCTCATAGCCTTTTATGAGAATGTAACAAGGTGGATGGATGATGGCAGAGCGGTGGATGTGGTCTACCCTGACTTCAGTAAAGCCTTTGACACAGTCTCTCACAGCATCCTCACAGCTAAATTGAGGAGGTGTGGTCTAGACACTAGAGTAGTGAGGTGGGTTGCAAACTGGCTTAAAGAGAGAAGCCAGAGAGTGGTGGTCAATGGTGCGGAGTCTAGTTGGAGGCCAGTATCTAGTGGAGTGCCTCAGGGGTCAGTACTGGGGCCAATATTATTCAATATATTCATTAACGATTTGGACGAGGGAATTGAGTGTACTATCAGCAAGTTTGCTGATGACACTAAGCTGGGAGGAGTGGCTGACACGCCAGAAGGCTGTGCTGCCATCCAGCGGGATCTGGACAGGCTGGAGAGTTGGGCGGGGAATAACCTGATGAAATTTAACAAGGGAAAGTGTAGAGTCCTGCATCTGGGCAGGAACAAGTCCAGGTTCCAGTATAGGTTGGGAAATTACATATTAGAGAGCAGTGTAGGGGAAAGGGACCTGGGGGTCCTGGTGGACAGCAGGATGACCATGAGCCAGCACTGTGCCCTTGTGGCCAGGAAGGCCAATGGCATCCTGGGGTGTATTACAAGGGGAGTGGTCAGTAGATCGAGAGAGGTCCTCCTTCCCCTCTACTCCGCCCTGGTGAGACCCCATCTGGAATATTGTGTCCAGTTCTGGGCCCCTCAGTTCAAGAAGGACAGGGAACTGCTGGAGAGGGTCCAGCGTAGGGCAACAAAGATGATTAAGGGAGTGGAGCACCTCCCTTATGAAGAAAGGCTGAGAGAGCTGGGTCTCTTTAGTTTGGAGAAGAGGAGACTGAGGGGTGACTTTATTAATGTTTATAAATATATAAAGGGTGAGTGCCGTGAGAATGGAGCCAGGCTCTTCTCAGTGGCAAACAATGATAGGACAAGGAGTAATGGGATCAAGCTGGAACACAAGAAGTTCCACTTAAATTTGAGAAGACATTCAAGGCCCGCCTGGACATGTTCCTGTGCGACCTCACCTAGGCGTTCCTGCTCCAGCAGGGGGATTGGACTATATGATCTTTCGAGGTCCCTTCCAATCCCAAACATACTGTGATACTGTGATACTGTGATATTAGAAATACCCCTCAACAACCTCTAGGGTTGTCACTAGCAGAAACAGTGTTTAGCAGACATTTAGCTGTATCTGGGACTTTTGTCCCACTAGGACTAAACTCTTAAATGAATGGTTGATCCAGTATGTTTTATATATGCAACAAGACGTTGAAGGAAAAAGAAGTATGCTCAGTGGTATCAACCCACACCACTTGAAATATAGTTACGTGGCAGAAAGCCTGGGGAAGAAGTGTTAATTAAGGTGTTTTCACAAAAATCCAAATTATAACCTCGAAGGGAGTGGCCATATATTGTCCTACTATGTTCTTATTTTGTTGTTGTTTTCTTATTTTAAGTTTTAGGAAGAGAAAATTGGATACACCATTCTCATGTCAAGCAGGTCATGAATAGCCAACCAGCTAACGAATGACTATATTTGGAAGAATCCATACACTGAAAAGACTAAGTGGTAAATCTCACTACTCTTGGTGCTTTTAACCATGATGACCACTGCAGCATGACTAAGTATAAAATCGATGGGTAACCCACTGTAGTACAAAGTTAACAGGACTAAAGGGGAGGTAGTTCATAGATTTTTATGGGGCAGGTATCTAAACTCCTGAAAACCCCCTGGAACTCTACTCCTATATATTGGAAAGGGATGTGTTTGTATAAGAACCCTTTGCGATTTTTTATCCATAGATAACATCACTGTAGAGACAAATAATCATTAAAATACTTGTGCTTGTGGCTTTGCTGACATTGTAGGATGTGGTTTCAGTTATCCAGTTTCCATTATGTCTTATCAACTGTTACAGTCCAATTATACCTTAGTTCCTACTTCCTATCCCCATTAGAATGAATCCTGCATTGGTGAGGAAACTACAAAGACATAATGACTTGTATCAACTGTTAGAAAATGTCTGAAACAATGTACAAAAGACCCTAATTACCATCCATCATGATGTGGAAGAAATACATCGCATCACAGAAAGGGTAAAAAAGGATGGAGAACCCTAATGGTGGGAAACTTTTTTGGGTGGTCACCAACCACTACGGGATACTCCACCCAGTAGTAATTTTGTTAGCTCTGGTTACCCTGCTCAAGAGAGATGACTATTGTGGATGGAGTGAGAGGGATGCACTTCACTCGTAAGAGAGAAGCAACAATAAATTTTTTGATAGTGAGGTAACAAAGTTGGGGACTACGGTGGGTCCATGGATTCCCTGACGGAGGGCATGGGAACAGAAATTAGCCTTGAAGATATGAAGGCCTACCCGTGAGAAAGATGGGAGTAAAGGAATATCTGGAGATGTTAAGGATGTACCTGTGAGAGAGAAGGGAGTAAAAGAGTAACATTGATGATAGCAAAATTAGTCAATGAGATGTTACTGCTGTAACTTGTAACCAATAGTGAAGAGACACACGAATTGTTAAAATTGCATGAAAATGCACTTGTGGCAATAAATGGTATCTACTACTTTCATCCTGGAAGAACTTGGTCTATGTCATTTGTCCGTCTCAACCAAGACATATGGTGACCCCAACGTGATCCTGCATGAAGAGGATTTCGCATGAAGAAGAGACAACGGTGAAGCTGTGACAGCCAAAGACAAACTGGGGAGACAGAGCCCGGTACAGCTGAAGATCCAGATCCTTGAAAAGACACCACGCCAAGAGCTGGTGAGCTACCGGGAATGGGGAGGGGGTGGAACTTATCTAAAGAAGAGGGTATTATATTATCTACATGGAAATTGCTTCTGAAGAAGCAGGGTATTAGCCTTCTGGAATTGACTTTACGAAGGATGTTACTATGGGGCAAAGCAGTACTGAAAGATCCAAAGAAACAACTGAACTGTTAACAACATGGCACTTGTTGCTGGAGACTTTGAGAGGATTAAAAGAGCAACAGGAACACGCAGAGACAGTAGAGAGGGGTGGCTTCCCTGGACTAGATTTGGAAAAAAAAAAAAGTGCACTGTTCCAAACCCTGAACCCCCCTGTTACTGATGATTCTCCAGCACCGTTCAAGTCCGCGTTATCTGATGACTCGGATGAGGATGAGGGTCTGCAGCATTTGCTTTAAAAGTTAAAAGGAAAAGGAGTATATGTACGTGTTTCCCCGAGATCAGATAAAAACCATGAAAGACTCAAAGCAAAATTTGACGTATGCAATGTAACAGCTATAGATCATTTAGGACGGAACGATGGGGATTCATTGAAATGGGCGGGTATCCCCCAACTCTTAGAAGATACACTAATTGGCACACCAGAATTACAGGCGCTATTAGTTTCTGAAATCCTGAGGCAGTCAACAGACCTTGCATATCAAGCTATGATAGAGGTGCCTGAAACCAACATAGCAGCCAAATAATTTACAACTATTAATCAGGGTCCCAATGAGAATTACATGCAATTTATTGACCATCTTCAAGAGGCCATCAATAAGCAGGTTGAAAACTTAGAAGCTAAGGACGCACTAGTGTTCAAATTAGCAGTAGAGAACACTAATGTTTGCTATCAATGTGTTATCTGTGAGTTTTACAGTACATATTACATGCTGCTGTGTATTGCCTCTCTGAAAATCAAGCAGGTTGTCAGGAATGTGAGTTTATTGTTTTACTGGATGTTGTTACATTTCTTTCTTTGTGGTATGGTTTCTGTAAGTGCACCATAAACCTTCTCCCCGCTTTTCCCACTTGCGCTGCAAGCAGCTCTGTATTTCCCCCTCCTCCCTCCCTCTTCTCATGGTTTTTACTTATGAGATGGGGTCGGAAATGACTGTTTTCAGTTGTGTTCCTAAGAAATCGGTATTGGGAGGTGTTTTAAAACATAGGAAAGCACTTGGAAATATGAGGAAGGAAGATCTTGTGAAATTAATGTAATTAATGGTGGCTGCTGTATAAGTTAGATGATTGGGAAAAGTGTCTGGAGAATGGAATCTTGAAGTACAACACTTCGTTGCAATTAATATTGTTCTTAAAGAGAGAAGAACAAGACAAAAATAAATCTTTACAAGAGATCATTGAATCATTTCAGACAGTTTTACAGGTGGAACGGTTTGAACTTCAACAAGCTGAGAGAGAGTTTGATAACACAGGAGTTACAGAAAAGATGCAGAAGTCTGCAAGATGCTTTTCATTATGTACCTGCTTTCTATGTAGGTATCTATTTAAATGTATTACAGTTTCATAATTCTTTGCCTGTTATATGGTACAGTAAGTTCATAGACTGTTAAATCAAGAGAATCCATGGACTCAAAATGTACATTTTGTGATAATACAGAAGACTATGCATAATTTAGCTCTTTGCTGCGTGAATGTGATGATAAGATTTTGCGTGTGATAGCTATTACTTTTCTTTCTAGCATGCTAGCTTTATTCCAGCATCCAGACTTGCGCAACTCTGTGCTGAGCTGTGTCTCATCTCGGCATACTTGTCCTGGTTTAGTTAAAAAACAAGTTTCCTTTTAGTGAATTTGCCTGTCAGCTAAAGCCTTCATATCAGCTGCAGTTTCCTGGAAAACCAGATACATATTTTGGTAAACATAGCAATGGAATGCAAAGTTATGATAACAACTGATGCATATCTCGCGAGAGGGGCAACGAGAAACAGGTGACCAAGGAACTGACCAACGGTGTATAACATCCCATTCACGTGAATATTTCATAAAAAAGTGGGAGATCACGAGGATCACGTCTTTTTTTCCTTCTTTTCCTTTTTCCTTATAGCCGACATCAGAAGAGGACCTTGCTAGTTGTCCCTGCGAACTGAGGCCTAGTGAGAGACTGAATCCAACAGAGTCCAATCCAGGACTTTGGGTGCCGACTCTGCAGTTGCTGAGACTTTCAAGATTGGTTTTGTATATTTTGTATTATTTTCTCTATTCTTATTAGTAGCATTAGTAAAACATCTTTAATTTTTCCAACTCTCTTCTCTCTGTCCTTCTTTTCCTCCCGATCACCTGTCCTTAGTGGGAAGGGGGGAGAGGGAGGGGAGAAAGGGGGAAGTGGGGGGAGGAGAGTAGGTTAACAATACCTCTCCCAGAGTTTTATTGTCATCCCGCAATCTAAACCCTCAACAGATAATTGGTGCCCAACATGGGGCAAGAGAAAGGGGTAAATTTGGAGATTTTTGGCTTTTCTACTGCTCTGACATACCTTTCAATTTTCTTGGCATGGTGCTAACTCAGAGAGTTGTGAGACTCGCGAGTCTGTGTGCTTCAGACATTATCTAGTGGTATTAAGGCAGAGTGAATTACACTGGTTTAAAAACGTTGTGGAATAAGATATATCAGTTATTTTCTACATTGTGTTCGGTGATACCATACTTGTGCTGGGCATTCTTTCTGAATCGAAGTATTAATTATATAACAACAAGAAACTGGACGATAGTTATGATGATACTGTGTGGTTTGGCACTGGTTTATTTCATTATACCGCAACCGCTAATGAATTTCTACTCGTTTCTGCTTTACCTTGAAAAACCTCCAGGAGAGATAAAGCAAAAAACAGCTATGTGTTTGCTAATTGGTCAAGCGAATCTTTAGAAATGCTGACTAACAATACTTTTGCTTTCTTGCTAGGAGAGTTTACAAATGTTTTAGAGAGCTTTGAATATCCTTGGAGCTTTGATAGAACTGTGATGGTGTTATTTGGTTTGCTGAATGTGTGTCAGTTTGTGTTACTGTTAAGAGAAATGAGGTTCAATAGGAGTTTTGCGTCTCTTTTTAGTCCTGAGATATGCGGTGTGTCTTCGGAAGCTTTAGCAAAAAACACTCCTAGCCACTGGAGAAAAAACAAAACAGTGAAAGCTGCTGCTGCAGCCACTGCTCCCCCCCATCACAGACACTGCTGCTTCGCAGGCCCAAGCTCCATCTCATCCGCATAGCTCCTCTGCCAAGATCGCTGCAGATAATGTTACTTCTCCAGCCTCAAAGCCTAACAAGGCAGCCCCTCCTTCCTCACACACTGGGCACTGTTGCTGCTGTAACCATAACAATCACTATGATTATGCCCATGCCAGTGACAGTCATTCATACTCTGGAAATGAATCAGATGATGGTGAGCCCATATCAGCATCAGTTGCCAGTTGTAAGAAAGTCACTAGAAAGACTCCTTGTGCAGCAGGTGATGGCACAGGGGCCACAGGGCCAACATCAACCCAAGGGGCATCACCAGCGCAGGGAGGAGATGAAGTGACCACCACTTGGTCCTTTTCTCCAGGTGAGCTTAGAGATCTGCGAAAGACTTCAGTCATCGTGAAAGCGAGAATATTGTAACCTGGCTGCTCCGATGCTGGGATAATGCGGAAGAAACAATTGAATTGGAAGGTGGTGAAGCTAGGCAGCTGGGATGTCTGTCAAAAGATTCCACCATTGATAGGGCAATTTCAAGAGAGCCTAACGCCACTACCCTCTGGACCCGACTCCTGGCAGCTATGAAAGTAAGATTTCCCTACAAGGAAGATTGTATATGCACATTAGGGAAATGGAACACTATGGAGGGAGGTATCCAGTTCCTGAGAGAATTAGCTGTGTGAGAGATCATCTCTTTTGGACCAAAGATGGGACAGACCCAGATAGAATTATTTGTACAAGACCTCTGTGGCGCAGATTTGTACAAAGTGCACCACCTGCATATGCTAAGTCATTGGCAGCAATGCTCTGGTCAGCTGAAGGTAATCAAAGGATTTCTCATGTGATTGAGTAGCTCTGGGACTTTGGGAACAACCTTGCTGGTTCTCTATGGGCTTGTGTCTCTGCTGTGGAGAAATTGTGTGAAAAATTTGATGACCGGTTTGAAAAGCTGTTGCAAGAGATCAAAGAACTCAGAGAAGACAGGTGCCATTAATGACTTGTATGAACCTATGTTTCAACTATTAGGAGAAGGACTTTTCAATCTCAAGAGAGAAGACAGAGGCAGTCCACAAAAAGAGGTTCACTGTGGTTCTTCCTACGTGAGCAGGGAGAAAACATGAGTAGGTGGCATAGAAGGCCTACCTCAGAAATTCAAGAACGAGTACATCAGTTAAAAGGAAAAACTCCTAGGAAAATGGCTGCTCCAGTTTACAAAAAGGGGCAGAAAAGATTCTGATGCTCTTGAAGGGACCTCTAATTCACACCCAGAGACTGTGCAAAACAGGAATTAGAGGTGCCCTGCCTCCAACCAGGTGGAAGAAAGGGATAACAGAGTCTATTGAACTGTACAAATACGCTGGCCTGGTATAACACACCCCCAGGAGTACAAAGCTTTAGTGGACATTAGTTCTCAGTGCACAATAATTCCTTCTAATTATAAAGGAACGCAATCCATCAATATTGTTGGAGTGACTGAGGGATCCCAGGAACTGACTGTTGTAGAGGCTGAAATGAGCCTAAACTGGAAAAACTGGCAAAAGCATCCCATTGTGACTGGTCCAGATGCTCCGTGCATCCTTGGTATAGACTACCTCAGGAGAGGGTATTTTAAGGACTCAAAAAGGTATAGGTGGGCATTTGGTATAGCAGCTGTGGACACTGAGAAAATTGAACAGCTGTCTGATTTGCCTGGTCTTTCAGATGACCCTTCTGTTGTAGGACTGCTGATGGTTGACGATCAGCAGGTGCCAATTGCTACCACGACGGTGCATTGCAGGCAGTATCGCACCAATCGAGATTCCTATCCAGAGGTTGATACATCAATTGGAAAGCCAGGGTGTGATCAGTAAGACTCGCTCATCTTTTAACAGCCCAATTTGGCCAGTGCGTAAATCTAGTGATGAGTGGAGACTAACTGTAGACTGTCGTGGCCTGAATGAAGTTACGCCACCACTGAGTGCTTCTGTGCCTGACATGCTAGAACTGCAATTTGAACTGGAGTCAAAGGCAGCTAAATGGTATGCTACAATTGACATTGCTAATGCATTTTTCTCTATTCCTGTAGCAGCAGAGTGCAGGCCGCAGTTTGCTTTCACCTGGAGGGGCATCCAGTATACATGGAATTGCTTGCCCCAGGGGTGGAAACACAGTCCTACCATCTGCCATGGTCTGATCCAGAACACGCTGGAACAAGGTAAAGCTCCAGAACACTTGCAATATATTGATGACATCATTGCATGGGGCAACACAGCGAAAGAAGTCTTCGAGAAAGGTGAGAGAATAATTCAGATTCTTTTGGATGCTGGTTTTGCCATAAAACGAAGCAAGGTCAAGGGACCTGCACGAGAGATCCAGTTTTTAGGAATAAAATGGCAAGATGGCCGTCGTCAGATCCCAATGGATGTGATCAACAAAATTGCAGCAATGTCTCCACCTACTAATAAAAAGGAGACACAGACTTTCCTGGGCATTGTAGGTTTTTGGAGAATGCATATTCCTGACTACAGTCACATTGTGAGCCCTCCAATTTGAGTGGGGCCAGGAAAAACTACAAGCCTTTGAACAAATTAAGTGTGAGATAACTCATGCGGTGGCCCTTGGACCAGTTCGGACTGGACTAGATGTTAAAAATGTGCTCTACACCGCAGCCGGAGATAATGGTCCTACCTGGAACCTCTGGCAGAAAGCACCAGGAGAAACACGAGGCCGACCCTTAAGTTTTTGGAGTCGAGGATACAAAGGATCTGAGGCCAGCTATACTCCAACTGGAAAAGAGATACTAGCAGCATATGAAGGAGTTCGAGCTGCTTCAGAAGTTATCGGTACTGAAGCACAACTCCTAGCAATTCAACTGCCGGTGCTGAGCTGGATGTTCAAAGGGACGGTTCCGTCTACACATCATGCAACCGAAGTTACATGGAGTAAATGGATTGCACTGATCACGCAACGAGCTTGAACTGGAAATCCCAATCGCCCAGGGATCTTAGAAGTGATTACAGACTGGCCAGAAAGCAAAGACTTTGGGATGTCTCCAGATGAGGAGGAAGTAACATGTGCTGGAGAAGCACCACCATATAATACACTTTCAGAGACTGATAAGCAGTATGCACTGTTCACAGATGGATCCTGTCGTCTTGTAGGAAAACATCGAAGGTGGAAAGCTGCTATGTGGAGTCCCACACGACAAGTTACAGAAGCCACTGAAGGACAAGGTGAATCTAGTCAATTTGCAGAAGTGAAAGCCATCCAGCTGGCTTTGGACATTGCTGAACGAGAGAAGTGGCCAGTACTTCATCTCTATACTGACTCATGGATGGTAGCAAATGCCTTGTGGGGGTGGCTACAGCAATGGAAGAAAAGCAACTGGCAGCGCAGAGGTAAACCCATTTGGACTGCCACACTGTGGCAAGACATTGCTGCTCAGCTAGAGAGCCTGCCTGCCAAAGTTCGTCATGTAGATGCTCATGTGCCTAAAGTCGAGCCACTGAGGAACATCTAAACAACCAACAAGCAGATCAAACTGCCAAGATTCAAGTAACTGAGGTGGACTTGGACTGGCAACGTAAAGGTGAACTTTTCTTAGCTCGATGGGCCCATGATGCTTCAGGGCATCAAGGTAGAGATGCAACACAGAAATGGGAGCGTGATGGTGGGGTGGACTTAACTATGGACACTATTTCACAGGTTATTCATGAATGTGAAACTTGTGCTGAAATCAAACAAGTGAAACGGTTAAAGCCTGTATGGTATGGGAGGTGATGGTTAAAGTATAAGTATGGAGAAGCTTGGCAGATTGATTATATTACACTTCCACAAACACGTCAAGGTAAGCGTTATGTACTTACAATGGTGGAAGCAGCCACTGGATGGTTGGAAACATATGCCGTACCTCATGCTACAGCCCAAAATACTATCTTGGGCCTTGAAAAGCAAGTCTTTTGGTGTCATGGTACGCCAGAAAGAATTGAATCAGACAATGGTACTCATTTCAAAAACAGTATTATAGACAATTGGGCCAAAGAACATGGTATTGAGTGGGTATATCAGATTCCATATCATGCACCAGCCTCTAGGAAAATTGAAAGGTACAATGGTTTGTTAAAAACTACACTAAAGGCACTTCTTGGTGGTGGAACCTTTAAAAACTGGGATTCACATTTAGCAAAAGCCACTTGGTTGGTCAACACTAGAGGATAAACCAATCGAGCCGGGCCTGCTCAATCAGAAATTCTTCGTACTCTGGAAGGAGAGAAAGTCCCTGTAGTACACATTAAAAATATGTTAGGAAAGGCAGTCTGGGTTACTCCTGCCTCAGGCAAAGGCAAGCCCATTCGTGGGATTGTTTTTGCCCAGGGACCTGGCAGCACCTGGTGGGTGATGCTTAAGGATGGAGAAGTTCGGTGTGTACCTCAAGGGGATTTGATTTTAGGTGAAAATATGCAATGCTGAACTGTATGATGTGAATTACCGCACTAACAATGTTTAATAAGTGTCTTTCAGATCAAGACAATGGTGATGAAACCAGAGCTACCTTCTTCGAGTGGCGCCTGACAAGTTTTTCGAAGTTGATGTCTTTAACCCACAAACAGTGGTCATGAGATGCACTTGTACCATCTTTCCTTCCCTGGGAGACTTTTGTGACAAAATGAGCTTAATGAACTTTTCAAAGGATGTTTCACTGATTAAGATTAATTACTCCTGTGTATATATGTACATTTGCGTGTATATATATATATATATATATATATAGTAGTAGTGATTCATTAGATTGTATTGATAGATTGTATTAATGAGGTTTAAGTATTTCCGTGAATGGCATATTATAAGGGGTAGAATGTCCTGGTTTTGTTAAAAACAAGTTTCTCTTTTAGTGAATTTGCCTGTCCCCTAAAGCCTTCATATTAGCTGCATTTTCCTGGAGAACCAGATACATGTTTTGGTAAACATAGCCATGGAATGCAAAGTTATTGATAAGCATGGATGGACATCTCGTGAGAGGGGCAACGAGAAACTGGTGACCAAGAAACTGACCAACTGTGTATAACATTCCATTCATGTGAATACTTCATATAGAAGTGGGAGATCATGAGGATCTCGTCCCTTTCCCTTTTTGCCTTTTTTGTCCCTTCTACTTATGGCTGACATTAGGAGAGGACCTTGCTAGTTGTCCCTGCAAACTGAGGCCTAGTGAGACTGAATCCAGCTCCGGTTGGCTGCAGAGTCCAATCCAGGACTTTGGGTGCTGGCTCTGCAGTTGCTGAGACTTTCAAGATTGGTTTTGTATATTTTGTATTATTTTCTCTATTCTTATTAGTAACATTAGTAAAACATTTTTAATTTTTTCCAACTCTTCTCTCTCTGTCCTTCTTTTCCTCCCGATCACCTGTCCTTAGTGGGAAGGGGGGAGGAGGAGGGGCAAAAGGGGGAAGTCGGGGGAGGAGAGGAGGTTAACAATACATCTGCCAGGGTTTTATTGTCACCCCGCAGTCTAAACCCTCGACACTGGGGAACTAGATACATGTTTTGGTAAACATAGCAATAGAATACGAGGTTATTGATAAGGACAGATTCACATCTGGCGAGAGGGGCAACGAGAAACAGGTGACCAAGAAACTGACTGTCGAGGGTTAAGATTGTGGGGATTGGGAAAGTGTCCGGAGAATAGAATCTTTAAGTATAACACTTTGTTGTTTCTAAAGTGAGAAAAGCAGGACAAAAATAAAACTCTACAAGAGATCATTGAATCATTTCAGACAGTTTTACAGGCAGAATGGTTTAAACTTCAACAAGCTGAGAGAGAATTAACTGATAACACACAAGTCATAGAAAACTTGCTGAACTCTGCGAGATACTGTTCCTTATTAACCTGTTTTTTTGTAGGTATCTGTTTAAGCACATTACAGTTTAAATAAGTGTCTGTTACATGGTACAGTAAGTTCACAGACTGCTAAATCATGAGAATCCATTGACTCAATATGTGCATTTTGTGATTATACAGAAGACCCTGAGTTCTTTACTGCGTGAATGTGATGATAAGATTTTGTGTGTGACAGTTGTTACTTTTCTTTCTAGCATGCTAGCTTTATTCCAATATCCAGACTTGCACAACTCTGTGATAGGCTCTGTCTCATCTCTATGTGCTAGATTTGGCTCTTTTGTATGCACACCAAGTGAAGAGCATATTTTTAACATCTTGTCCTGCCTGGACTGGCCCAAGAGCCACAGCATGGACTGTCTCCCACTTAATTTGTTCAAAGGCTTGCTGTTGCTCAGGGTCCCACTCAAAATCATTCTTCTTCCAGGTCACTTGATAAAGAGTGCTAACGATCTGACCGTAGTCTGGAATTTGCATTATCCAAAAACCCATAACCCCCAAGGAAGTCTGTCTATCCTTTTTGTTAGTTGGTGGAGACATAGCTGTTGATCACATCCATTTGGATCTGATGACGTCAATCTTGCCATCTTACTCCTAAAAACTGGATCTCCCATCCAGATCATTGACCTTACTTTGCTTTATAGCAAAACTGGTTTTCAGAAAAATTTGGATCATTCTTTCCCCTTTCTCAAAAAATTCTTCTGCTGTGTTGCCCCACACGATGACATTGTCAATGTATTGCAGGTGTTCCAGAGCTTTGCCCTGTTCCAGTGCAGTCTGGATCAGTCCATGACAAATGGTAGGGCTGTGCTTCTACTCCTGGAGCAGTTGATTCCAGGTGTCCTGGACGCCCCTCCAACTGAAAGCAAACTGGCCTGCACTCTGCTGCCAAAGGAATAGAGAAAAATGCATTAGCAATGTCAATTGTGGCATACCACTTGGTTGCCTTTGACTCCAGTTCATATTGCAGCTCTAGCACAGCAGCACTTAATGGTGGCGTGAATTAATTCAGGCCATGATAGTCTACCGTTAGTCTCCACTCTCCATTGGACTTTTGCACTGGCCATATGAGACTGTTGAAGACTGTGTGAGTCTTACTGATCACTCCTTGGCTCTCTAGTTAACAAATCCACTTATGGATGGGAATCAGAGAGTCTTGGTTAGTGTGATACTGGCACTGGTGCACCATCATGGTAGCAATTGGCACCTGCTGTTCTTTGACCCTCAGCAATCCTACAAGACAAGGGTCTTCCGAGAGACAGGGCAAGGTAGATAGCTGTTTCATGTCCTGTCTCCACGGCTGCTATTCCAAAGGCCCACCGGTACCCTTTTGGGTCCTTAAAATATCCTCTTCTGAGGTAGTCTATACCAAGAATACACGGAGCAACTGAACCAGTCACAATGGAGTGTTTTTGCCAGTCCTTCCCAGTTAGACTCACTTCAGCCTCCAGTACAGTCACCTGTTGGCATCCTCCAGTCACTCCAGAAATACTGATGGGTTCTGTCCCTTCATTGGTTGATGGAATTAGAGTACATTGGGTCCTGGTGTTCACTTGAGCCTTGTACTCTTGTGAGTCTGACGTTCCAGGACATTGAATCCACACAGCTTGTCCCTCTCCTCCACCTGGCTGGAGGCAGGGCCCCTCTAGTCCTGGTCATGGTACTCACTGCTTCCTTTTTGCAAGAATGAATCAGAAGCCCCTTCAAGAGGTTCAGAAGTAAGATCAGCCCTTCTACTCTGGGGGACTGCCCACTGGAAACTGGAGTAGCATTTTTCCTGGCAGAATCCCTTCTTGTGGTTGTCTTTCCTTGCAACTCATGTACACGTGCCTCTAGGACTGAGGTAGGTTTTCCATCCCATCTCCTCATGACTTCTCCATGGTCACACGGGAAAAGTTCTGAGGAGAAGTCTGTGGTGGCATTCGTGCAAGCAAGTGGAGCAACCGTGAGAGATTTAAATGGTTCTAAGGAGCACAAGCGATCAGGGCAAGCAAACAGGGGTGTGGGGGTTTGCAGTCAGGGCATGCAGGAAGTGCGCTGCAGGCTACTTGTAGGTCCACAACCCAAGGTAGTACTTGTGCTCTAGGTCTCTGCCATAATGGTGTGCACTCGCCTCAGAGTTAAAAACAGTGCGCTTGCAGGGAAAGCCCCTGAGATGTCTCATGCTTCCACCCAGACAGAACCAGTAAGGAAGGAGACTTCAGTACAGGTGGTATGTTGCAATGAGTACCCAGACCCTATTCCTGGAGAAAAGGTAAATACCTGCACAAGGTGTGCACAGGCTGATGATCTGCTATGTCAGGTGGTTGAGTTGCAACAAACAGTTAAAAGGCTGTGCAGTATTAGAGGAGGTGAGATGGTGATAGATAGGTGGTTACAGAACCATGCTCCTGTAGCAGACATCACTGAGAATGTAGTGGACATCACTGAGAATGAGGCACCTTGGACCCTGGTGACCCACTAAAGCAGGGCTCCATCTCAGTCTCCACCCTCCAGCATCACAACTGAAAACAGATATGAAGCTTTAACAGCTATAGGCATCAATGAGCAAGGTCTGCAAGAAGAAACTGTACCGGTAGCACACAGTGGATACCATAAAAAGAAACTAAGAGTGTTTGTGGTGGGTGACTCTGTTAAAGGGCACTGAAGCGCACATCTGCCATCCTGACCGGGAGTCACAAGAGGTATACTGCCTTCTGGGAGCTAAGATCCAAGATGTTGCTGAGAGGGTTCCACAACTTGTCAAGAGCACAGACTGCTATCCACTGCTGCTCTTTCATGGGGGGACAAATGACACTGCAAGCCAGAGCCTGGGCAGAATCAAGGAAGACTATAAAGCCCTAGGGGCACAAGTGAAAAATATTGGTGCCCAAGTTACCTTTTCCTCCATTCTGTAGTTGGATGAAAGGGGGTAGCCAGAAATAAATGCATAATGCACATTAACTCCTGGCTTTGAGGCTGGTGCCCTTGTGAGGGTTTTGACTTTTATGACAATGGGACATTCTTTTATGACTATAACCTGTTAGGGAGGGATGGAATCCATCTGTCTGAAAGAGGCAAGGGAATCTTAGGCAGTAAGCTGGCCAACTTGGTGAGGAGGGCTTTAAACTGAAGAGCTTGCGGAGTGGGGTCCTAAGTGGTAATGCTCATGCCATCACATCCAACTAGGGAACAAGCCAGGCCAACCACAGCAGCAACAAATATTCCTTAGCGGCCTCCCAAGATGAGAACCAGAAGACTCAAGGGTATGTACGGCTATGGTGGATCCTTCTGAACCCCTCATGGGACTGCAGCCTATTAATCTAGATGTAAAAATTCATATAATAACTCCAGACAATGCTGTATGGTTCTGTACCCTGACTTCTCCTCTTATTTTACATCCTTTGCTAATATCAGATTTTCGAGTTCTTTTATTTGGGGTATCTACGATGAATACCTGTACCTTATCTCAAGGAGACAGCATTGGAACAGTGTTATTGATGTTGAGAACAAGACATATTGTATTGAAGTTCAATTTGAAAAAGTACAAGCCAGATGTCTCCAAACTGTGTGGATAATCACCTCATGTCAGGTTATCAGACCCAGAGTAACATTAGCTGCAGAAGCTGGAACAACATATATGTATTACTGGAAGGTGATGACACCCCTGTTTTCTTCACCTACCACAGGTTGGCTCATCGTGCTTTGCTATCTTGTACTAAAAGCATATGCCCTGGATATGTTTCTGCAAGACCAATATGTAAATACTTAGATTTGGTTGGTCTCTACTGTAAATAACTCATCTGCCTTTTATATTAAGGGAAGACTAATGGCTGCAGATATTTTAAAAATGTGTTTTATTAGCATGTCAACCCTGGTAGCTGTATTACAGAATTATACTATGCTAAGGGATTTTGATATTAATGTTTCTTATTGCTGTTTTTTCTGAGTAGGTAATGGTTGTAAAAGCTGCTTCAATTTTGAAGGCATGTGCTGCTTTAGCATAGCTGATAAACTAGCCAGAATAGAAGATGACATATAACATATTCGGTACTAATGCATCAAGGGAAACAATCTAGTGATAATGCCTGGCTGAATGACTTGTTTAATTCCTTGACAAGAGAAATGGAACACCTGATTTAAAGCATTATTGTATGCGGTGATGAGAACAACGCATACAGACACGCATATGGATCAGAGTAATAATCAATTCTAGAGGCTGAATAATAGTTTTACAGAAACAATTGGGCAAAAAAACCCACATTCCAAGTATATCAATCTGTTTGCTTTCTCATCATATTGTCCTACAATAGCCACAGGTTGCCTCTGTGTTGTAGCTATAAATAGACAAATCTGCAAGTGTAATCAAATGCAGTCAGCCTGTAAGGTGGTCATAAACTTGTTCATCAAAGTCTCTAACCCCATTTTGGGTTTTGTATTTACTGGACATTGTTTTTCCTTAACGGCTCAAAGTCCTCTTTCAGTTCTGTCTCAGTGTAGTATTGGTTTTATCAATACTTCAGCTGCCAATACTAGTGGAAATACAGCATCCAAAATTTCCTTGGAGATTTCTTGCTTGCAGCAAGCAGATCTGTACCTTCCAAGCACCTTCTTATGGGACATGCAACTAAACAGAATTGTCAGAACATTTCTTCTCTTCAACATTTCTTCTCAGAAAACATTATTTGAGCTTACAGTTTACTTAACAAATCTTGACCCAAGAGAGGTATAGGGCTTTCTGGCAAACACACAAATACATCTGTTAAAACTTTGTTCCAAAATTGGCATTCCATTGGATTTTAAAAATGGCCTTTCTTTTTTTTCCCATGACCCCAAGAACTAGCACGGTAAATTTTCTAAGAAGTCCTTTGCAACTAGTTAACACAGAATCACACAGAATGTTAGGGATTGGAAGGGACCTCGAAAGATCATCTAGTCCAATCCCCCTGCCGGAGCAGGAACACCTATTTGAGGTTACACAGGAAGGCGTCCAGGCAGGTTTAGAATGCCTCCAGAGTAGGAGACTCCACAACCCTCCTGGGCAGCCTATTCCAGTGTTCTGTTACCCTCACTGGGAAGAAGTTTCTTCTCAAATTTAAGTGGAACCTCTTGTGTTCCAGTTTGAACCACTTACCCCTTGTCCTACCGCTGGATGTCACAGAGAAGAGCCTGGCTCCATCCTTGTGACACTCACCCTTTATATATTTGTAAACATTAATAAGGTCACCCCTCAGTCTCCTCTTCTCCAAGCTGAAGAGACCCAGCTCCCTCAGCCTTTCCTCATAAGGGAGATGCTCCACTCCCTTGATCATTTTGTTGCCCTGCACTAGACTCTCTCCAGCAGTCCCCTGTCCTTCTTGAACTGAGGGGCCCAAAACTGGACACAGTATTCCAGACGGGGTCTCACCAGGGCAGAGTAGAGGGGAAGGAGAACCTCTCTGGACCTATTAACCACTCCCCTTCTAATACACCCCAGGATGCCATTGGCCTTCCTGGCCACAAGGGCACAGTGCTGGCTCATGGTCATCCTGCTGTCCACCAGGACGCCCAGGTCCCTTTCCCCTACACTGCTCTCTAATATGTAATTTCCCAACCTATACTGGAACCTGGGGTTGTTCCTGCCCAGATGCAGGACTCTACACTTTCCCTTGCTAAATTTCACCAGGTTATTCCCCGCCCAACTCTCCAGCCTGTCCAGGTCCCACTGGATGGCAGCACAGCCTTCTCGCGTGTCAGCCACTCCTCCCAGCTTAGTGTCATCAGCAAACTTGCTGCTAGTACACTCAATTCCCTCGTGCAAATCGTTAATGAATATATTGAATAATATTGGCCCCAGTACTGACCCCTGAGGCACTCCACTAGATACTGGCCTCCAACTAGACTCCGCACCATTGACCACCACTCTCTGGCTTCTCTCCTTAAGCCAGTTTGCAACCCACCTCACTACTCTATTGTCCAGACCACACCTCCTCAATTTAGCTGTGAGGATGCTATGGGAGACTGTGTCAAAGGCTTTACTGAAGTCAAGGTAGACCACATCCACCGCCCTGCCATCATCCATCCACCTTGTTACATTCTCATAAAAGGCTATGAGGTTGGTCAAGCATGACTTACCCTTGGTAAAGCCATGCTGACTGCCCCTAATGACCCTCTTATCCCTGATATGCCTTGAGATGACACCAAGGACAAGCTGTTCCATTACTTTCCCAGGGACAGAGGTGAGGCTGACCGGTCTATAATTACCCGGGTCCTCCTTCTTGCCCTTTTTGAAGACTGGAGTGACATTTGCTTTCCTCCAATCCTCGGGCACCTCTCCCGTTTCCCAAGACTTGGCAAAGATGATGGAGAGCGGTCCAGCAATGACTTCAGCCAGCTCCCTCAGTACCCGCAGATGCATCCCATCTGGACCCATGGATTTATGGATGTCCAGACTATTTAATAGCTCCCTAACCCAGTCCTCATCGACTAAAGCAAACTCCTCCACTGACCTGGCTTCACCTGGGGTCTCAGGGGTACAGGGCTCCCCAGGACAGCCTCCAGTAGAGTAGACAGAGAGAAAGAAGGCATTCAGTAATTCTGCCTTCTCTGTGTCTTCTGTCACCAGGGCACCCACCTCATTCATCAGTGGGCCTACATTGCCTCTGGTGTTAGTTTTATCTGTCACGTATTTGAAAAAACTCTTCCTGTTGTCCTTGACCCCTCTCACCAGGTGGAATTCTAAGGAGGCCTTAGCTTTCCTAGTTACCTCCCTACACCCTCTGACAACAGCCTTATATTCTCCCCAAGTGGCCAGCCCCTCCTTCCACGATCTGTAAACTCTTCTCTTCCACTTGAGCTTACCCAGCAGCTCCCTGTTTAACCACGCAGGTCTACTGGCTCCCTTCCTTGACTTCGTATGTGTCGGGATGCTCTGATCTTGTGCCCGGTAGAAACAGTCCCTGAACGCTAACCAACTGTCTTGGTCCCCTTTACTTTCAAGCAGCCTTGCCCATGGGATTTCCCTTAGCGATTGCCTGAAAAGGCCAAAGTTTACCTTTCTGAAATCCAAGGTTGCAGTTCTGCTTGCTATCCTGCTCCTGTCACATGAGATCCTGAATTCCACCATCTCATGGTCGCTGCAACCAAGGCAGCCCTCAACCTTTACCGCTTCAACCAGACCCTCCTTGTTAGTGATGATAAGGTCCAGCAATGCACCTCTTCTTGTTGGCTCCTCCACCCTTTGCATCAGAAAGTTATCATCAAGGCACTGGAGGAACCTCCTAGACTGTGGCTGGCCAGCTGAGTAGTCCTTCCAGCAAACATCAGGGAAGTTAAAATCCCCCACCACAACCAGGGCCTGTGATTGCGAGGCTGCTCTCAGCTGTCTGTAGAAGGCCTCATCAACTTCCTCACCCTGATCTGGTGGTCTGTAGTAGATGCCCACAATAGCGTCACCCTTGCCAGCCTGCCCCTTAACTTTCCCCCACAGACTCTCAACTTGCTCCTCATCCATGCCTGGACAATACTTAATAAATTGTAGTTGCTCTCTCACATAAAGAGCAACTCCACCACCACGCCTGGCTGGTCTGTCTTTCCTGAAAAGGACATAGCCATCCATGACCACATTCCAGTCATGTGTGCTGTCCCACCATGTCTCTGTAATTGTCACCAGATCATAATCTCCTGCCCTAACACAGGTTTCTAACTCCTCCTGCTTATTCCCCATGCTGCCCGCATTGGTGTACAGGCATTTCAGAGAGTGAGTTGAGCACACCGATTTCACCTCAGGGGTATGGGGGGCCTCCCAGCCCTCATGAACTCTAGAGTGATGCCCTACGCATGCAAGCCCAGCTACCACCCCATCCCCCTTCAAATCTAGTTTAAAGCTCCCCAAATGAGCCCTGCTAATTCCTGTCCCAGCATCCTTTTGCCCCTGCGAGATAAACCTTTCCCGTGTATTGCTGTCTGGACTGGTGTCTTGTGAAACCAGCTGTTATCAAAGTACCCAAAGCCCTGCCTGTAGCACCAGTCCTGTAGCCAATTGTTTAGAGACTGGATTTTTCTATTCCCGACCACATCATCACCCAAAACTGGAAGGAGGGCAGAGAAAATCACTCGAGCCCCAAATTCTTTTACCATCTGTCCCAAGGCCTTGAAATCTTTTTTTCATTCCCGTCAGACTGCAGAATGCAGCTTCCTCCCCATCTGTCTGGAAGATCAGCAGTGGGTAGTAGTCTGTCGGGTGCACCAGGTTGGGGAGCATCCTGGTGATGTCCCTGATCTGGGCTCCAGGTAGACTGCACACTTCCCTACGATGAGGGTCAACTCTGCAGATTGGGCCCTCTGTCCCTCTCAGAAGGGCATTGCCTACTACAGTTACCCTTCTTTCTTTCTTATCTGAGGCGGTCTTGAGGTGTGGGGTCAACTGTCTCTTTCGATGTGACCTCAAATGAGCCTTGCACCACATCCTCACATATCTCCTCTTCAAGATCCAGGGCCTCAAACCTATTACAGAGGGGCACCTGGGGAAGCAAAGCAGGTAGGGAGGGGGGTTGCCCACAGCCCCTAACTGGAACTAGCTTCCAACCCTCATCATCTTTTCTGTCCCCTACCTCTGCCTGACAGTGACAGGGCAGGGACTGTCTCAGGTCTTCTCCCTTTGCCCGACAGGGCAAGGGGTTCATCACCTTTTGGGGAATGTGTTGTATTAACTTGTCTGATCCTTCTGAATCTGTTCATAGTATTTTAGACAAACTAAAACAGCACATTAATAAGATTGTCATAGTAGAAGTAGGGTTTGACAAATGGTTTAAAAGCTTGGAAATAGGTGGGTAGTTGTTTGATCTTATTATATAAGGCTTAGCTACGTTATATGTAACTGTAATCATTGTTGTTAATCATCTATTCTATGCTGCAGTGTATTTCAAAGATGATTCAGTGCATTGTAAACAAGGCCTGGTTGGTTCAAAAACAAAAAGGGGGAGGTTTGAGGGATTTTCTTGAAGTTAATGTGTGTATAGATTTCTATTAGATGGAGATTTGTTACTGAACTAGCCAGGTCTAAAGGAATTTCAAGGAAAGCTGAAAACAGGACCTGTTGTGGGAGTGAGGCAGTTCTACAATAACAGAGCCTCAACAAGATGTAAATCAACAGACCTATTAGCAGTGAGACTCGGGCGTGTGGACAGCTCATGAACATAGACAATATCCAATTAGCTAATGCATGCTTGGAGCATGGACATGTGATCAGGAAATAACTGCATATATAAGGAGGTTTGTTTCTGTAATAAAGGGCTTCACTTGAATTCGTATTGGATTGTGTGGAGTCCATGATTTTTCGCCCTTGCAGTGCCCTGCCTCCAACCAGGTGAAGGAAAGGGATAACAGAGTTTATTGGACTGTACAAATACGATGGCCTGGTACAACACACCCCCAGGAGTACAAAGCTTTAGTGGACACTGGTGCTCAGTGCACAATCATTCCTTCTAATTATAAAGGAACTGTCACGGAGGCACCCCGAGGTTAGTTTAAGGGACAAGAGGGTCCAAAACAGCTTTTATTAAACTGGTGAGAAACAGGGTTTTAGCACTCCAAAGGTGACTTAAATACAGGTTCAGATATTAGTTGAGGAAAATTATTAAGGGGCAGCAACTAATACAACAGGAGGTCCACAGTGTCCATACACATGGCTTCACCAAAAACAATGCCGGAGCCACTCCTGAGTCCAGGAAGACTACACATTTGCCTGAACATGGTGTGGGATTATTTTAAAGGGATACACATACTCGTATGGAGTATGGGAAGTGTACACTCGCGATTCGGCAAGGGTAAATTTATAGTACACTCGCAATCCTGTGAGGAGAAATGCACGTGCAAATGTGCACGGAATATTACACGTGCTTATGTGGAAGCACGGGAGGAAAATACACTCGCGATTATGCGAGCATTAATTTATACACGTGCTCGTATTGAGCATGGAAAGTACGTGTGCAAATGTGCACAGAAAGTATAAATACACGTGCAAATGTGCGCAGAAAGTAGATACACTCGCAATCCTGTGAGGGTTAATTTTACTTACACACTTGGTGGCAAGGTCAGCAGAGTCTCTGTCCCGGGGAGGGGGGGCCGTGGCTCCTAGCGGCAGTGGCTAAGCTCGTAACTCCAAGAGATCGTGCGCAAGACCACACATCTCGACGAGAGTCCCGTTTTTTATAACCTGATCAGATCTGACTGTGGGCATTACAGAAGCTTCTCTGCACCCCCACCCTGTCTGTGGAGTGCCCCTGAAGCCTCCAAACATCCCCCACACTGGTCGCAGGCGCCTAGCGGCTCTCTGGCACCTCAGCACTCCCTTCTCCTAACGGCCCTGGCCAGGGTGCTCTGGGGCCAAACAAAAGAAGCTGTTAGCCTCAAACAGCAGAGAGAGAGGGAGATGTGTCTACTCCTTCCATATCAAAGGAGGGAGGGGGAGAGAGGGGAGTTTGCATTCTGCCACAGGAACGCAATCCATTAATATTGTTGGAGTGACTGGGGGATCCCAGGAACTGACTGTTGTAGAGGCTGAAATGAGCCTAACTGGAAAAAACTGGCAAAAGCATCCCCTTATGACTGGTCCAGATGCTCCGTGCATCCTTGGCATAGACTACCTCAGGAGAGGGTATTTTAAGGACCCAAAAGGGTATAGGTGGGCATTTGGTATAGCAGCTGTGGACACTGAGAAAATTGAACAGCTGTCTGATTTGCCTGGTCTTTCAGATGACCCTTCTGTTGTAGGACTGCTGATGGTTGATGATCAGCAGGTGCCAATTGCTACCACGACGGTGCATCGCAGGCAATATCGCACCAATCGAGATTCTTTGATTCCTATCCAGAGGTTGATCCGTCAACTGGAAAGCCAGGGTGTGATCAGTAAGACTCGCTCACCTTTTAATGGCCCAATCTGGCCAGTCTAGTGACGAGTGGAGACTAACTGTAGACTATCATGGCCTGAATGAAGTTATGCCACCATTGAGTGCTTCCATGCCTGACATACTAGAAGTGCAATTTGAACTGGAGTCAAAGGCAGCCAAGTGGTATGCTACAATTGACATTGCTAATGCATTTTTCTCTATTCCTTTAGCAGCAGAGTGCAAGCCACAGTTTGCTTTCACCTGGAGGGGCATCCAGTACACGTGGAATCGCTTACCCCAGGGGTGGAAACACAGTCCTACCACCTGCTGTGGACTGATCCAGAACACGCTGGAACAACGTAAAGCTCCAGAACACTTGCAATATATTGATGACATCATCATATGGGGCGACACAGCGAAAGAAGTTTTCGAGAAAGGTGAGAGAATAATTCAGATTCTTTTGGATGCTGGTTTTGCCATAAAATGAAGCAGGGTCAAGGGACCTGCACGAGAGATCCAGTTTTTAGGAATAAAATGGCAAGATGGCCGTCGTCAGATCCCAATGGATGTGATCAACAAAATTGCAGCAATGTCTCCACCTACTAATAAAAAGGAGACACAGACTTTCTTGGGCGTTGTAGGTTTTTGGAGAATGCATATTCCTGACTACAGCCACATTGTGAGCCCTCTCTATCGAGTGACTCGTAAAAAGAAACAGTTTGAGTGGGGCCCAGAACAACGACAAGCCTTTGAACAAATTAAGCGTGAGATAACTCATGTGGTGGCCCTCGGATCAGTTCGGACTGGACTAGCTGTTAAAAATGGGCTCTACACTGCAGCCGGAGATAATGGTCCTATCTGGACCCTCTGGCAGAAAGCACCAGGAGAAACCCGTGGCCGACCCTTAGGTTTTTGGAGTCGAGGATACAAAGGATCTGGGGCCAAGTATACTCCAATGGAAAAAGAGATACTAGCAGCATATGAAGGAGGTCAAGCTGCTTCAGAAGTGATCGGTACTGAAGCACAGCTCCTCCTAGCACCTCGACTACTGTTGCTGAGCTGGATTTTCAAAGGGACAGTTCCCTCTATGCATCATGCAACCGATGCTGCGTGGAGTAAGTGAATTGCATTGATCATGCAACAAACTCTATTTGGAAGTCTCAATCGCCCAGGGATCTTATAAGTGATTACAGATTGGTCGAAAAGTAAAGACTTTGGGATGTCGCCAGATGAAGAGGAAGTAACACGTGCTGAAGAAGCACCACCGTGTGAAGGGGTTTCGTTAGAAGGAGATATGTTGTTGAATTAGTCAGGCCCAAAGGAATCTCAAGGCCACTTCGAGAAGCTGAGAACAGAATCTGCTGTGAGAAAGAGAGAGGGGCGTTTCTTCATTAACAGGGCCTCAGCATGGCGTGAGTCATCGGACCTATCATCGGTGGGGCTCCAGCGTGTGGACTGCCCATGATACTCATTTAGCGAATCCATGCTTGGAGCGTGGATTCGTGATTAGAGAACAGTTGCGTATATAAGGAGACATGCTTCTGTAATAAATGGCTTTTGCGTGATTCACATTGAATCGGAGTGCTGAGTCCTTTATCGTTCCAACACCACCGTATAATACTTTTCAGAAACTCATAAGCAGTATGCACTGTTCATAGATGGGTCCTGTTGTCTTGTAGGAAAACATAAAAGGTGGAAAGCTGCTGTGTGGAGTCCCACACGACGAGTTACAGAAGCCCCTGAAGGACAAGGTGAATCCAGTCAGTTTGCAGAAGTGAAAGCCATCCAGCTGGCTTTGGACATGGCTGAACTAGAGAAGTGGCCAATACTTTCTCTCTATACTGACTCGTGGGTGGTAGTAAATGCCTTGTGGAGGTGGCTGCAGCAATGGAAGAAAAGTGGCTAGCAGTGCAGAGGCAAACCCATTTGGGCTTCCACACTGTGGCAAGACATTGCTGCCCGGTTAGAGAGCCTGTCTGTAAAAGTTCATCATGTAGATGCTCATGTGCCTAAAAGTCGAGCCACCGAGGAACATCGCAACAACCAACAAGTGGATCAAGCTGCCAAGATTAAAATAGCTGAGGTGGACTTGGACTGGCAACATAAAGGTGAACTTTTCCTATTTCAGTGGGCCCATGATACTTCAGGGCATCAAGGCAGAGATGCAATATATAAATGGTCTCGCGATCGTGGGATGGACTTAACTATGGACACTATTGCACCGAAATCAAACGAGCTAAACGGTTAAAGCCTGTATGGTATGGGGGCGATGGTTAAAGTATAAGTATGGAGAGGCTTGGCAGATTGATTATATTGTACTTCCACAAACACGTCAAGGTAAGCGCTATGTACTTACAATGGTGGAAGCAACCACTGGATGGTTGGAAATGTATGCCGTACCTCATGCTATAGCCCAAAATACTATCTTGGGCCTTGAAAAGCAAGTCCTTTGGCGACATGGTACACCAGAAAGAATTGAATCAGACAGTGGCACTCATTTTAAAAAAAGTATTATAGACAATCGGGCCAAAGAACATGGTATTGAATGGGTATGTCATAGTCCATATCATGCACCAGCCTCTGGGAAAATTGAAAGGCACAATGGTCTGTTAAAAACTACACCAAGGCATTGGGTGGTAGAACCTTTAAAAACTGGGATTCACATTTAGCAAAAGTTACTTGGTTGGTCAACACTAGAGGATCAACTAATCGAGCTGGACCTGCTCAATCAGAAATTCTATGTACTGTAGAAGGAGATAAAGACCCTGTAGTACACATTAAAAATATGTTAGGAAAGGCAGTCTGGTTTACTCCTGCCTCAGACAAAGGCAAGCCCATTTGTGGGACTGTTTTTGCCCAGGGACCTGGCAGCATCTGGTGAGTGATGCTTAAGGATGGAGAAGTTCCTCAAGGGGATTTGATTTTAGGTGAAAATATTCAATACTGGACTGCATGATGTGAATTGCCCTACTAACAGTGTTTAATAAGTGTCTTTCAGATCAAGACAGTGGTGATGACACCAGAGCTAGTTTCTTCGAGTGGCGCCTGACAAGTTTTTCAAAGTTGATGTCTTTGACCCACAAGCAGTGGTCATGAGATGCACTAGATGTACCATTTTTCCTGCCCTGGGAGACTGTTGTGATAAATAAACTTAATGAACTTTTCAGAGGATGGTCCACAGACTAAGAGAATGATGGATTACTTCTGTGTATATATGTACATGTGTGTGTATATATAGTAGTAGTGATTAATTATATTGTATTGAAAAGGTCTAAGTATGTCGTGAATGGCATGGTATAAGGGGTGGAATGTCCTGGTTTTGTTAAAAACAAGTTTCTCTTTTAGTGAATTTGCCTGTCAGCTTTTGGAGTGCTAAAACCCTGTTTCTGACCAGTTTAATAAAAGTGTTTTGGACCCTGTTGTCCCTTAAACTAATCTTGGGGTGCCTCCGTGACAATATGTATAGGCGTTCCTGGGGTTACCATGAATATGTAATGCCTTGCTGTATTTAAACACACCTCATATTGTTAGAAGGCACGCGAGATTAGAGGAAATATTCCTCTTGTGCCCGGTGCTGAATAAACATACCATCTTTATAACCCTGCAGGTTGTAAAGTTTTATGGCCTTATAGGTCGTAAAGTTGTTTCCGCACGTTACACTAGCCTTCCTTGTGTTTGCATCACTGCTCTTGGGGGCTTTGGATGTACACAACAGGGAGTGCACTGTCACTGTGTGCCTGAGCTGTTGTTCTGCTCCCTGCAGTGCCTAGAGCAGGCATGGGGCTGTGGGCTACTGAAAATTCAGGTGGAATTCAAGTGCCTAAATACATGCCATCTCTGGGATGTCAGTGTCTGGGGCACTGGATGGCACCAAGGCTGTGGTCTGTGTACTAAGTGTGGTGGAGCCCCACATCAGGGTGTTAAGTACCACTGCCCGTGCCACTCAGCACCTGTAATGAGCCCCAGCACACCCCAGGGCCCCACTGCTGCTGCTGCTCAGTGCCTCTCCCTCCAGTCCAGGTGGCCCTGAAGGCTGGGGTGAGCAGAAACCACTCCTCTTGTAACACATTACTTCTCCTTGTTGCCTTTTACACAGTCCCAAACTCACAAGCTTTTCACAGTGACCTGAGAATTCTGCCCTTAGGGCTCTCTTGCCCTTGCCCTGGATGTCATGCTCCATCCTTTTGGCCTAACACCAGCCCCTGCCTTTCTGCACTGTTTGGCAGGGACAATCTGCCCTGTTTGAGGTGCCAGGGATGTGGCAGACACTGTTCCATGTCACACATGGTGGCATGCACTGGCCTCACTGAGGCTGGGCCAGGCTGGATAGACTGTATGGCTTGTGTGTTGGCACCCCTGGTGCTGGGTTATATTTATAATGCTTCTGCAAGAGGCTTTGGGTTCACCCATGGACCTGCCAAAAACCTTGTGTCAAAAGCACAAGCTTGACAGATGTCCACAGAAGCAGATTGAGAAGCACTGCCAAAATGCAGTGGCAGAGAAGCATAGAATCCCTGATTGTAACCCAGAGAGATGGAATGGATGGGATGGGGGCTTTGACTGCATGTTTTACTTAGCATGTTGTACAGCACGAAGGAAGTGCTTTACCAACATCTCACATCTATCGATGCCATTGCCTCCATCACCTAACTCTACAGGGAGTCCTGGGGCTGGAAAGGCATCTGGTGGGGATGGGTATGAAGGCACCACAGGGCAGGAAGCTGGATTTGGGATGCCGATGTCACCTCTGCCACCGGTGGGCAGGTGTGGAGCAATGGTACAGGATGGAAGTTTGGATTAGGATAAAGTGGGAAGTGAGCCCAGGGAGCTGAACGAGGGTAATTGGGGGGGTATCCACATGTCCCTGGGGAAGGGAAGTTGTGGTCAGTAGATAGCAATGAGTCCTCCTCTCTGCAGGGGGACCTGTGGGGATAGAAGCTGCTGCAGAGGGGGAGTGAGAGCAGTTTTTTAAAAAAGACAACCACAGCTGACATGATTTTTTTTTTTTTTTTATGTGAGTGGGTGATTTTGCTTGCCTTGCTGGGGCAGCTTGCAGACAAAGCACACCATTACAAGGTGGGCAAAGCTGCATCCTCACAGGATGGAGACTAGATCGGCAGAATCTTTCAGGGTGCATTTGCATGTGAAGACATTTCTGCCCACCCTCTGGGGGAAGCAGAGTTCCTATGAGATGACCTGCGGACATGACCCATGGTAGGATTCAAATTACAGTGATTAGTGACTTGGCAAAAGTATATTATTATATCACAAAATTTAACAAGACTTTAGCAGCAAAACTTACAATGATATTACCTTTTGTGCAGGGTCAGTCAGGATGGAGTTAATTTCCACGCTGCCAGGATATCTGGGTATTCTATACCATATCCGGTCTCTGTCTCTTGGGGGGGTTCTGTTTCGGGGAGGGGGTGAGCCAGGGAGTGGCAGAGCTCCAGCAGGGATCACGTAGTTCCAGCGGGGACCACGTGTCTCTCTCTTGGTATTCAGGATGCAAATGGGGATTGGGGACAAGGGAGGGGGAAAGCAGTGGTGGTTTCAGCGCTGACTGTTACAGTGGTGAGCAGCCAGGTGGGAAAGGCGTATACAGTGGGGGAGGGTGGTCACGCAGCACTGTGTGCCCACCGTCTTTGTAGGTTCCTTTGTCACTGCTGTTACTGTTTGTTTGTCCTCCCTTGTTTTCTCCTTGCTGCCCCATTAAATTGTTTTTTATCCTAACCCATGAGTTTTTGCCTTTTTTTAATTTTTTTTTTTCCTTTTAATTCTCCTCTCCATCCCACTGGAGGCGGGGGAGGAAGTGGCACGTAGTTTTAGCAGCTGCCGGCTGAGGGGGAGGTGGGGCTAACCTACAACAGTCCTTTTTGGCGAGCCAGGCAGGAGAAAGAATAAAAAAGTTTGGGATTAAAAAAACCCAAAAAACAACAAAACCAAACCAAAACAAAAAAATCCAAAAACAAATGTAAGGAACATTTAATGAAGAACTGTTGTTTTTACATAACTGAGGACCTGGCACCTGACCCCAGCAGGGGAGAAGGACCGAGAGACATCAGACTATGAATCCTTAATGTAAAACACAGTCTCTTCCCGGAATATATACTGATACCTGTATACATACTGATACCTGTATTTACAAGTTAATTTAGGGGGAAGGGTATTGTATGTAAACTGAGGCAAGCCTCGGGGTAGTCTGTAAACAATGAAGTACCCAACCAATGGGGAACAGGGGAGGGAAATTGTGGTTGGGATTTTGGGGGGATATAAGCAGGGGTTTTTTGCCCTATTATGTGTGCCTACCTTCAGGTAGAACATCCCGTCTTGCAATATCGTTATTAAAAAGATTGCTTTGCTGAGAGATCCTGCCTGAGCCTATTATATTTGCAAAATAATTGTTTCCTACAACAAACAAAAAAACACCAAAAAAACCCAAAAAACACAGAGCTGACTGGAGTGTGTTAGAGCTCACACTATTAGTTAAGTGGTCATGATGTTTCTTTGTTTGTCCACGTGGCTGTGCCACTTGAATTCCTACATGCCCCGTATGTTCCCTGGAGTGCTGTTGGTAACATCTGACAAAAGGATTTGGTTTATCATAACGCTGTCCTGTATGATATCAACCTATGAGATTGTGATTTCCTTCCTTACACAGCTATATTGGTATTTTTATAAGATATTTTTGATTTTTCCATATCTCAGGTGCCACCTCTCAGAATTGATTAGTAATTGCACCCAGTCTATGGAGAAGACGGAGGGAGGTGAAATCTTCCCTCATCTCTTCACTTCTTTTTTCTCCTCCAGCTTGGGTCCAACAGTTTCTGAGGATTTTGGACACCCTGGGGATACTCAAGATAGCCTGATCTTCCTGTAATGTCTTCTGAATGTGTGCCAGGTCATATACAGGGTTACAAAAGGATATACTGGGAATATCACCCATAGATTTGCCCCAAGGGCGGATGAGCATGGGTGGAATGGTGTGTGGGAAAACATGGGCAGATATCTGGAGAATTTCTCACCTTTGACAGTCTGGAGTTTCACTCCTGAACAACTGCAGGACCTTGGTGAGGTGACAGAATATGTAAAAGGGAGATGCTCTAGTTATTCTAAAGAGGCACAACTTACTGTGCTGTATTGGGCCCTGGCCATTATCTATTAAACACTGCTCAACATCATGCAGTGCCCCCAGGGCAAAGGGGGTGGTAACAAACCCACAGGCACTGCGTCTGCTCCTGCCCTTGTGCCAGATGCTGTGGCTGCTCAGACGCCAGTGACAGGCACTGTGGCTACTCAAAGCCAGGCAACGGGCACTGTGGCTACTCAGACCCATGTGGCAGGTGCTGCAACTGAATCAGAGAACCAACCTGTTGGTCCTCTCCAGAAGAAGAACTACACAAAGAAATCAGTTTGCTTAGTGAGGGAAATTGATGACCCAGGCCCATCACAAGAACAGGAAAAGGAGGAGGAGGCAGAACCAGAGATAGTCACCCAATTGCTATCCCTGGGTGAGTTGCGAGATATGTGAAAGGATTTCAACTGCTGGGATGGTGAACACGTTGTTGCTTGGTTGCTCCGATGCAGGGATAATGGGGCAAGTAGCATGTAATTAGAAGGCAGGGAAGCTAAGCAATTAGGATCCCTGTCTAGGGCATTGACAAGGCGATTGGAAGGAAGACACAAACCCTCAGCCTCTGGAGGTGACTTCTGTCAGGTGTGAAGGAAAGGTATCCCTTCAAGGAAGATGTTACCTGTCACCCAGGCAAGTGGACCACCATGGAGAAAGGTATCCAGTACCTGAGGGAGCTAGCTGTTCTGGAGGTGATTTATAATAACACCAATAATGACGATCCACTCACTGATACCGATGAGATCCAGTGCATGCAACCCATGTGGTGGAGGTTTCTGTGAAGTACACCATCATCCCATGCCAGCTCATTGGCAGTAATGTCATGGAAAGAAGGCGAGGGACAAACGGTGTATCAGTTGGCTGGTCAGCTCCAGCAGTATGAGGGAAGTCTATCCTCCTCCCTACAGGCTTCCATCTTGTCTGTGGAGAAACTGCCCAATGTGCTAGCTGAAAAATTGTCCCAAGAGTTCCAGCATTTTGAAGACAAGTTTCGCTCCCCACCTGCATGGCCTTGGGTTTCAGCTACTCAGAATGAGCGTTTCTCCAATTAAGAGAGAGAATACAGAGGGTATTCAAAATGGGGCACCCTGTGGTTTTTACTGCGCGACAACGTAGAGGACGTGAGGAGGTGGGATGGACAACCTACCTCAGTCCTAGAGGCATGGGTACATGAGTTAAAAGGGGAGACAACCACAAGAGGACATTACGCCAGGAAAAATGCTGCCCCAGTTTCCAGCAGGCAGTTCCCCAGACAGACTAGAAGAGCTGACCTTGCCTCTGACCCTCTTGAAAGGCACTTCTGATTCATTCTTACAAGGAGGAAGCAATGAGTACCATGACTGGGACTAGGGGACGCGGCCTCCAGCCAAGTGGAGGAGAGTGATAACAGAGTTTATTGGACTGTGTGGATTCAGTGGCCTGGAACATCAGAACCACAGGAGTACAGGGCTCTGGTGGACACCGGGGCCCAATGTACTCTGATTCCATCAAACTATGAAGGGATAGAACCCATCAGCATTTCTGGGGTGACTGGGGGATACCAACAGCTAACTGTATGAGATGCTGAGGTGAGCATGACTGGAAAGGACTGGCAAAAGCACCCCATTGTGACTGGCCCAGATGTTCCATGCATTCTTGGTATAGACTACCTCAGAAGAGTGTATTTTAAGAACCTGAAGGGGTACAGGTGGGTTTTTAGCATAGCCTCTGTGGAGACAGAGGACATTAGACAGCTGTCTACCTTGCCTGGCCTCTCTCAGAGGACCCTTCTGTTGTAGGATTGCTGAAGGTTGATGACCAGCGGGTGCCAATTGCTACCATGACAGTGCACTGGCAGCAATATAGCACTGACCGAGATTCTTTGATTCCTGTCCATAACCTGATTCGTCAACTGGAGAGCCAAAGAGTGATCAGTAAGACTCACTCACCCTTTAACAGTCCCATATGGACAGTGAGGAAGCCCAGTGGAGAGTAGAGACTAACAGTGGACTATAGTGGCCTGAATGAAGTCATGCCACCATTGAGTGCTGCTGTGCTGGACATGCTAGAGCTACAATATGGAGTCGAAGGCAGTCAAATGGTATGCTACAATTGACACTGTTAATGCATTTTTCTCTATTCCTCTGGCAGCAGAGTGCAGGCCACAGTTTGCCTTCACCTGGAGAGGCATCCGGTACACCTGGATTCGACTGCCCCAGGGGTGGAAGCACAACTTCACCATTTGCCATGAACTGATCCAGGCTGCACTGGAGCAGGGCAAAGCTCCGGAACACCTGCAGTACATTGATGACATCATCATGTGGGGTGACACAGCAGCAGAGGTTTTTGAGAAAGGTGAGAGGATAATTCAGATTCTCCTGCAAGCTGGTTTTGCTATAAAACAAAGTAAGGTCAAGTGACCTGCATGGGAGATCCAGTTTTTAGGAGTAAGATGGCAGTACGGACGTCATCAAATTCCAATGGATATGGTCAACAAAATAGCTTCTATTTCTGCACCGACTAGTAAAAAGGAAACACAGACTTTCATGGGGGTTGTGGGATTTTGGAAAACGCACATTCCAAAATACAGTCAGATCATAAGCCCTCTCTATCAGGTAACCTGGAAGAAGAATGGCTTTGAGTAGGGCCCTAAGCAGCAGCAGACCTTTGAACAAATTAAGCGGGAGATAGCCCATGCCATGGCTCTTGGGCCAGTTCGGGCAGGACAAAATGTTAAAAATGTGCTCTACACTGCAGCTGGGGAGAATGGCCCCACCTGGAGCCTTTGGCAGAAAGCACCAGAGGAGACTCGAGGTTGACCCCTGGGATTTTGGAGTCGGAGGGATACAGAGGTTCCAAGGCCCGCTACACTCCAACTGAAAAGGAGATGTTAGCAGCATGCAAAGGGGTTCGAGCTGCTTATGAAGTGATTGGCACTGAAGCACAGCTCCTCCTGGCACCTCGATTGCCAGTATAGGGCTGGATGTTCACAGGAAAAGTCTCCTCTACTCATCATGCAACTGACGCCACATGGAGTAAGTGAGTTTCATTGATCACGCAATGGGCTTAAATGGGGAACCTTGATCACCCGGGGATCTTAGAGGTGATCATGGACTGGCCAGAGGGTAAGGATTTTGGAGTATTGCCAGAAGGGAAGGTGACATGTGCTGAAGAGGCCCCATCATATAATAAGCTACTCGAGGATGAGTAGCGTTATGCCTTGTTTACTGATGGGTCATGTCTTATTGTGGGAAAGCATCAGATGTGGAAATCTGCTGTGTGGAGTCTCATGCGGCAAGTTGCAGAGGCCACTAAGGGACAAGGTGAATCGAGTCAGTTTGCAGAGGTAAAAGCAATACAGCTGGCTTTGGGCATTGCTGAATGAGTAAAGTGGCCAGTGCTTTATCTCTATGCTGATTCATGGATGGGGGCAAATGTCCTGTGGAGGTGGTTGCAGCAATGGAAGAGGAACAACTGACAGCGCAGAGGCAAACTCATCTGGGCTGCTGAATTGTGGTGAGATATTGCTGCCCGGCTAGAGAACCTGCCTGTAAAAGTGTACCACATAGACAGCCATGTGCCTAGAAGTCGGTTCACTGAACAACATCAAAACAACCATCAGATGGATTGAGTTGCCAAGATTAAGGTGTCTCAGGTAGATCTGGACTGGCAACACAAAGGTTAATTATTCATAGCTCAGTGGGCCCATGATGCCTCAGGTCATCAGGGAAGAGACACAATATATAGGTAGGCTCATGATTGAGGGGTAGAATGACCATGGACACTATTGTGCAGATTATTCACAATTGTGAAACATGCTCTACAATCAAGCAAGCCAAGCAGTTAAAGCCTATGTGGTTCGGGGGCAATGGCTGAAGTATAAATATGGGGAAGCCTGTGTCACAGAGGCACCCCAAAATCAGTTTTAGGCAGGGAACAAGTTCCAAAACAGACTTTATTCTAGCCGGAAAAGTGCAACCAATCAGCTAACCAGAAACAGGGTTTATACAATTAGTTAGCACTCCGACAACGTAAAATACAGGTTCGGATATCAGTTGAGTAGATTATTGGGGTACAGCAAAATAAGAATAATGAGGATCCATAGCATGCATGCACACACTCACAAGAAACAAAACCAGAGCCCTCTGACTCAAGAGTACCCACAAGAAATAATCACTTGCCTGGGCTAGGTGAGGACTCTCACTTGCCTGGTTAGGCAAAGACTCATTCAAGGATAAACCCAGTAAATAACCACTCACCCAAACAATGAGGTGAGGTACTCTCAGTCCTGGGAAGTCTCCTTAAACAGTGTTCCAGTCTAAGGAGAGGGCTCTAGTTCACAGACCCACTGCTCCGAGAAGACCACTCCAAAAGGGGCCTTTGGTGGGAACCCCATTTTTATAGTCTGGTCAGATCTGGCTGTGGGCATTACAACATAGTCCAGAAGCTTTGCAGCTACTCTGGGCACTTCCTCTGCTAACAACCCTGTCAATTGACTCAGGGTCCCATTAAGGAGCCTGTCAATTGACAGAGAGTCCCACCCCTCCTGTCCCACCAGCTGGTGGAAGTGAAGTCACCCTGCCCCGGAGTAGGGGAGGATGTGACTATCAGCACCTTTGTGCCACCCTAGGTGTGTATGTGGAGGCAGGCACAGTGGGGCACAAAAGGTGCTAAAAGAGCCATCAGCTGCCCCATTGAAGGCTCTGAATCTCAGGGGAATGTGTAACTGCCACAGCCTGGCAGATTGACTGTATTACACTCCCACAAACCCGACATGGCAAGCGTTATGTGCTTATGATGGTGGAAGCAACCACTAGATGGCTGGAAACATACACCGTGCCCCATGCCACTGCCCAGAACACCATCCTGGGCCTTGAAAAGCATGTCCTATGGCAATATGGCACCCCAAAGAGAACTGAGTCAGACAACAGAACTCATTTCTGGAACAAACTCATAGACACTTGGGCCAAAGAGCACGGCATTCAGTGGATATATCACAACCCCTACCATGTACCAGCTGCTGGAAAAATCAAACAGTACAATGGACTGTTAAAAACTACACTAAGAGCAATGGGTGGTGGAACTTTTAGAAATTGGGATTCAAATTTGGCGAAAGTCACTTGGTTGGTTAACACCAAGGGATCTACCAATCGAGCTGATCCTGCCCAGTTGAAGCCTCCACACACTGTGGAGGGGGATAAAGTCCCTGTGATGTGAATGAAGAGTATGTTGGGAAAAGCAGTCTGTGTTTTTCCTCCTTGGGGTGTGATTTTTAGTATTGTAATGAGCTTATAATGAGCAAAGTTCAACTAAAGGACACTTTATCTAACAATCTCAAGATATATGTTAAACACGACTCAACTAATTGCACAGGTTCCAGGATATAGCATAATTATTTATCAGTTTATCAATTATTTATCAGCAGTGCTGGCTAAACGGAAGCCTGTTCCAGTGCTTCACAACCCCTTTCTTAAAGAAATTTTTCCTAATATCCAACCTGAACCTCCCCTGGCACAACTTGAGGCCATTTCCTCTCAACCTATCACTTGCTACTTGGGAGAAGAGACCAACACCCTCCATGCTACAACCTCCTTTCAGATAGTTGCAGAGAGCAATAAGGTCTCCCCTCAGCCTCCTTTTCTCCAGACTAAACAGCCCCAGTTCCCTCAGCCGCTCCTCATAAGACATTTTCTCTAGACCCCTCACCAGCTTCATTGCCCTTCTCTGAACTCTCTCTAGCACCTCAATGTCTTTCCTGTAGTGAGGGGCCCAAAATAGAACACAATATTCAAGGTGGGGCCTCACCAGCACTGAATACAGAGGGACAATCACTTCCCTAGTCCTGCTAGCTGCACTATACCTGATACAATCCAGGATGCTGTTGGTCTTTTTGGCCACCTGAGCACACTGCTGGTTCATGTTCAGCTGGCTGTCAATCAACACCCTCAGATCCTTTTCTGACAGGTAGCTTTCCAGACACTCTTCCTCAAACCTGTAGCATTGTATGGGGTTGTTGTGACCCAAGTGCAGGACCCGGCACTTGGCCTTGTTGAACCTCATACAGTCACTCTCAGCCCAATGATCTAGCTGGTCCAGATCCTTCTGTAGAGCCTTCCTATCCTCAACCAGTTCAGCACTCCCACTCAACTTGGTGTCATCTGCAAATTTACTGAGGGTGCACTCAATCCGTTGTCCATATCACTGATAAAGATATAAACAGAACTGGCCCCAACACTGAGCCCTGGGAAACACCACTTGTGATCATCCATTAGCTTCCTGCCTCACTGGGACTAGGGATGCAGCATTGGATGGGCATGGGATATGCAGGGTATGGGGGGATGAGCCCAACTGAGCCTGCATCCAGCTCTACCTCACCTCATCGTGGGCAGAACCTGCTCAGACAAGATCCAGAAGTTGGGAGGAGCCACCAGCCATACAAATCTGGGGTTGGTGATGGGGGAGCATCAAGGACACCACAGGGAAGGCTGTGGAGCTCTGGGGACATCACAGGAAGGCTGGGAAAGGAAAAGCACCTGTCCTGCAGGCAGGGCAGCAGGAGCAGGCACCCCTGGGAGCTACGTCCCTGCTGTCTGCCTCCATGCAATGTGTCAGCCCAGACCTGGCACCAAAGCTTACCTATGGTTGCAATGCAACACTGAGGGAGACTGTGGTCAGGGTGAGGAGAGTGATGCTAAGCCTGCCCATTATCCTCAGGAGTGGAAGCTTGCTGCCAAAATGGCTACTGCCTGGCTTTGTGGGAGGGTGTCCCGGCTCCCGGTCAGTCCCAGGAATGTCTGGGGACCTGGCTGAGGAGCTCCTCCATCCTCACAGCATGATGGTCCATGCTTGACAAGGCTGCAGCCAGAGCTGGGCCAAGGAGAGAGGCAGAGGAGCAGAGCAGGGTGTGTGGTCCTGACCAGGGGGCTGGTGGGAGTGATGACCATGCAGACATAGCAGAGGGGGCAGGAACTACGTGACTTCATTTATAAGTGAAGTTACATCCTTGAAAAATCAGATTTATTCTTCTGTCATCAATGCAGTGTGATGGTGCCAACCAGCCATGGAGTCCCTGGGTGACCTGGGAACTCTCCAGCTCCATCTGCTTAGGTGAGACAACAGCTGGATTGAGACAGATATTGAGCACTGAGACACCGGGCACTGAGATGTTCAGTGTTGAGACATTTGTAAACAGTTGCTAGGAACAGTCATTGCAGAATTGGTCATGTAGGACAGTCTTCTGCATGAAGTTAAGACATGTAAGTTCTGTTTCCCATGTAGCTGAGACAAGCAGTAATGATGGATCATGCCTGCACTGGAGCATGGCCAACAGCCGGACAAGAGCTGAACACGGAGTGTTTCGGGGAGTCTCATCTGACCCTGCTGGAGCTGCTGCAAGAACCCCTGCAACAGACACTCCTTCTCCATCCGGAGAGTGGCTGACTGATCCCCTATATGAGCATTACCCCATGCCAAGATCCCATGATTCTCAGTAGCCCTTCATCCCCTGTGAACTCCCCTGCCAGGGTTCCCAGCCTCATCCTCCTGCTCCCACTGGGCTCTCGAGGCTTTAACTTCATAGACCGTTTGGAGAAGTGGTTTTCAAGGGAAGCGCTGAGGTGGGGACTCACTCATGCTACTGGTGACAGCCACAGCAAGCGTTTGGGGAGGGTGAGGTTGAGAACGAGTCCTGAGGATTCAGGGGTGAGGGTGCAGGATGAGGGTGCAGTGGTGAGAATGAGGATGTGGGGATGAGGATGAGAGTGGAGGGGTGGCTTTTGATCAAAAGCTGAACCACCAGACACCTCAGCCAGTTGGGGCATACACTGGACAGGTTCTGGTCTATGCACTCCTCAGGAGCTGGAAGGCCTGAGAGCAGCCCCAGAGCCCAGCAGGAAAGGAGAGAGAGGAAGACTGGGGAAGGGCAGGTAGGGGCACCCTGCAAGAGGAAGAGAATGGTGGACAAGCCCTGACACTTGCCCAGGGCACTGTGTGCTTGCTACCCCAAAATCCCTGCCCCATCCGACAGCCTCTTCCTCTGGCAGCCCTGCAGCCCCCAGGCAGCACCCACTTGAAGCCCTTTGTGCCTCTCCCTGCACACATGGGTGCCTGCCTGGGGTGCTTATGGGCACCAAAGTTAGGAGATGTGAGTTCGGGATTAAGGAACTTGTGAGTTAGAAGCTTTGTGAGTTGATGAAGTGACGAATTAGTGAGTTCACGTTAGAGGAGTCCATGCAAAGGGCATTGAGCCCTTGTTTGACATGTCTGTTTGTTTTCTTTCCTAATGAGTGTAGTGAGTTTGCATGGCAAGGTTTTACTAGTGAGGAGGCTGTAGGTGTGGCTTCTGTGAGAAGATACCAGAAGCTTCCCTCATGTTCGACACAGCCAGTGCCAGCCAGCTCCAAGATGGACCCTCTGCTGGCCAAAGCTGAGTCGATCAGCAGTGGTGGTAGCACCTCTGTGATAACATTTAAGGGTAAAAACTGCTGGGAGAAAGGAGTGAGAATATGTGAGAAAAACAACCCTGCAGTCAGTGAAGAAGGAGGGGGGGGAGGTGCCCCAGGTGCCAGAGCAGAAATTCCCCTGCAGCCCATGGTGAAGACCATTGTGCTGGGTTAGCTGAAATTAAGGTAATTTTCCATGCAATTAGAATCTTTTCTTCTTAGTAGTGTCATGGATGAGTGATGTAGGGTCCTGTTTGCCACAGAGCAGTGTTTAGATCACTTAAAGTGTGACTTGAAGCAAGCTCTCAGGCGTCAAAGTTTGCATAAATAAATAATTTAATGGAGTAGTACAGCAGCAGGGTTGGCTCGAGCTGGGTGCCTTCGCAGAGGTCCCAGACAAGCATTGAAATCCCTGGGTAATTATACCCTTACAGACTATTTACCTGCCCCTCACACCATGATTCACTCCAATAGCAATATTTGAATCTGGGATCTTTTTGCTTCTTGTTGGATCCTTTCAAGGAGTTCAGAGAGGCTTTTGTATTGTTTAGCTGAAGACGTTGTTTCTAGTCCATAGCCGCTTCGTGTCAGCCTTGAAGGTGTTATTTTGTCTGAATGAATCTTATTTCTTCCCAGCAAAAACTGCAAAACAGGCCTTATCTTGCAGGTGTCCATGATGGTCTGTAGCTTCTTTTGTTTTCATTAAGTAGATACAAGTTTGAGGAATATGAGCAGAACTTTACAACAAACAGCTTAAGATTTCAGCAACCGGCAGACAGTAGTCTGCGGGCTGCATGACTCCTGACTGATCGCTACAGAAGCAACAGAGGAGGGATAAAGGATCTGATATTGTTGCAACAGACACCCAAAGAGGTGAACAGCTGGGGGCGAGAGGAGATGGGGTGGAATATTTTTAAAGAAGAAGAAATACTGCGGTTCCCCCCCATATTCTCTCTAAGAGAGGGGTGAAGTATGAGGAGAGTAACCTCAAAAGACTATTAATCTGGTGCAGAGGCAATGAGTTTCCTGCTGATCTGTTAGGAGTTTTTCAAACAGAGACTTGGGAAAAAGTGGGAACTGTGTTGTGGAAGGCAATTAGTCGCAGTGAAAAAGATATTCTCGGCCTTGTAACCTCCTGGAAACTGATGATTACTACACTGAAGCAATTAAAACCTGAAAAGACTGTTATGAGCATTAGTGACTCAAAACTTAAATTGAACTTTGGGACGATATAGGGCAGAAATTATGGGATAAATTCAGCAATGGAGATAAAGAAGCTAAATCATTAGCAACTACATGGAAGCTTATAATTACCACCTTAAAAGATCTTAAGGCTGAACAGTCTGCTGCTGCCAGAATTTTTGCAGCGTTGCAGCCTGATAAGTATCCTGAAAGTCGCTATGAAGTTTACCCGGTTCGTGTCTTTGATACCCTCCCTATTCCATCCCCTGCTGTAGCTTTGGCACCCCCGATAGCTCAGCAGTCTGGGGCGGGGGGAGGAAAAATGCCGAGCGGGTGGCCTCCTGTACCATTGCTCAACCCTGGTGAGAAAAACAAGTCCAGAGGACTGGAGTCAGACAACTTGCCCAAAGAACCTGTGAAAGCTGAGAATGCTAAGGTCGTCAACAAGTGTACTCTCAGTCCTTTTACCAATTTGTATCTGCCTTTACTGCCTTGTAACCCTCCAACTTCGATGAGAGAGCAGGAGTCACTGCATAAAAAATGCACAAAAGAACTGTGTGACAAATTAGATCAGCTAATAGCGAGTGAATCCAACAGTCGGCAATGCAGTCATGCTGATTGTGACAGGAAAGGGGGTGCTCCTGGGGACTCAGGTAATACGAATAATTATGATGCTAGAAAGTATTGGTGAGAATGTGTACTGTTCCAAACCCCTCTGTTACTAATGATTCTGCAGCACTGTTCAAGTCCACATTATTTGATGACTTGGATGAAGATGAGGGTTTGCAGCATTTTCTTGAAACGTTAAAAGGAAAAGCAGTATGTGTACATGTTGCCCCGAGATCAGATAAAAACCATGAAAGACTCAAGCAAAATTTGACCTATGCAATGTAATTGCTATAGATCATTCAGGATGGAATGATGGGGACTCCTTGAAAGGGGCGGGTATTCCACAACTCTTGGAACAGACACTAATTGACACACCACAATTTACAGGCACTATTAGTTTCTGAAATCCTGAGGCAGTCAACAGACCTTGCATATCAAGCTATGATAGAGGTGCCTGAAACCAACAAAGCAGCCAAATAATTTACAACTGTTATCAGGATCCCAATGAGAATTACATGCAATTTATTGACCATCTTCAAGAGGCCATCAATAAGCAAGTTGAAAACTTAGAAGCTAAGGAAGCGCTGGTGTTGAAATTAGCAATAGAGAACGCTACTGTTTGCTATCAAGGTGTTATCTGCGAGTTTTACAGTACATATTACGTGCTTCTGTGTATTGCCTCTCTGAAAATCAAGCAGTTTGTCAGGAATGTGAGTTAATTGTTTTACTGATTGTTGTTAGAATTGTTTCTTTGTGGTATAAGTACATCGTAAAACTTTCTCCCCACTTTTCCCACTCATGCTGCAAGCAGCCCTGTGCTTTCCCCGCCCCCCCTCCCTCTTCTCATGGTTTTTACTTTCGAGATGGGGTCAGGAATGACTGTTTTCAGTCGTGTTCCTAAGAAATTGGTATTGGGAGGTGTTTTAAAACATAGGAAAGCACTTGGAAATATGAGGAAGGAAGATCTTGTGAAATATTGTAATTAATGGTGGCTGTGGTATAAGTTAAATTATTGGGAAAAGTGTCCAGAGAACAGAATCTTGAAGTATAACACCTTGTTGCAATTAATGTTGTTTTTAAGGTGAGAAGAGCAGGACAAAATAAATCTCTACAAGAGATCATTAAACCATTTCAGACAGTTTTACAGGCAGAACGGTTTGAACTTGAACAAGCTGAGAATTAACTGACAACGCACAGGTCAGAAAACTTGAAGTCTGCAAGATGCTTTCCTTATTAACCTGTTTTCTTTGTAGGTATCTGTTTAAGCATATTACAGTTTAATAGGTCTTTGTCTGTTACATGGTACAGTAAGTTTATAGTCCATGAGAATTCATGGACTCAAAATGTGCATTTTGTGATATTACAGAAGATCATGAGTAATTTAGTTCTTTACTGTGTGAATGTGATGGTAAAATTTTGTGTGTAGTAGCTGTTACTTTTCTTTCTAGCATTCTAGCTTTATTCCAATATCCAGACTTGTGCAACTCTGTGATAGGCTGTGTCTCATCTCGATGTGCTGTATTTGGCTCTTTTGTATGCACATCATGTAAAGAATCCTGGTTTTGGGATAACAGTTGTAGCACCCCAGATGAGACACTATTAAAAGCCTTGCCCAGTCCAGCTTGCTGCGGGGGCGGGGGGGCAGGTGCCGATGGGGCTCCAGCAGGCACTGACCTGTTTTTTCAGGGATACCCAGCGGTACCTCTGCCTGGCTGAGCAGTAACCAGTCCAAAGGTACTATGCAAAAACTGAAATATTGTCTCGAATAAGTGTAACTGTGATCTATCTGCATATTTGAACTTGGTCTTTGATTTTCATATCTGAGCTCAGTATTTTAATTTGCATATTTATGTTTGGTACCAAAATAATTTTGTTTGGGGAGATAATTACAAAATGGGAACCGGTTCCACTGCTAAAATTCCACCTTGCTCTCCCTTAGGATGCATCCTTACGCATTAGAGTAATTGCTTATATTTTTATCTAGTAATTTTGAGACCAGAAAAGAATTTAAGTTGTTAAACTCTAATTCGCATTGAAAAAAACAAAACAAAATAAAACAAACAACAAAAAAACCAAAACACCTAAATGCTATGATGGATGTGAACTTGGTATTGTATGAAGTTGCATTTAAAAGTTGCTAGAATATGAACTGATTTGGATCTAGGAAAATTGAATAATGGATTGATGTTTAATACACTGTTTTTTGACATCTGTAAATTTTAAATGTAAATTAAGCCAGTGGATCCATAGTTCTAATGAAGCTGGGAAATTAAACCAAAATTTTATTTTAATAGACTTATTGTGTGGTAACTAGTTGGAAGAGACTTCTTAGTAAATTCACCGTGCTAGTTTTTGAGGTCGTGGGAGAGAATGAAAGAAAGGCCGTTTTTTGAGACCAATGGAATGTTAAATTTGGAACAAAGTTGTACCATATGAATTCTTGTATTTGCCGGAAAGCCCTATACCTCTCTTGGGTCAAGATTTGTTAAGTAAATTGTAAGCTCAAATAACGTTTTCTGAGAATTCTGTTTAGTTGCATGTCCTACAAGAAGCTGCTTGGACGGTGCAGATCTGCTTGCTTCAAGTGAGAAATCTCCAAGGAAATTTCGAATGCTGTATTTCCACTAGTATTAACAGCCAATGTTTCGATAAATCAAATACTACACTGATAGAACTGAAACAGGACTTCGATCCGGTAAGGGAAAACAATATCCAATAAATATGACAGCCAAAATGGAGTTAGAAACTTTGAGGAATAAATTTATGACAACCTTACAAGGTAACTGCATTTGATTGGACTTGCAGATCTGTCTATTTATAGGTACAACATAGAAACAACCTGTGGCTATTGTGAGACAGTATGATGATATTGCTAACACACTGATATACCAATTGTTACTCTGATCAAGAAATGCAGGGAATGAATTTAAGTCTTAATAGGCCATGATCCTTTTGTCATATATGTACCATTTGTGAAATCTAATTTTGATTTTTTTATTTTTGCAGTCTATGTCCTTGTAAATTGCACTAGCTGATTTTCTTAACAGCACAGCTTTTGGCATGCCTAAATGTAAATTACTGCAGAACGTGCAAGTCTTTAACATCAGGTCACAGACCATCCTTGTATTTGGTCTGATCCTACATGCTTGCACAGTTTTTGTTGATGGTTCTGGGAAGTTTCATAAAGCTGAAGTGGTCTGGCGTGAAGATAACAATTGTCATCATTCTGTAAAAATTATTGAAGGTTCAACCCAATTAGCAGAACTTGGCACAACTTTACATTACTTAGAGCTTTTTAAGGAGGAACCTCTAAATTTGATTTGTGATTTTGAGTACGTAGTCAAGATCCAACGCACGTATCTGATTCTGAACTGTATTTTTTTTTAAACGAAAAGGGGGAGAAGTAAGGAAAACACCACAAACCCAGTTGTCAAAAGCATTGTATGTGATGAATCACTTATATCTAAGTGGTGCAGCCCAAATTTGCCCTGTGATGAAACACTTTGCAAGTATGACCCAAAAACATGCTAAATCAGAAAGAACCTGCATTAGTTATGGTCAAATCACTAGTTAATGGTCAATGGAAAAGGCCACATCAATTGATAACCTGGGGAAAAGGTTATGCTTGTGTCATTACAGGCCGAGGATTGAAGTGAATTCAACAAAGATTCAACGGATGCCGATGGACAGGAGGGAGATAAGTTGTGAGGACTGTTTCAGATGTAAATCATGGATCCTAATTCAGTGTTATAGATGCTCACAGACCTGGTGGTCTAGAAGCCTATTAGCAAGCAGGTGGTGTACCTTCTGTGGAGAACGGCAATTTGAACAAACAGCAGGAGAGCCGAAAGGGCGATATTACGCTTGGATAGTCAATGCAAAAATGAGGTAGAATTATGAGACATTCCTACCATAGTATCTACTGCACTCCTTCTCCCTAGTCTAGCAGCTGGTAAAGCTTTAGGAGACATATCAAAGTTAAGTTATTGGTCTTTTAAACAGGCTAATCTAACTTCTGAGATACTAACTCAATTAATAGTAGATGTTGATGGTATTAGGCATGCTACTCTACAAAATCACACAGTTATAGATCTTTTACTTTTAACACTAGATCATGGTTGTGAAGAATTGGAATGTGTTGTATTAACTTGTCTGATCCTTCTGAATCTATTCATAGTACTTTAGACAAACTAAAACAGCATGTTACTAAGATTGTCATAGTAGAATTAGGGTTTGACAAATGGTTTAAAAGCTTGGGAATAGGTGGGTAGTTGTTTGATCTTGTTAAATTATGCTCAACTGCATTGTATGTAATTGTAATTATGTTGTTAATCATGTGATTGTATGCTGCAGTGTATTTCAAAGATGATTCAGCGTGTTGTAAACAAGGCCTGGCTGGTTCAAAAACAAAAAGGGGGAATTGTGGGAGATTTGAGGGATTTTCTTGAAGTTAATGTGTGGATGGGTTTCTATTAGATGGCGATTTGTTATTAAACTTGTCAGGCCCTAAGGAATTTCAAGGCCACGTCGGAAAGCTGAAAACACGACGTCAGTCAACACATCTATTAGCAGTGAGACTTGGGCGCGTGGACAACTCTTGAACATAGACAATATCCAATCAGCTAATGCATGCTTGGAGCGTGGACGCGTGATCAGGAAATAACTGCATATATAAGGAGGCTTGTTTCTGTAATAAATGGCCTTTCTTGAATTCACGTTGGATTGTGTGGAGTCCATGATTTTTCACCCTCACACCTGCCCCCCAGAAGTAACTCGATCCAGTCTCCCCCTCTAGCACCTTGATGGCCCCACATAAATCCCTTACCAGCCAGCATATGCTGGCATTGCCTTCTGCATCACCCCAGTGCCCAAAATGGAGGCTGACTGTAAATTTGCTTTAGAGGAACAGCACATAAGAGGTCAATGAAGGCAGATTTCTTCTCTTTGTGGGTCTTCTTGTACCACCACCTGAAGTATCTGCAAGCAAGGGAAGGAGAGGTATGAAAGATGACAGAAGCTGGCATCACTGCACAGCAGGGTCTGACTGGCACACATTGCAGCTGCCCCTCTTGTATAAATGTACAAAAGTGACCTATGTCCCAGGGTGTGAGGGGTGACATCCCCTGCTATCCATCTGCAGTGTGTATCAGAAGACGTGAGTAGGCACAGCTCAGGCAGCACAGGGCTGCTTGCAAGGGCACAGTGTGAAAACAGAGCACTCCAATACCCAAGAGCAGGACTCCCAGCTCATGCAGGGAGCTTTCCCAGCCACCCCCACTGAGAAGCAGCAACACACACACACAAGGACCTAAAATCAGCAATTAGTAATAAAATAAGTTAATAAGAATAAGGGTCTATGCTGGTTTGACTGAAAATGGGTTAATTTTCTCCGTGCAATTAGAAATCTTTCTTTTTCATAGCTAGAATGCTCATTATTTAAACTCAGTTTGAGAACAAGCAGATAACACCCCAGCACAGAGATAATGTTTGTAATTGCTCTGGTCTGAGAGCCAAGGACATTCTGAGTGCCTTGCTTACAGGTGTGAGACAGCGAGGAAGAGGGGCAGAGATGGGGCAGAGCTTGACTGACATCCAGACTGATCAATAAGAGTATTCCATCCCATTAGCGTCATGCTTCAGACTTAAGGGAAGTTGGGACCTTCCAATTTTGGCTTGTTAAACCACGACAGGGTCATAGATTTTAGGCACTTATGAAGTTTAATAAGAATAAGCTTCACAGATGCTAGGTTTTAAGCACTTATTAGGTGTTAAGTCACAAGGATGGAATTTGTTGAGGTAAGCAGGAGAAGGTTAGGAGACAATGCCCTTGTTCTCAGAAGATAAGGTGGTGAGACCAGCATAAGGATCGGTTCATACTGGTTTTGCGGTTACAAGCCGAATAACAAAGGAATATAATGCATATGCAAAGGATTTCCTGGAAATGTAATGAATATGTATGTTCCATGTGGATAAAACCTGTGTCAGGGAATTGTTCGGGGCCCTCACTAGACAGAGCTATCCTGTGAGAGTGCCTGAGTGACGCACGTCAGTCATTAAATGGAATGCTTGCTTTTTAAACCTTAAACCCTGGTTTTAGAAGTTTCTTCAATTTGCCAATTTTGCGGTATCCCCACCACCATGCCTGGTAGGGCACATCCTGCTAAGGTAAGTCTCAGAACGGAGGCACAAGCTGGGAGAAGCCATACACTGCTCTGGGGATGTGAGCCTTGCTCTTCCACCTCCATGTCTCCATTGCCACACACAGCCCTGCCACATCCCAGTGCTACATCCCCAGGAGAAGATCACACGGGGCAGCCTTGCCCTGTAGGAAGTGATGCCTGCTGTCTGCAGCTGGCAGGATCCCAGAGACTCACCTCTGCTTTCACACCAGCTGTGCAGCCAGGCACTGCCCATCAGATAATTTCTCACCCAAAGGCCTCAGAATCAAGAGACACTCAAACAGGGGCACACCCACACCTGGGTGTGCCAGCACCACTCCAGGCAAGAGGAGCAAGGCTGAGGTCCCAGGTCAGCACTCATAAGGGACTGGCTTTTGCTAATGAACCACCCCAAGTTAAATCTTCCATCTGGAGACAATTAGCATACAGAAACCAGCTACCAGATTAGAAGTAGCTGCTGAACTCCCCTGAGCAAACAAACAGGCAAGACCCAAGTGATGGCTCCACAGTGCCAGGTGGGCACATGAGCTCCTGTGGTGGGGAACATCCCTGAGCTACCCGTGAGCACTAATGCTATATCACTGAGAGGAGAAAGCCACCCCAGCTGGGAGCCCACAGCCTGTTCTGCTCCAGCAGCTCACAGGATGCAAAGGCCAGGCAGTGGGCAGTGAGTACTATTACCTCAGGACATGTAGCCCTAGTTTAATGGGGATGGGGGCATCAAAGGGGAGAGACTCTTCCACAACAAGCCCTGCTCCTACACACACTTCCCCAGCAAAAACAACCCACTCTTACCTTTTTGGCTGTGTGATAACCAGACATTCACTTTATTCACCAACTTTTAAGGTCTCCGAAGCCCTCTTGGGATGATATTTTCTGGGATGCAGTCATAGGACACAACTGCAGACTGCTCTCTGTTCCTATGTACTCACCTTCATGTTTGACTGTTTAAGGACATTTTGCCTGCAGAGGTCCAGGGCATAAAGAGAACCTGCTTGTCCTGCATGACCGCCCTGAATCAGGGCCTGCTGCTATCTTCAAGCTACATCTGCTGCAAGTGTTCTTCTCCTAGCTGAGACAGCCCCGGCTTTACACTGCTGAGGCGAGGTTTATGGCAGCATGCTTGCTCTCTGTCTCAAGGAAATGATATTTTTATTATTTTCTTTAAACCTAGTATCAGAGAAAAAAGATACCCAGGCAGAGCAGCTGCAGCACAGGCCAGCAGGGCATCCTGGCTCCTTGGAAAGGACATGATTGATACTGCAAATCGGCCACGTAAAAAAACTTCTAAAACCAAAATTTGTGGGTTTAAAAGCAAGCATCCTTTATTGGCGTGCCGCCAACTCCAGGGGATCCATCCTCGGGGAGGGGGGCAGAAGAAGTTCCAGGCACAGGTTATATCCATCCAGATCATACATATTCATTACATTTCTTGGAAATCCTTTGCATATGTATTACATGCCTTTGTTATTTGGCTTGTAACCTGCTTGCACTGGTGTCACCACCTTATCTTCTGAGAGCAAGGGCATTGTCTCCTAACCTTCCCCTGCTTATCTTAACAAATACCATTCTTGTGACTTGATGCCTAACACCTAACATCTGTGAACCTTATTCTTATTAACTTAGTAAAATCTACAACCCTTATTTGTATAGACTTATTTTATTACTAATTGCTGATTTTAGGTATCAGACGGAGGGATTTAAAAAAGCATTTATTCCAGGAGCACACAGCAGGAGAGGTTTGAGATTTATAGTCACTGCTCGAGCTCTTTTGCTGTCTCAATAGCAAACTTCCCCTGACAGCTTCTCCCCACATGGCACAGGCCAAGAGGAGAAGATGCTCGATGTCCAATTGCTGGCTATTAACAGCTTTCCCAAGGCTGCAAAATAACCAGGAGAAAGTCTTTGTGTTCTGCAACACTAAAAGCCCTGCCAGGGCCAGAGGGCATTTTTTTCCCTTCAAATTGGCAGCAGAATTAAAACCTGTCCAAACATCACCCAGACATTCTGGATTTGTGCTGTAACACCCTCCCAGGGCGCACCAGCCACCTCTGTGGAAACCTGTCTGCACCTCTCCTCCTGCCCTGCCAGCCCCAACACCTGCCGCAGCCCACAATCTCCAGGGCATCAGACTGAGTGCTGCCAAGCAGAGCCCTAAAGAGAGCGCATGTGCCCCGCCTGGATGTTGCCATTCCCCTACTGTCACAGCACTCAGTCCTCTCTCCATGCCCACTGTTGGGTTTTTTTTTGGCAGGTGTGCAAGCAGAGCTGTCCAAGCCATGACTGAGGTGTTGGCCAAGATGGACCGTGGGCCTGTGTTCCTGGCAGGGGAGGTGCTGGAGTTTGTGATCACTTTTACCAACCTGTTATCAGCCTTGTCCACCTGCACCAGCAGGTATGGCAGCCCATGCCAGTGGGCCCCTTTTTGCACATGAAACCTTGTGGTGGCAGTGCTGTCTGGAACAGCCCTCCCTCTGAGCAGCCAGGTATAGTTATGGCTGGTTTGTGGGGCAATGGTGCCAGCTCAACCACTGGTGACTTCCCTGCCTGAGGTACTCCCTTAAGGGTGCTTTGTGCCATCACTATTTCAGGACTGAAACTGAGATAATAATTCTGGTTTTATGCCCCCAAGAGAGAGACAAGAAAAAAGTATGCAATTATAGATGCTCTCAGGTGAGCCCTCAGCAACAAGGCTACTGGCAGAAAATGAAGCCAAACTGGCTGTTGAAGCAGGATATCTAGTTACACCAGGGTGACAGTCTCACAGGGCAACATTCAGACAATGTCATTGTTTCCTACATTTATGGAAGGAACTCTCTCTGTGTAGCAGCTTGCTTACTTATCAGTGTGATCCCTGCCTTCAGAGCTGGCAGTCAAAGGGATGAGCAGTACCTAGAGGGAGAAAGAGGCAGACTTCTGTGTCAGCATTTTCTATGGCCCAGCCTTTGCACACTGCCTCTTCCCTCATCATTACTATGTTCAAAATAGTCAGTGAAGAAAAATGAGAAGATGGGAGCTTCCTATATTGGTTCACAGGGAGTGACTCCGCATCATAAGAAGTCACCCAAAGCCTCCGTGTCCACTGAGTGTGTGGTCTTGTCTGATTCTCCTGGGGGTGGAGAGTGCTTTCTCATCTTAGGCCCTTCCTGAGAAGTGTCCATTTCCAGCTGTCAGGTTCAGCATCTTTTATGAAAAATACACATTTTACAGGTGTCGAGGGTTCTGATTGCGGGGTGACAATAAAACTGTGGCAGACGTATTGTTAACCCCCTCTCCCCCCCTTCCCCCTTCAACCCCTCCCTCTCCCCCCTTCCCACTAAGGACAGAGAGAAGAGAGTTGGAAAAATTAAAAATGTTTTACTAATGCTATTAATAAGAATAGAGAAAATAATATAAAATATACAAAACCAATCTTGAAAGTCTCAGCAACTGCAGAGCCGGCACCCAAAGTCCTGGATTGGACCCTGCAGCCAACCGGAGCTGGATTCAGTCTCTCACTAGGCCTCAATTCGGAGGGACGATTCACAAGGTCCTCTCCTAATGTCGGCCATAAGCAAAAGGGACGAGATCCTTGTGATCTCCCACTTTTATATGAAGTATTCACGTGAATGGAATGTTATACTCGGTTGGTTTCTTGGTCACCTGTTTCTCGTTGCCCCTCTCGTGAGATGTGAATCTGTCCTTATCAACAACCTTGCATTCCATTGCTATGTTTACCAAAACATGTATCTGGTTCTCCAGGAAAATGCAGCTAATATGAAGGCTTTAGCTGACAGGCCAAATTCACTGTCGAGGGTTAAGATTGTGGGGTGACAATAAAACCCTGGCAGAGGTATTGTTAACCTCCTCTCCCCCCCCAACTTCCCCCTTTTGCCCCTCCCTCTCCCCCCTTCCCACTAAGGACAGGCGATTGGGAGGGAAAGAAGGACAGAGAGAAGAGAGTTGGAAAAATTAAAAATGTTTTACTAATGCTACTAATAAGAATAGAGAAAATAATACAAAATATACAAAACCAATCTTGAAAGTCTCAGCAACTGCAGAACCAGCACCCAAAGTCCTGGATTACACTCTGTAGCCAACCTGGAGCTGGATTCAGCCTCTCACTAGGCCTCAGTTCACAGGGACGACTAGCAAGGTCCTCTCCTAATGTCGGCCATAAGCAGATGGGAAAAAGGAAAAGGGAAAAGGGACGAGATCCTCGTGATCTCCCACTTTTATATGAAGTATTCACGTGAATGGAATGTTATACTCAGTTGGTCAGTTTCTTGGTCACCTCTTTCTCATTGCCCCTTTCGCGAGATGTCCATCCGTGCTTATCAATAACTTTGCATTCCATGGCTATGTTTACCAAAACATGTATCTGGTTCTCCAGGAAAATGCAGCTAATATGAAGGCTTTAGCGGACAGGCAAATTCACTAAAAGAGAAACTTGTTTTTTAACAAAACCAGGGCATTCACTAAAAGAGAAACTTTTTTTTTAACGTAACCAGGACAACAGGTGATTATTTGATGAACCCATCTCCAGTGCTTGCAGTCTCAGCAGCAGCAAAGAAATCTCTTGTACTACTGCTGTAGGGCTTCTTTTTTTATTGCCTTCCTTAACTTTCCATCTTTTCTTCCTGGTTCCTCTTCTCTGCTGAATTAAACTTTCAAATTCAGCTGTGGCATAAGCATCTAGCTTTCTGGTTTTGTCTTGTGTGGTGACAGTGCTGTTTTTCCCAGTTCTGAAACATGTGGGACTGTAAAGGTACCAAGTGGAGCAGTTTTTGAGTTTCGCAGCAGTTACCAGAGCTTCATTTGGGAATTTCAGGTGTGTTGTGATCTGTAGAAAGCTGCCCCTTGGAAAAAGAAAACTTTTTAAAATAAAAAAGCAGGTGACCAAACTGATGAGACCTGGCTAAGTCATATGAGTGGCAACACCAAACAGATTGGTGGTTTGGAAATTGAAGCTGTGGGTTGCATAGAGGTAGTACTTATGAAGAAAGGCTGAGGGAGCTGGGTCTCTTTAGTTTGGAGAAGAGGAGACTGAGGGGTGACCTTAATAATGTTTATAAATATATAAAGGGTGAGTGCCATGAGGATGGAGCCAGGCTCTTCTCAGTGGCAAACAATGATAGGACAAGGAGTAATGGGATCAAGATGGAACACAAGAGGTTCCACTTAAATTTGAGAAGAATCTTCTTCTCAGTGAGGGTTACAGAGCACTGGAACAGGCTGCCCAGGGAGGTTGTGGAGTCTCCTTCCCTGTAGCCTAAATAAGGCAGAGTAGAGGGGTAGGATTATCTCCCTGACCTGATGGTCACACTCTTTTTAATGCACCCCAGGATACCATTTGCCTTCTTGGCCACAAGGGCACATTGTTGACTCATGGTCAACCTGTTGTTGTTCTTATCTGCAGTGTTGTTTTCCAGCAGGTGCACCCCTAACCTACACTGATGCCTGGGGTTATTCCTCCCCAGGTGCAGGACCCTACACTTGCCCTTGGTGAATTTCATTAGGTTCTTCCCTGCCCAGTCCTCCAGTCTGTCCAGGTCTCGCTGAATGGCAGCACAGCCTTCTGGTGTGTCAACCCTTCCTCCCAGTTTTTTTCATCAGCAAACTTGTTGAGGGTGCACTCAGTCTTTTCATCCAGGTCACTGATGAAAAGGTTGAATAGGACTGGACCTAACACTGACCCCTGGGGAACCTCACTAACTAGAGGCCTCCAACCAGGCTCTGCGCCATTGATCACAACCCTCTGAGCTCTGCCATCCAACCAGTTCATGATCCATCTGTCCCGCCCCAACAGATGGGATGAGGGATGAGTTAACTCTAGACGTGACACGCGCCCTGACTCAAGAGATGAGACCAGGTGTGAGTTAACTCTGGGTTAATTCTGTGCAGTTATGTGAAGTGAATGACAGACAATCACCTCCAGGGTCCAATTCAATTGTGAGTTTTACTAAAAGTACTTGTTGGAATATTGGTTACAGTGAATGGTGACTTGGCAAAAGTATAACAGAACTTATCAACACATTAACAGCAAAAATCCTACTACGAGCGATATATTGGCAACCATCAGTAGCTATAATATGAAATTTAACCAGAAATCAACAGCAGAGCTTAAAGATGGTGTTATCCTTATATGTTCAAAAGGGAAAGGGAGAAAGAGAGTGGTAGAGAGGGAAGGAAAACTAAGGTATAAAGGAGAGAGAAAGAGAGTAATATATATACTGAAGGAGAGACAAAGAAATGGGGGTATAGAAAAAAGGAGCGAAAGAAAGAAAGAAAGAAAGAAAGAAAGAAAGAAAGAAAGAGAGGGATCCAGTCTCTTACAGCCCCACAGCGTGGATGACAGGACTTGTACGATGTTGTGTAGCCTCGATGTTCCATGGCGAGGATGCTGGGGTCAGGAGCGCAACATCCTCCTATGTCTGGTTCAGAGTGAGGGTCCTCAGGGTGCTGGTATTCTCTTGGTGAGGCCAAGCTGGTATTCCCTTCGGTGAGACTGGTAGGCCCTACCTGTGATGTTTTAGATGAGCTTTTTATAGCTCCCAGAGTAGAGGAAAGTCGGGGGGGGGGGGGGGTGGGGGGGGTGGGGAGGGGGGGAAGTGGTGATTGCGAAAGAGGGACAAGTCTGGACAAGTCCTGGGCCACGTTAAAAGGGTCTCAACTTTTCCCCTTTGTTTGCAGAGCTGGGCATATCAGGAGATGGGGCTATGTGCCCTCTAGCACATCCTCCATCTCTGGGCGGTCAGCTAGCCTGATCTGTGGCTCGTTAGCTCCTCGTTGATATGTAGATCACAGTTCCCCTTGCTCTGAATGTGTCATCTCCTGGCTGAACTGGTTTCACCACAATGTTATCAACCATGATCCTCATCAATACACAACACCATATCACCATGCATTCATCCAATCCACACTTCTTGAGCTTGCCTATGAGTAGGTTGTGAGAGTCAGTGTCAAAAGCCTTACTGAAGCCCTCTGAAGAGGACCCTGCCAGTTCTGCTTGTGATCCGAGGCCTAATTCCAGGCCCTACATCCCTGAATCCAGTTCCGGTTTACTGTGGAGTCCGGCCCAGGACTTCTGGGTGCCTGCCCTGCAGCTGCTGGAGCAACACCAGCTCTGCCATGGGCCGCTGCTGCACTACACCGGGGAATTCAAGATTGGTTTTGATTATTTTGTATTATTTTCTCTATTTATTAGTAGCATTAGTAAATCTTTTTAAACTTTTCCAGCTCATAAGTCTCTCTCCCTTTTCCTCCTATTACCCTTCTGAGTGGGGAGGGCGGGGAGTTTACAGAGAGCATCGTCCAGGGTTTATTGTTGCCTTGCAATAAATGGTGACAGATGGGAAGCAGTACGTTCTTGTTGGGGTGGAAGTGGTGTCAGGAGTTACCCAAGCTGCAGCCACTGTGAGAGTAACTGGGGATAACACAGTGAAAGGCTTGAAGCTATGGTTTAGTTATCTGCCAAAACCCCAATCCATCCAATCAGATAACGGTATCCACTTCACTGTCAGGGTGGTTCAGGAATTGGCAAAAGGCAAAGGAATATTTCACGTCCCCTACTATCCCTTAAGATAAAGGGAGAGTGGAAAGAACAAACAGATTACAGACTCAGTCCCTGAGGTCAGCTGATCAGAGACAGATCAGCCGGAGCTACGTTGGCAGATCCCGTGGTACAGGGGTTTTTTCAGTTTTTAGGTTTTGATTTTGCGACCTGGAAGCATCTGGCAGCCCTTGTGAGAGCGGCTGATGTGGCGTGGGTGTTACCACGGTGACAGCCAGAGATTTAAAATCGGTTGAAACTCAAAACTAGCACTCAGTCCCCGATGTCGGCTGATTGGAGCCAACTCAGCTGGAGCCATGTCGGCAGATCCCGTGGTACAGGGAGATTTTTGGTTTTTGGGTTTTGATTTTGCAACCCAGAAGCACCTGGCAACTCTTGCAAGAGCGGCTGACATGGCGTGGGCATTACCACGGTGATGGCGATCACACCCCCACCCCTCGCCTTGAAAAAGCCTCAGAGAGGGCAGTGACCCGTCACTGTCCACCAGGTACTGGGAGGGGTGACGAGCGTGTGAAGCGTGTGAGTACCACCCACAATGTGCTGTAGCAGTGGGTGTGGTAGCTCGTGCAGCGGGGTACAGAGGTTTTGTCCCTCCTTGCTTGTTAGACCATCTCACCTATTGCCAGTGTCCCAGACTACTGCTGATCATGGTCTCTTCCAGACAGAGAGCTTGTCACAAAAAGACTGTGGCAACCCATACAGAGGGTCTGCCCCAAACCGTGTCTCTACAGGTGTTCAGCCGCAGGGAGTGCCAGAGCCTGCTGCTGCTGGGGGAGAGAGGCCAGCATTCCACCTACGTGAGGTGTGAGCAGGTAGAAGATCTGCTCAGCATGGTGGTGAAACTTAAGGAGGAGGTTTAACACACTGAGGACCATCAGGGAGTGTGAAAAGGAGATCGACTGGTGGAGTAAATCCCTGGCATTCTAGTCAGAAAGGTCCCAGAGAGATACCCCCCAAAAGGTGATGGACCCATGCCCTGTCGGGCAGAGGGGGGAAGACCCAAGACAGCCCCTGCCCTGTTGCTCTTGGGCAGAGGCAGGGGACCAAAAAGATGAGGAGGGTTGGAAGCTAGTTCCAGTTAGGCGCCGCAGGCAACCCCCCTCCCTACCTGCTTTGCTTCCCCAGGTGCCCCTCTGTAATAGGGCCCTGGATCTTGAAGAAGAGGTATGTGAGGATGTGGTGCAAGGCCTGCCTACGAGGTCACATAGGAAGAGGTGGTTGACTCCACGCCTCAAGATTGCCTCTGATAAGAAAGAAAGAAGGGTAATTGTAGTAGGCGATTCCCTTCTGAGAGGAACAGAGGGCCCAATATGCGTAGTTGACCCTCATCATAGGGAAGTCTGTCGTCTACCTGGTGCCCGAATCGGGGATATCACCAGGACACTCCCCAACCTGATGCACCCACCAGACTACTAACCACTGCTGATCTTCCAGACAGGTGGGGAGGAAGCTGCATCCCGTAGTCTGAGGGGAATGAAGAAAGATTTCAAGACCTTGGGAAGGTTGGTGAAAGCGTCTGGGGCACAAGTGATTTTTCTCTTTCCTCCTTCCATTTTTGGGTGATGACATGCGATGGAATAGAAAAATTCAGTCCATAAATTATTTGCTACAAGACTGGTGCTACAGGCAAGGCTTTGGATTCTTTGATAATGGCTGGTTTTATAAGACACCAGTCCAGACAGTGATACGTGGGATAGGTTTATCTCACAGGGGCAAAAGGATGCTGGGAAAGGAATTAACAGGGCTCATTTGGAGAGCTTTAAACTAGATTCGAAGGAGGATGGGGTTGTAGCTGGGCTTGCACCAGTGGGGCAGCACTCTAGTATTGATAAAGACCGGGAGGCCTCCCACTCCCCTTGGGTGAAATCGGTGTACTCAGCTCACTCCCTGAAATGCCTGTGCACCAATACACACAGCATGGGAAATAAGTAGGAGGAGTTAGAAACCTGTGTTCGGGCAGGAGATTATGATCTGGTGGCAATCACAGGGACATGGTGGGACAGCTCACATGACTGGAATATGGTCATGGATGGTTATGTCCTCCCCAGGAAAGACAGGACAGCCAGGCAAGGTGGTAGAGTTGCTCTTTACGTGAGAGAGCAACTACAATGTATTGAGTACTGTCCAGGGGCAGATGAGGAGCAAGTTGAGAGTCCGTGGGTGAGAATTAAGGGGCAGGCTGGCAGGGGTGATACTGTTGTGGGTGTCTATTATAGGCCACCAGATCAGGGTGAAGAAATTGACAAGGCCTTCTACAGGCAGCTGGGAGCAGCCCCACAGTCACAGGCCATGGTTGTTGTGGGGGATTTTAACTACCCTGCTGTTTGCTGGAAGGACTACTCAGCCAGACATCCACAGCGCAGGAAGTTCCTCCAGTGCATTGACGATAACTTCCTGATGCAAATGGTGGATGAGCACACTAGGAGAGGAGCACTGCTGGATCTCATCCTCACTAACAAGGAGGGTCTGGTTGAAGCAGTAAAGGTTGAGGGCTGCCTTGGTTGCAGCAAGCATGAGATGATGGAGTTCAGGATCTTGTGTGGCAGGAACAGAATACCAAGCAGAATTGCAACCCTGGATTTCAGCAGGGCCAACTTTGGCCTTTTAAAACAATTGCTAGGGGAAATCCTGTGGGCAAGGGTACTTGAAGGTAAAGGGGCCCAAGATAGTGGGCTAGCAATCAGGGGCTGCTTCTTCCAAGCTCAAGAGCAGAGCATCCCGACACATAGGAAGTCAAGGAAGGGAGCCAGAAGACCTGCATGGTTAAACAGGGAACTGTTGGGCAAGCTCAAGTGAAAGAGGAGAGTTTACAGATCATGGAAGGAGGGGCTGGCCACTTGGGAAGAATATAAGGCTGTTGTCAGAGGATGTAGGGAGGCAACTAGGAAAACTGAGGCCTCCTTAGAATTAAACCTTGTGAGAGGGGTCAAGGACAGCAGAAAGATCTTTTTCAAATACGTGGCAGATAAAACTAACACCAGAGGCAATGTAGGCCCACTGATGAATGGAGTGGTTGCCCTGGTGACAGAAGATACAGAGAAGGCAGAGTTACTGAATGCCTTCTTTGTCTCTGTCTACTCTGCCAGAGGCTGTCCTGAGGAGCCCCGTACCCCTGAGGCCCCAGAGGAAGGCAGGACAATGGAGGAGTCTACCTTGATTGATGAGGACTGGGTTAGGGAGCAATTAAGCAATCTGGATATCCATAAATCCATGGGTCCGGATGGGATGCACCAGTGGATACTGAGGGAGCTGGCTGAAGTTATTGCTAGGCCACTCTCCGTCATCTTTGCTAAGTCATGGGAGACAGGAGAGGTGCTTGAAGACTGGAGGAAAGCAAATGTCACTCCAGTCTTCAAAAAGGGCAAGAAGGAGGACCCAGGAAACTACAGACCAGTCAGCCTCACCTCCATCCTTGGGAAGGCAATGGAACAACTTATCCTTGGTGCCATCTCAAGGCATATCAAGGATAAGAGTGTCATTAGGGGCAGTCAGCATGGCTACACCAAGGGCAAGTCATGCTTAACCAAACTCATAGCCTTTTATGAGGACATAACGAGGTGGATAGATGATGGCAAAGCTGTGGATGTGGTCTACCTTGATTTTAGTAAAGCATTTGACACAGTCTTCCACAGCATCCTTGCTGCTAAACTGAGGAAGTGTGGTCTGGACAATCAGGTACTGAGGTGGACTGTGAACTAGCTGAAGGAAAGAAGCCAGAGAGTCGTGGTCTGTGGGACAGAGTCTAGTTGGAGGACTGTATCTAGTGGAGTGCCTCAAGGGTCAGTACCGGGACCAGTACTATTCAATATATTTGTCAATGACTTGGATGAGGGAATAGAGTACACTGTCAGCAAGTTTGCCAATGACACCAAACTGGGAGGAGTGGCTGACATGCCAGAAGACTGTGCTGCTATCCAGGGAGACCTGTACAGGCTGGAGAGTTGGGCAAGGAAAAATTTAATGAAATATAACAAGGGCAAGTATAGAGTCCACCACTGATCACAACCCTCTGAGCTCTGCCATCCAGCCAGTTCGTGATCCATTTCACAGGCTATCAGGTTGGTCAAACATGATTTCCCTTTGGTGAACCCATACTGACTACTCCTGATAACCTTCTTTTCCTCCACGAGCTTGGAGATGACATCCAGAATGAGCTGTTCCATCACCTTTCCAGGGATGGACGTGAGGCTGACTGGCCTGTAGTTTTCTCAGTCATCCTTCTTGCTGTTTTTGAAGACTGGAGTGACATTGGCTTTCCTACAGTCCTCAGGCACCTCTCCTGTTCTCCAAGACCTTTCAAAGATGATGAAAAGTGGCTTTGCAGTAACATCTGCCAACTCTCTCAGCACTCATGGGTGCAACCAATCGGGGCCCATGGATTTGGGGATGTCCAGTTTGTGTAGACAATCTCTAACCTGTTCTTCCTCAATCAAGGAAAAGTCTTCCTTTTGCCTGACTTGCTCTTCTGTCTCTAGGGTCTGGAATACCTGAGGGCCAGTTTTAGCAGTAAAGAAGGAAGCGAAGGAGGCATTCAGTAACTTTGCCTTCTCTGTATTATCCATCACCAGTACATCCTCCTCATTCAGCTGCAGACCTACATTTTCTCTAACCTTCCTTTTGCTGCTGATATACTTGAAGAAGCCCTTCTTGTTGTCTTTGACCTCCCTGGTCAGATTTGCTTCCAAGTGGAGCTTGGCCTTCCTCACTGCATCCCTGCATACTCTAACATCTTCTTTGTCTTCCTCCCAGGTGGTCTGTCCCTTTCTCCACATGTCATAAACATCCTTCTTCCACCTGAATTTTGACTGGAGTTCCTTACTCATCCATGCTGGCTTTTTACTCCCTTTACTTGATTTTTCCGTATAGGGATGCATCAGTATTGGCCTTGGAGGAAGCAATGTTTGACTATTTAGCCAGCTTTCTTGTACCCCCTGACCTTCTATAGCCCTATCCCATGGTATTCTTCCAAGTAGAACCTTGAAGACACCAAAGTTCGCCCTGCTGAAGTCCAAGGTTTTAGTCCTACTTATTTTACTGCTTCCTCCACCATCCTGGTTTTGTTAAAAGCAAGACCAGTTCTCTTTTAGTGAATTTCCTCTCAGCTAAGTGCCTTCTAAGTGCCTGCATATTTTTCTTGGATACTGTGCTTGGTGCTGATAAGAGGACCAATGGAATGCTGAAAAAGCTCGTGTTTAGATATATTACTATGGTAACCAAGGTTAACTGCTAACAGGACATATTTGGAAGGAGGGGCAGACGGAACAGGTGACTAAAACTGACCAACTGAGTATTCCATCCCATAATCGTCATACCCCTATATAAGAGAGTGATCACAAGGGTCTAGTGCTCTTCGACCATGGTCGGCATCTGAAGAGCACCCTGTCTGTCTGCCTGCAATCTGGAAGGCCTCAGGACCTGCATCCCTGAAATCCAGTTTCCAGTTTGCTGTGAAGTTCCACCCATGACTTCCGGGTGCCTGCCCTACAGCTGCTGGAGCCACATCAGCTACACCCACCCAGCTCAACCACTGCAGGAGTGACGCCAACTCCATATCAAGCATTCAAGACTGGTTTTGTATATTTTGTATATATTTTCTATTTATTAGTAGCATTACTAAAACCCTTTAAAACCTTCCAACTTGAAGTCTAAATCTCTCTTCCTTCCTTCTTATCTTCCTTATTATCTTTCCGATCTAAAGGAGAGGGTGGATGGAGGGTGAGGAGGTAACAGAGAGTGTCTGCCATGGTTTATTGTTGCCAGTGCCTTAAACCTTGACATCCACGCAGGATCCTGAACTCCACCATCTCATCATTGCTGCAGCTGAGGCTGCCCCCAACCGTGACATCTCCAACCATTTCTTCTTGGTTTGTCAGGACAAGGTCCAGCAGCACACCTCTCCTCGTTGCCTCCTCCACCATCTGTGTCAAAAGGTTGTCACCAATGATCATAGAATCATAGAATCACAGAATCATTTATGTTGGAAGAGACCCTCAGGATCACTGAGTCCAACCATAACCTAACTCTAGCACTAAACCATGTCCCTAAAAACCTCATCTATATGCCATTTAAACACCTCCAGGGATGGTGACTCCACCACTTCCCTGGGCAGCCTGTTCCAATGCTTCACAACCCTTTCCGTGAAGAATTTTTTCCTAATATCCAATAAAACCTCCTCCAGTGCAACTTGAGGCCATTTCCTCTTATCCTATCACTTGCTACTTGGGAGAAGAGACTAACACCCTCCATACTACAACTTCCTTTCAGGTAGTTGTAGACAGCGACAAGGTCTCCCCTCAGCCTCCTTTTCTCAAGGTTAAACAGCCCCAGTTCCCTCAACTGCTCCTCATATCACCTATGCTCCAGGCCCCTCACCAGCTTCTTCGCCCTCCTCTGCACTCTCTCTAGTACCTCAATGTCCTTCTTATGATGAGGGGCCCAAAAGAGAACACAATACTCAAGGTAGGGCCTCAGCATTGCTGAGTATAGTGGCACAATCGCTTCTCTAGTTCTGCTGGCCACACTATTCCTGATACAAGCCGGGATGCTGTTGGCCTTTTTGGCCACCTGGGCACACTGCTAGCTCACATTCAGCCGGCTGTCAATCAACACCCCCAGATCCTTTTCTGCCAGGCAGCTTTCCAGCCACTCTTCCCTGAGCCTGTAGTGCTGCCTGGGGTTGTTATGACTCAAGTGCAGGACCCAGCCTTTGGCCTTGTTGAACTATATACAATTGGCTTCAGCCCAACAATCCAGCTGGTCCAGATCCCTCTGTATGGCCTTCCTACCCTCCAGCAGATCAACACTGCTACCCAGTTTGGTGTCATCTGCAAACTTACTGAGGGTGCGCTCAATCCCCTCATCCAGATCATTGATAAAGAGATTAAACAGAACTGGCTCCAATACTGAGCCCTGGGGAACACCACTTGTGGCCGACTGAATTTGGTTCAGTTCACCACGACTCTTTGGGCCTGGCCCTCCAGCCAGTTCTTTATCCATCACCGAGTACTCCCATCCAGGCCATGAGCTGCCAGCTTCTCCAGGAGAATGCTGTGGGATACGGTGTCAAAGGCTTTAATGAAGTCTAAGTACATAACAGGCTGGAGAGTTGAGCGGGGAAAAATTTAATGAAATATAGCAAGGGAAAGTGTAGAGTATTGAATCTGAGCAGGAACAACCCCAGGTTCGGGTATAAGCTGGGGACTGACCTGTTAAGAGAGCAGCTTAGGGGAAAGGGACCTGGGGGCTCTGGTAGACAGCAGGATAACCATGAGCCAGCACTGTGCCCTTGTGGCCAAGAAGACCAATGGCATCCTGGGATGTATTAGAGGGGGGTGGCTAGTAGGTCCAGAGAGGTTCTCCTTCCCCTCTACTCTGCCCTGGTGAGACCACATCTGGAATATTGTGTCTATTTCTGGACTCCTCAGTTCAAGAAGGACAGGGAACTGCTGGAGAGAGTCCAGTGCAGAGCCACAAAGATGATTAAGGGAGTGGAGCATCTCCCTTATGAGGAAAGGCTGAGGGAGCTGGGTCTCTCTAGCTTGGAGGAGACTGAGGGGTGACCTCATTAATGTTTACAGATATCTAAAGGGTGAGTGTCACGAGGATGGAGCCAGGCTCTTCTCTGTGACAACCAATGATAAGATAAGGGGCAATGGGTATAAACTGGAACACAGGAGGTTCCATTTAAATTTGAGAAGAAACTTCTTCTCAGTGAGGGTGACAGAGAACTGGAACAGGCTGCCCAGGGAGGTTGTGGAGTCTCCTTCTCTGGAGACATTCAAAACCCGCCTGGACACCTTCCTGTGCAACCTCATCTAGGTGTTCCTGCTGTGGCAGGGGGATTGGACTAGATGATCTTTTGAGGTCCCTTCCAATCCCTATCATTCTGTGATTCTGTGATCCACAGCCTTTCCCTCATCTACTAGTTGGATCACCTTGTCACAGAAGGAGATCAAGTTGGTCAAACAGGACCTGCCTTTCATAAACCCATGTTGACTGGGCCTGATCAAATGTTTCTCTTCTAAGTGCTGTGTGATGTTACTTAAGATCATTCACTCCATTACCTTGCCCGGCACCAAGGTTAGATTGACAGGTCTTAGTTCCCTGGATCCTCCTTCCAGTCCTTCTTGTAGATGGATGTCACATTAGCCAACTTCCAGTCAACTGGGACCTCCCCAGTTAGCCAAGATAGATAGATAGCTGAAAGTTAGCTTATAGATAATGGAAAGTGGCTCAGTGATCACCTCCGCCAGCTCCCTCAGCACCCTTGGGTGTATCCCATCTGGCCCCATAGACTTGTGAGTGTCCAAGTTGTGTAGCAGGTCGCTAACCATTTCCCCTTTGATTATTTGGGCTTCATTCTGCTCCCCATCCCTGTCTTCTGGCTCAGGGGGCTGAGTACCTGGAGCACAACTGTTCTGACTATTAAAGACTGAGGCGAAGAAGGCATTTAGTACCTCAGCCTTTCCCTCATCCTCTGTCACTATGTTTCCCTCTGCATCTATCAGGGGATGGAGATTTTCCTTAGCCCTCCTCCTGTTGCTAATGTATTTATAGAAACATTTCTTCTTGCCTTTCACAGTCCTAGCCAGGCTCAGCTCTAGTTGGGCTTTGGCCCTTCTGATTTTCTCCCTGCATAACCTCACAGAATTCTTGTATTCTTCTTGAGTGGCCTGCCCCTCCTTCCAAAGGTTATAAATATTCTTTTTCTTCCTAAGTTCCAGTTGCAGCTGTCTATTCAGTCAGGCTGGCCTTCTTCCCTGCCGGCTTGCCTTCTGGCACACAGGGACAACCTGCTCCTGCACCTCTGAGATTGTGGGAATAGCAAGACGTGTGATAAAGGAAGATGGATACTAACATGACCATCCAGACGGTCAAAAAAGAAATAATACTAACATGAATAAATCACAGGAATTAGTCAAAATATAAAGGGCCTTGGACGAGTTGTACTGAAGTATGTTTTTCATAATTGTAAGGAGTGATAGCCCAGGCTCTTGAGAATGGTATCTCAGGCAGGAAAACCACCCCCAAGTATATGTGACGTGTGAATGATGTTGGGCCTGGTCTGTGAATTTGTGGGAACGTGACTGAAAACAGACGCAACACGAGTGTGGTATGTTTGGAATAACAATTATTGAAAAAACATCCTGTCTAACTTCTTAGTCCAGGCCCATATCTGTAAACCTATAAATTGTGGATGATTAATAAAGAGGGCCTTAGCCTGACTCAGCTCTCTCTGTTCTGCCTGGCTCTGTGCTCCCTCCTGAACACAACCTCTGCCTGTGTGTGTGTCTTTGTCTGCATCTCCGTGTGCGTCGTTCCTCATTGCCGCATAAGATTACCTTCTTGAAGAGAGACCAGCCTTTCTGGACTCCTTTGTCCTTCAGGACTATCTCCCAAGGGACTCTGCCAACCAGCCTTCTGAACACATCAAAGTCTGCCCTTTGGAAGTCCAAAGTAGCAGTTCTGCTGACCACCCTTCTAACTTCTCCAAGGATAGTAAACTCAATCATTTCATGATCACTATACCCAAGGCGACCTCCAACCGACACGTTGCCCATGAGTCCTTCTCTATTTACAAACATCAGATCCAGTGGGACTCCTTCCCTGGTAGGCTCACTAACCAGCTGTGTTAGGAAGTTGTCCTCCATGCTGCCTGCAAAATATTTCATCTGCCTCTACATCCTGGCTGAGTGATCTGTAACAGACCCCCACCAGGATGTCTGCCTTGTTGCCCTTCCCCTTGATTCTCACCCACAGACACTCAACCCTATCACCACCCTCCTCAAGTTCCAGACAATCAAAAACCTCCCTAACATACATCGCTACCCCACCTCCTCTCCTTCCTTGCCTATCCCTTCTGAAGAGTTTATAGCCATCCATTGCAGCGCTCCAATTATGAGAATCATCCCACCATGTTTCTGTGATTGTAGTGGTAGTAAATTCGACGAATCCAGACGCCGGCATAAGCTCTTTGATCGAACGGGCGGGCCGGGCGAGAGTAAGGAGTCTAATTCAATGTGAATTTACCATCCGTACTCTTTAATGAACTCTTAAACAACACTGAATATCAATGTCCCCGAGACCACGTTTTTCCAAGCCTTATATACTCTATACCAAAAGGCCATGCGGCAAGTGCAGGCTACAATTGGTTACACTCACAGTCACTCATCCCCCCCCACTATGGCGATTGGCTGCAGGGCACTGCTCACAGACTGTTCATGCGTAGCGGCAACGCCCCTCCTGCAGCCTGGGTCGAGGGCAGAGCAGCTTCTGTTTACTTTCCTTTTGTCTCTGGTGTCTCAGGGAAATCCTTCCGTGTAGCACAGCCGCATCAAGCCCTGGCTTGTTCACAGCACACAGCCAGAGACTCTCCACAATTCCTCCTTTTTTTTTTCTTTTTGGACAAGCCAGGATTGATTAGCTGTGTGTTCTAATCCTTTTTTGATATGTGATAAAAAACAACTTATACATAACATATAAATAACAACAACAATCAACGTAAACAGTGCACTTTGCAATAAACCTGAGGTATTCCATTGCCGTTTAAATATCGCAATGGATTGATTAAACAAATTCCAAGAACTTTGGTTTAAAGATACTCAACTTATAACAAACGATGTGCTGGGTGTTGATAAACTTACTCAAGAGGTAGTGGTGTTTAAAGATCTACTTATATAACTATAGTACGCATACATGTCACAGCTAAATCAATGCAAAGGTTACACCTCACTCTGTGACCTCCGAGGGTTCTGCTGCAGGGAGTTGACTTGGTTGAGTTTGTTTCAACTCCGGCTTTACTGCTCGGCTTGGAACCCACAATGGACCTTGATCTGTGGAGAGACACATATACCCTCTACCATTAAAAATAACAGGTACTGGTCCCTTCCACAATCCAGTGGTGGGATCACGATATCTCACCATGAATTCCGGTAAAGTGTTTTTCCTTCCTAGTCTGATCTGATAATGATGAATGATCACAGGAGGCTCCTCATGGTCTCCAGTTAGACATAAATAATTCAAGGTAAACAACACCTTTGCTAAACGCTGTTGACAATCTAACTCTTCCTGCTTCTGTTTGCTCAAATACCCTTTAATCATTTGATGTGCTCTCTCGATGATTCCTTGGCCTGTTGGGGAATGAGGTATACCTGTAACGTGTTTCACTCCCCATTTCATTAGAAAAGTTCTAACTTTCTGGCTAACATAGGCAGGGCCATTGTCTGTCTTAATCTTTTCTGGGACACCCATTACAGCAAAACAAGCTGTAAGATGTTTACATACATGTAGTGCTTTTTCTCCTGGTAAAGCAGTAGCCCATATCATTTTTGGAAAAGTATCGATTGTGACATGCACATATTTAAGTTTTCCGAATTCTGGCACATGTGTCACATCCATTTGCCATACTTCTAAGGCTTTTAAACCTCGAGGATTGACACCGATTCCTATACCTAACATCTGGCTTCCACACTGAGGACATGCCTGTACAATACTTCTTGCTTCATTTAAAGTTAAATCAAATTGTCTTTGGAGACCTCTGGCATTCTGATGAAAGCTCTCATGACTTTGTCTCGCTTGTTGGAATTTATCTGTTGGAGGCATGTGCTGTACTGAACTTACTAAACTATCTGCAATTTGATTTCCTTCACCTAGACCAAGATTCCATTGATGACTGCGGATGTGAATCACACAACAGGGTTCTTTTCTTTGATTTAAAATAGCTCTCAATTGTACAAACAATTTTCCTAATCGAGGATTATTCGATTGTCTTAACAGGGCATTTTCCATTCTGGGTATTACACCTGCTACATACAAAGAATCTGTGACAACATTTAAAGCAGATTTCAGCCAATTATTTAAGGCCCATATTACTGCCGTGAGCTCTAAAGTCTGCAATGAATCCTCTTTTGAACCTTCAATTAAATGCTGTTTCCATTGACTATTCTCTTGCCAGACACATGCTGCCTGGTGTCTTCGTTTTCCTGCATCTGTATATACTGTAAGGCCTTCAACAGGTTTTGCTTTTACTTTGCTTCTCTCTAACCACTGATTTGTTCTAAGGAATTGCCATAGTTTACCTTTTGGTTGTCGTGAATGTACCTTGCCTATAAATCCTAATAATGCATTCTGTATAGGCATCGAATGTCTCAGCCACCATTCTAAATCGGCTCCATTTATCGGAATACTGATGTCATCTGGTTCCTGACCGCTAATTTCTAATATTCGAGATCTTCCTTTTCGAATCAATTCTCCAATTGCTTCTGGTCTCGTTTGAATACTGAATTTTGGTTGGACACTGAGAAAAATCCACTCTAATAATCGCAAATCATTTTCTGTTTTCAATCTGACAGTGGCACAAAAGGAAGAATCTGTAGCAACATCTATGGGGAATTCCCCGTTTTTGTTTTGCCACTGGCAGATGATTGCACACGGATGTTCTAGATTGCTAATAAGGAGGGAAATTGGTCGATCAGAAAGTCTTCGGCTAGACCAATTTGTCTGTACTTTTTGTATAATATCAGAAAGACATTTGAGATGCACGGACTCTAAGCTTATTTTCTTAGCTGGATCACCTCCTTTTAGAAGCGAAGTAAGAGGTGCTATATCATTGTTAGTAATGCCGACGCAATTTCTAATCCATTGTATGTCCCCTAACAATTTTTGGACATCATTTAATGTTTGTAAATCAGTATGTAATTCAATTTTTTGTGGACGAATCTGTGCATCACAAATGGACCAACCAAGGTATTTCCAAGGTGCAGACTTCTGAACTTTCTCTGGAGCTATGACCAACCCCTTTTCTTTGAGTTTGATCGTAATTTGGACTATGGAACTTTCTGTGAACTCAGCTTGTTGACAGAACAGAATATCATCCATATAATGATAAATAATTGTTTGTTTCCATGATGCACGAATAGGTTGAAGTGCCCATGCAACATACATTTGGCACAGTGTAGGAGAATTTTTCATACCTTGCGGTAGCACTACCCACTCATACCTTTTAGCTGGTTCCGCTTTGTTTACTGAAGGCAGTGTAAATGCAAAACGCTGTGTATCTTGTTCATGAAAAGGAATGGTAAAGAAACAATCCTTTAAATCTATAATTAGAATATGCCAATTTTCTGGTAACATTACAGGTGATGGTAATCCAGGCTGTAAAGCACCCATGGCTTGCATTTGATCATTTACCTTTCGCAAGTCATGTAATAATCGCCACTTTCCACTCTTTTTTGGTATTACAAAAATTGGGGTATTCCATGGACTAGTAGAAGGCTTGATATGGCCTGCAACTAATTGCTCTTCTACTAATTCACGTGCCTTTTGCAGTCACTCTTCTGTTAATGGCCACTGGTCAACCCAAACTGGGCTATCTGTTAACCAGGTCAATGGAAGGTTGGGCAACTGCTTTCCAGTGACCACTAAGGAAAAGGCAAAGTAGTTAACACAGCACCAAGTTGCCCCAAGACATCACGGCCAATAAGCGCCTCAAGGCTGCTTGGCAATTCCATTACATACACCCTAAGGGTAACACATTGACCTTCAGGGAAACTAATCGAAATGGGATCAACACTTATATTTGGAGTAGTTTGACCCCCTACTCCAGCTACAGTGGAAGAGATTGATTTTTGAAGTTTCCAATTTCGTGGCCATTTGAATTGACTAATGATGGAGACATCAGCTCCAGTATCAAGCATTGCATTTACCTCTACAACAACAGTAGAATCAGACTGAAATAGTTGCACACGTAACATGGGACGCTGAGTCATTGATGAGGTGAAGCAAACTGCAGGACCTGTCGATCCAAATCCTTTATCATGCCTTTGTGTTGAGGATGCTGGAGGAACTCCTGGAAGCATTGGTAGGCAGTTTTCCAGTGCTACTACCTGAGCTATTCTACTCCCAGAAGGAATAAAAATTGGCGGATGCAGAGTGTAGGCCAGGATTTGAACAGTTCCTGTGAAATCTGCATCAATTATACCTGGTATTACTATAAGACCTTTGATACTAGCAGAAGAACGGCCAATCAATAGGCCTCCAATGAGACTATCTTGTCGAAATAAAGGTCCTTTAGCATTAGTTGGTATTCTATGAATTGCAGTATTGGTCAATGTTATATCTACTGCTGTCTCCACATCAACTCCGAGGCTTCCTGCGGTGCTTGGCTTGTTGAGGTGAAAGAAGCCTGGTTCACGGTTGGTCACTGATTGTGATACAGGTTCGGAGATGTTCTTTGTGTCCGGTAGCTGCTGAACGTATACCATAGCTTGTGGTTGTTTGTTTTGCTTGCTGCAAAATTTTCCAATTGTGTGGTTCCCATACCGTTGTCTGAGTGTTCATATTTTGAATTACCGGTAGGGCTAATTTTGCTGGAGACCAATCACCTTCTAGGATGGCATCTTTGATGACCCCTGACCATCTGCCACGTCGGAGCTGTGGTTGGTCAGTAGAATCTATAGGCACCTTTGATTGCATTGTTTGTGAAGGGCAAGCCGGTTTTTGAAACTCAATTTGTTCCTTATTTTTCTCTACATTTGACACTCTTAAGTTGTTCAAGCTTGTTGGTAATAACTTGCAGTAACTGCTCTACTGCTTGGGGTGAGCCCAATGATGTAGGAGGAGGCTCACAAAAAACTTCCGCGGGTGCTTGCGGAGGCAAAGTTTGAGGCGGCCCCGGCCCCGGCGACGGCGCCGCGGCCGGGCCGGGCCGGGCCCCCACGTTTTTCTCGGAGGGAGGGGGGGCGTCCGGCTCGGGGCAGGGCAGAGGCGGAGCGGTAGGAGGAGGGCGGCACTCAGGGCCTCCCACATCCGGACAGTCGACCAGTTGCACTTCCGCCTTCTTGGCACATTGCCCCAGAGACTCGGAGGGGGAAACTTCCGGTTCTTTGTTTACGAGCCGCGCAGTTTCTAATCCGCGTTGCAGATCGGATTGTGAAAGTATTGGCTGAGCCGGGACCCCGCGACCACCCCGAACGGCAGGCAGACCCCACAGAGTAGCCCACAGGCCCCTCTTTTCTTTTGGACAAGTTTTATCAGTCCAGGTTTGTTCTGGGACAAGCGCCTCCGCGGCTCTTAGGGCGGCACGCTGTTCCGATTTCATAACTTCTAATGATTCTAATACGGTTTTCCACAATTCTCTCACAGCTTTAATTTCTTTCTCTTCTTCCTCTCTGATAGTTTTGTCCCACATAGTGTCCCCCACTGATCTCCATTCCGTTGGGGAAAACAAAAGTGGAACTTCTCCAAAGTGTCCCCACTTCTGAGCTAAAAAAATCAATGTGATTAGCTTTTCCTGTGACGATTCAATACCTCTCTTAGAGAGAATAGTCGTCAGCAGTGCCGCGGCTGTTTCAATATCCATTATCTTATCAGCGCGGTCTTAACGTAGGATGCGAGTGGCCAGCTCGACAGGTGCCCGTCTTTTGATATCGGACTAAGCACACTATCCCACACCCCGGCTTGGCTCCGTTTTTTATGAACGCTGCTTACCGCAGTAATTTCGATCCGGAGCGTTATGCTTTGCTAACGATCCATCCTTCTGCTACCATATGTAGATCCGGAGCGTTATGCTTTGCTAACGAACCATCCTCTGCTACCATTTGTAGTGGTAGTAAATTCGACGAATCCAGACGCCGGCATAAGCTCTTTGATCGAACGGGCGGGCCGGGCGAGAGTAAGGAGTCTAATTCAATGTGAATTTACCATCCGTACTCTTTAATGAACTCTTAAACAACACTGAATATCAATGTCCCCGAGACCACGTTTTTCCAAGCCTTATATACTCTATACCAAAAGGCCATGCGGCAAGTGCAGGCTACAATTGGTTACACTCACAGTCACTCATCCCCCCCCACTATGGCGATTGGCTGCAGGGCACTGCTCACAGACTGTTCATGCGTAGCGGCAACGCCCCTCCTGCAGCCTGGGTCGAGGGCAGAGCAGCTTCTGTTTACTTTCCTTTTGTCTCTGGTGTCTCAGGGAAATCCTTCCGTGTAGCACAGCCGCATCAAGCCCTGGCTTGTTCACAGCACACAGCCAGAGACTCTCCACATGTGATGGCAATTATATCACAGTTTTTCTGACTCCCAAGGGCTTCCAGCTCCTTCTGTTTGTTGCTCATGCTGCATGCATTTGTATTGATGCACTTCAGCTGAGTCATTGATTCCACTGGGTTGGCACACTGAAGGGCCTCGCTAGTACTACCCTCAGATACCGGCATGTCACCCTTGGGTGTGCCTCTGCCACACCTGGTTTCCTCCCCCTTCAAATCTTGTTTACAGTCCTCTCAATAAGTCCTTCTAACTCCTGCCCCAAGATCCTTTTCTGCTTTTGAGACAGGTGCATCCCATTTGTTGCTAGCAGGCCAGGTGCCATGTAAGCTGATTCATGATCAAAAATCCCAAAATTCTGCCAGTGACACCAGTCCTGCAGCCAGGTATTGATCTGCTGGGTCTTCCTGCATCTTTCCTCATCATACAATGCAGCTGTGGGGATAGAGGAGAACACTACTTGTGCTCCTGATCCCTTGACCAGTTGTCCCAAGGCCCTGAAGTCTCTCTTGATCATCTTTAGCTTTCCCTTTTCACTTTCATTATTGCCCACCTGAAAAATTATTAGTGGGTAGTAGTCTGAGGTCCTAACCAGGACAGGAAGTTTCCTTCTAACATCTTTAACCCTGGCCCCAGGGAGGCATCAGACTTCCCTAAGAAGTGGGTCTGGCCTGCATATACAGCCTTTTGTTCCCTTTAGAAGGGAGTCTCCTACAACCACAACCTGCCTTTTTTTCTTTGTGGGAGCTGTTTTGATGGAGGATGCAGGGTGACTTATTCTCTGCAGCACGTCCAACTCAGTGGAACTGACTCCCTCGATGTTGTTGTTTGGTTCCACTTACAAGGCCTCATACCTGTTTTACAAGAGAACCTGGGAGGATGGGGTGGTCACAGTAGGAACCCTCCTCATTCTGCACCAGACAGGAACTTGCTGCCATTTCTCGTAGTTCCTGAAGTTGCTGCGTTCCACATCCTGAGCCTCTTGCCTGTTGGACAGAGGCACCTGGGAAGGTGGGTTGGGTAGGGGGATGTTTCTCCTGCCAACCTTAGTGTGGACTTGTTTCTCTTCACCCCTTTCCCTTGACCTGCCTTCTTCAGTCAGGGAAGGGGAGGAGACAGGAATCCCTTGATCTTCTTTCTTGCTGGTGGTGGTCTTGCCCCCAGGCAGCCAGAGTTTGATCCCACCAGGATCTGTAGGAAACTCCTGGACTGGGCATGCTTAGCTGTGTTGCCTACCCAGCAGATGTCAGGGTGATTGAAGTCTCCCATGATGTTGAGGTTTTGATTGCGGGGTGGCAATAAAACCGTGGCAGATGTATTGTTAACCCCCTCTCCCCCCCTTCTCCCTTCAGCCCCTCTCTCTCCCCCCTTCCCACTAAGTACAGGTGATTGGGAGGGGAAAAAAGGACAGAGAGAAGAGAGTTGGAAAAATTAAAAATGTTTTACTAATGCTACTAATAAAAATAGAGAAAAATAGTACAAATTACACAAAACCAATCTTGAGAGTCCCAGCAACTGCTTTGGCACCTGAATTCCTGGATTGGACTCTGCAGCCAACCGGAACTGGATTCAGTCTGTCACTAGGCCTCAGTTCGCAGGGACGACTAGCAAGGTCCTCTCCTAATGCCGGCCATAAGGAAAAAGGGATGAGATCCTTGTGATCTCCCACTTTTATATGAAGTATTCACGTGAATGGAATGTTATACTCCATTGGTCAGTTTCTTGGTCACCTGTTTCTCATTGCCCCTCTCGTGAGATGTGAATCTGTTCTTTATCAATAACCTCGCATTCCATTGCTATGTCTACCAAAAATGTATCTGGTTTTCCAGGAAAATGCAGCTGATATGAAAGCTTTAGCTGACAGGCAAATTCACTAAAAGAGAAACTTGTTTTTAACAAAACCAGGACACATGAGAACCAGGGCATGTGTTTGTGAGGCTACTTCCAGCTGTCTGTAGAAAACTTCCTCTTCCTGATCAGGTGGCTTGTAGTAAACACCCACAACAGTATCACCCTTATTAGCTTGTCCCTTAATTTTTACCCATAGGGATTCAACTCACTCGTCAACCCCCCTCAGGCAGAGTTCAAGACATTCAAGTTGCTCTCTCACATAAAGTGCAACTCCTCCACCTCGCCTTGCTGGCCTGTCTTTCCTGAAAAGTACATAGCCCTTCATGACAACATTCCAGTCATGTGAGCTGTCCCACCACGTCTCCATGATAGCAATGGGTCCAGTCCTGTTCCACTTGTTCATCAGTGACCTGGATGAAGAGACCAAGTGCACCCTCAACAGTACTGACCCTTCCACTTTTTGCGACCAACACCCACAGTGGCATCTGTGCAGAAGATCAAGGATTATGTAAGCAAGCAATCCGGAAGCAAGAACTTGACATATACAAGCACTGGCAGCGCACCCACCACTGGAGGACTACTTTGCCCATCATTCTCATAGTGGAATCTGAGAACCAGAGGACTATTTCACCCATCATACACATTGTGGGATCTGAGAGTGGTGATATCTCTTTTTCTCCCTCTCTCTTTATTCTTTTGCTTTTATTTTTAATAAGTAATAAGTCATGTAAAGTATAAACCCCACAAGCATTGTAAATCTTTCTATTAGCAAATTATTTGCCATGTGAGCTGAGCCACAAAATAAAAGCCTTTGTTTATGGACTTCAGGTATTGAGTATATTCCAACCAAGGGGATCAGCGAATCTGAGTCAAGGTATGTATGTGACACCACCCAACTTGGTGGCGTCTGCAAACTTACTTAGAGTGCACTCAATCCCCTCATCCAGATCACTGATAAAGATATTAAACAGAACTGGCCCCAATATTGAGCCCTGGGGATTACCACTTGTGACTGGCCACCAACTGGATTTAACTCCATTTACCACAACTCATTGGGCCCAGCCATCCAACCAGATTTTTATCCAGAGAAGAATATGCCCATCCAAGCCATGACCAGACAGTTTCTCCAGGAGAATGCTGTGGGAAAGTGTTAAAAGCTTTATTAAAGTCCAGGTAAACAAAATTTGCAGTGTCGCAGTTTAGCCCCAGTTCCACCCCCAGCCAGCAACTAAAACCATGTGCCACTTACTCACCCCTTCCCTGCCCTGGTAGGATGAGGAGGAGAATCAGGAAACAAAAGGCAAAACTTGTGGGATGGGATGAGGACAGTTTAACGGAACAGAGAAAACAAAACAAAACAAAGCAAAACAAAACCCACAACAATAACAATGACAATAGTGAAAGAACACACAAAGCGATGGATACACAACACAATCTCTCACCATGTGGCTGCAGCTCGCCTCCTCCCGACCACAGTCTGCGCCAAAACCTCCCCCTGTCCCGGACAGCAGCTCACTCCCTAAACACAATAGCACCAAATCGTGTGGTCCAGAGAGAACCGAGAGTGCCCCAGACTGTCACACTCCTGGCAGCGAGAGATTCAGTATATTCCACCCCTTATTCTATACCTTTTCTGTCATGCTCAGGTCTTAGACTTACCAATACATTTCAGTTAATTACTACAACTTTATATATATATGTGCACATAGATATTATTCCCTTAGTCCACAGCATCATCTCATCCCTCTAAAATGTTCATTAAGTCCACTTAGTCTGTGACTTTGTATTCTGTCTGTCAAGATGGTCTCCTGGGGCAAGAAAGATGGAGTGCCATGTTGGAGTGTTGCATTGTGGCATGCTACATCTGGAACTCATAGCTTGTGTATCTGATGTAGTTCATGCCTGTGGTTTGCAGGTCAAAGGTGTCAACCCTGAGGAGGTGGCTGGATGCCAGTTGTTGAAGACAGCTCTGGTTTCATGATTGCTGGGCTTTCTTCAGTTTTGTTGAAGTTCATTCTTCATTGACCTGAAAGGTACTTACTGAATACTGTTAGTATGGTGTATGGTATTATGGAGCAATTACCTGTGAGAGATGTGAGGGATTTTCTTGAGGTTGTTGTGTGGATGGGTTTCTATTAGATGGAGAATTATTTCTGAACTAACCAGGCTCAAAGGAATTTCAAGGTCAGCTCGAAAGCTGAAAACAAGACCTGCTGTGGGAGTGAGGCAGTTCTACAATAACAGGGCCTCAAGAAGATGTAAATCAACAGACCTATTAGCAGTGACTTGGGCGCATGGACAGCTCGTGAATATGGACAATATCCAATCAACTAATGCATGCTTGGAGTGTGGACGCGTGATCAGGAAATAACTGCATATATAAGGAGGCTTGTTTCTGTAATAAATGGCTTCGCTTGAATTCATATTGGATTGTGTGGAGTCCATGATTTTTCGCCCTCGCAAGTGGTGACCCCAACATGATCCATAAGGAGAATTTACGGAAGGGGGATGACCACTGCGGGGAGAGAGCCCCAGCTGGAACGGCGCGGCCGGACTGTGACCGGGACGCAGTCTGCAGGCAGCGTGACTCCTGATTGATCGCTACAGAAGCAACAGAGGAGGGATAAAGGATCTGATATCATTGCAACAGACACCCAAAGAGGTGAACAGCTGGGGGCGAGAGGAGATGGGGCAGAATATTTTTAAAGAAGAAGAAGAAATACTGCGGCTCCTCTCGCATATTCTAAGAGAGGGGTGAAGTATGAGGAGAGTAACCTCAAAAGACTATTAATCTGGTGCAGAGGCAATGGGTTTCCTGCTGATCAGTTAGGAGCTTTTCAAACAGAGATTTGGGAAAAAGTGGGAACTGTGTTGTGGAAGGCAATTAGTCGCAGTGAAAAAGATATTCTCGGCCTTGTAACCTCCTGGAAACTGATGATTACTACACTGAAGCAACTAAAATCTGAAAAGACTGTTATGAGCTTTAGTGACTCAAAACTTAAACTTGAACTTTGGGACGATATAGGGCAGAAATTATGGGATAAATTCAGCAATGGAGATAAAGAAGTTAAATCATTGGTAACTACATGGAATGTAGTTGGGTTGTTCCTACCCAGATGCAAGACTTGCTCTTGTTATATTTCATTAAATTTTTCCCTGCCCAACTCTCCAGCCTGTCCAGGTCTCGCTGGATGGCGGTGCGGCCTTCTGGTGTGTCAGTGACTCCTCCCAGCTTGGTGTCATCAGCAAACTTGCTGATAGTACACTCTATTCCCTCCTCCAAATCGTTGATGAATATATTGAATAATACAGGCCCCAGTACTGACCCCTGAGGCACTTCACTAGATACAGGCCTCCAACTAGACTCCACCCCATTGACCATGACTCTCTGGCTTCTTCCCTTCAGCCACTTCACAGTCCACCTCACTACCCGATCATCCAGACTGCACTCCCTCAATTTAGCTGTGAGGATACTGTGGGAGACTGTGTCAAATGCCTTATTCCAGTCAAGGTAGACCACGTCCACCTCTCTGCCATCATCCATCCATCTTGTTAGGTCCTCATAAAAGTCAATGAGGTTGGTCAAGCACAACTTCCCTTTGCTGAAGCCATGTTGACTGCCCCTAATGACCCTATTATCTCTGATATGCTTTGAGATGATACCAAGGATAAGTAGTTCCATCAGTTTCCCAGGGATGGAGGTGAGGTTGACTGGTCTATAGTTACCCAGGTCCTCCTTCTTGCCCTTTTTGAACACTGGAGTGACATCTGCTTTCCTGCAGTCCTCAGGCACCTCTCCTGTTACCCAAGACCTAGCAAAGATGATGGAGAGCGGTCCAGCAATGACCTCAGCCAGCTCCCTCAGCACCCACGGATGCATCCCATCCGGACCCATGGATTTATGGATGTCCAGATTGCATAACTGCTCCCTAACCCAGTCCTCATCAAACGAGGCAAACTCCTCCATTGTCCTGACTTCCTCTGGGGCCTCAGCAGTACGGGGCTCCTCAGGACAGCCTCTGGCAGAGTAGACAGAGACAAAGAAGGCATTCAGTAACTGTGCCTTCTCTGTATCTTCTGTCACCAGGGCACCCACCTCATTCATCAGTTTACCTACATTGGTTCTGGTGTTAGTTTTATCTGCCACGTATTTGAAAAAGCTCTTCCCGTTGTCCTTGACCCCTCTCACAAGGTTTAATTCTAAGGAGGCCTTAGTTTTCCTAGTTGCCTCCCTACACCCTCTGACAACAGCCTTATATTCTCCCCAAGTGGTCAGCCCCTCCTTCCATGATCTATATACTCTTCTCTTCCACTTGAGCATAACTTCATTCAGGCCACGATAGTCTACAGTTAGTCTCCACTTGTCACTAGACTTACGCACTGGCCAAATTGGGCTATTAAAAGGTGAGCGAGTCTTACTGATCACACCCTGGCTTTCCAGTTGACGGATCAGCTTCTGGATAGGAATCAAAGAGTCTCTATTTGTGCGATATTGCCGGTGATGCACCGTCATGGTAGCAATTGGCACCTGTTGGTCGTCAACCATCAGCAGTCCTACAACAGAAAGGTCCTCTGAGAGACCAGGCAAAGTCGACAGCTGTTTCATATTCTCAGTGTCTATGGCTGCTATGCCAAATGCATACTGATACCCTTTTGGGTCCTTAAAATACCCTCTCCTGAGGCAGTCTATTCCAAGGATGCATGGAGCATGTGAGACAGTCACAATGGGATGCTTTTGCCAGTTTTTTCCAGTTAGGCTCATTTCAGCCTCTACAACAGTCAGTTCCTGGGATCCCCCAGTCACTCCAGAAATACTGATGGATTGTGTTCCTTTATAGTTTGAGGGGATTATCGTGCACTGAGCACCAGTGTCCACCAAAGGTTTGTACTCCTTGAGGCGTGTTGTACCAGGCCATTGTATCTGCACAGTCCAATAAACTCTGTTGTTCCTTTCCTCGGCCTGGCTGGACGCAGGACCCCTCTAATGTGTGTTATGCACAGTCTCTGTGTACAAATTAGAGGTTCCTTCAAGAGGATCAGAATCTCTTCTGCTCCTTTTGTAAATTGGATCAGCCATATTCCTAGGAGTTTTTCTGTGGGAGATTTGAGGGATTTTCTTGAGGCTGAGTTGTGGAGGGGTTGCTGTTAGATGGAGATTTGTTACTGAACCAGCCAGGAATTTCAAGGCTGTGAACAGGACCTGCCATGGGAGAGAAGCAACTCTGAAATAACAAGGCCCCAACGTGGTGTAAATCAACAGACCTATTAGCAGTGAGACTCGGGCGCGTGGACAGCCCGTGAACATGGACAATATCCAATCAGCTAATGCATGCTTGGAGTGTGGACGCGTGATCAGGAAATAACGGCATATATAAGGAGGTTTGTCTCTGTAATAAATGGCTTCTCTTGAATTCATATTGGATTGTGTGGAGTCCATGATTTTTCGCCCTTGCATTTTTCCTTTTAACTGATGTACTCATTCCTGAAGTTCTGAGGTAGGCCTTCTATGCCACCTTCTCATGTTTTCTCCCTGCTCACAGAGGAAGAACCTCAGTGAACCTCTTTTTTGGGCTGCCTCTGTCCTCTCTCTTGAGATTGGAAATGCCTTCTCCTAATAGCTGAAATGTGCAAGTGGTGAATGGAACCTGTCTTCTCTGAGTTCTTTGATTTCCTGCAACAGCTTTTCAAACTGGTCATCAGATTTTTCACACAGATTCTCCATGGTCGAGACACAAGCCTGTAGAGAGCCAGCAAGGCTGTCCTCAAAGTCCCAAAGCTGCTTAATCACATCAGAAATGCTTTGTCTGCCTCCAGCTGACCAGATCATTGCTGTGAATGACTTTAGCATATGCAGGTGGTGCGCTTCATACAAACCTGCGCCACAAAGGTCGTGTACGATTGATTCTGTCTGGGTCTGTCCCCTCTTGGCTGTTTGGCTCAAAATAGATGATCTCCCGCACAGCTATTTCTCTCAGGAACTGGATACTTCTCTCCATAGTATTCCATTTCCCTGGTTTACATATACAATCTTTCATAGCTGTCAGGAGTCGGATCCAGAGGGTGGTGGAGATGTTCTCTCTTGAAATTGCCCTATCAAGGGTGGAATCCCTTGACAGAGATCCCAACTGCCTGGATTCCCCACCTTCTAGTTCCATACTCTCAGCTCCGTTATCCCAGCATCAGAGCAACCAGGTTACAACATTCTCTCCTTCATGATGACTAAAATCTTTTCACATATCTCTCAGCTCACTTGGAGAAAAGGATTGAGTCATTTCCTCTCCTCCTTGTGCTGATGACACTGACCCTTGGGTTGGTGTTGGCCCTTTGCCATCATCTGTAGCATGAGTAGTCTTTCTTGTGACTTTCTTACAACTGGCAACTGATGCCGATATGGGCTCACAATCTCTTGATGTATTTCCAGAGTCTAAATGACTGTCACCAACATTGGCATAATTACAGTGGCTGTTGTGGTTACAGCAGTAGCAGTAGCAGTGCACAGTGTTGGGGGGTGCAATAGCTGCGTTGTCGGTCTATGAGGCTGGAGAAGCAACAGTGTCTGCGGTCAGGGAGGTAACGGCCTTGGCGGCTTCGCTCTGTGTAGGAGCTGGAGCTGCCTTGTCAATCTTTGAGGCTGGAGAAGCAGTAGTTGGGGTGGGGTAGTGGGTAATGTAGCTATTATAGCCTTCACTGCCTTGCTCTGTGTAGGAGTTGGAGCTGTTTTAGTTGCCTTCCCCCATTTGGGGCAGACAGCAACCATAACCATGCCTGTTGCTGAGGCTTGAGAAGATGGAACATAAGTCTCAGGAGTTAGAATAGATGCAATCCTCCTATTAAACATCATCTCTCTTATCACTGGCATCAACTGACACACATTCAGCAGACCTGACAATACCAATAAAGTATGGTCAAAGCTCCAAGGATATTCAAAACTCTCAAAAACATCTGTAATCTGTCCTAATGTAAAAGGAAAGGTATAGTTAGTTAGCTTTTCTATAGATTGGCTCATCCAATTGGAAAACACATAGATGTATTTCTCTTTAATCTCTACTGGAGGTTTCTCTAGATATAATAGTGGTTTCTCTAAATACAACAGTGCCAAAACACACAGAAACATCATCATCATCATCCAGTTTCCAGATGTAATAGAATGCACGAACCTAATAGTGAAATATGCTCAGCACAAATAAGGTTCTGCAGAACACATTGTAGAGAGCAGCTGATACAACTTATGTCACAGCATCTTTAAACCAATATAATTCAAACTGCTTTAATACTACTAGATGATGTCCAAAGTACACAGACCTGTATCTCAACCCTATGAGTTGGCACCATGCCAAAAAAATTGAATCTGCATCACAGCAGTAAGAACACCAACATCTCTAAATTTTACCTCTTTTTAGTGCCAAATTTTAGCAGTTTTTGAGCCTCATGTTGGGCACCACAAAAGCCTGTCATGTTTTAACTCGAGCTAGCAATACAACCATGATAGCTGCTCGCTCACCCCCACCCCCCCCACCCCCCCCCCCCAACCAGGGAGTCAAAAGGGAAGGGAGAAACTTGGATTGAGATAAACGCAGTTTAATAAAATAACGAGAGATGCATTCCTGTGCCATCTTCTCTTGGTGTACCTGCTTTAGTAGGTGGGTTGGACTAGATGATCTCCAGAGGTCCCTTTCAACCTTAACCATTCTGTGATTTTGTGATTTACCAGTATAGCCTGTTTCCCATAGTTGTAGCTAACAGAATATGGGCACCAGTTCAAGGAAGCAAACTGATAGATAACCAAGGCAATCTAATTGATACTTCTGGATGTGAACAATGGAGAAACCATGAATGGTGCTGCCTTGAGCATTTAGTAATATAAGACCCATGTTCCAGTAATATATCCTCAGATACTTGTTTTAGACTCAGTGTATGACAATCGCAGAGTTGTACATGTATGGTGTCACTTTGTGATGTTCTGTGGAACAACAGGAACAAAATGATTGCTCCTGCCTAAGAATGAATTATCAGAATTGCAACAGAAATTGAACAATCTGCTAGTCATCACTGGCATGACATTTTAATGCACCATCTGCAACTGGCATATTGCATCTTATGTTACATACTATGATAATTGTAGGATTGTATTCTATTTTATTTTGTTATTAGTATGCTTGTATATCCATATTTAGCACTTATCTCGCCGTGTTGAAAGTGTGTACCATCAGTTGTTACTCAATTACAAACTGTGAAGCCAGACTTCAGTTTAAGCGCTCAAAACTTTCCCCTACCCTCACCCTCAGTGAGGCAAGAGGAGGAACAGTACCTCTTCCACTCACCAAAGCAATGAGTTTGCTAGATGTTTGGTCTATGCCAAACGTATTTGGTGGAGTGCGACTGCTCACTCAACTCCTGCTTAGATTTTGGCTAACGCAGTTCATGCTAAGGCCTGATATATGCTGGGTGAGAGCACCACTTAGGCAGGACAGGTGGCCAGGAAGAGCTGAAGGACCATTAGGCAGCCATTATCATCTGCAAATTGCTGTCTCTTGCAGCCATCATCTTTTTTTCTGGCAGTTTTGTCAGATCCACTAGCTTATTTAAATGGTATAGACCAAACCTCCAAGCTGAAGCATATAAAACATTAGCTTACCCAAAAAGCATTTGAAGCAGATCCAGCAGCAGCTGGACTGCTGATGCTTTCATGCTTCCTGGTATGATACAGGGGATGCCCACATGGTGATGGAGGAGGAAGAATGGGCACTCTCACTCTCGGCTAGGTAGCTATTTCTTTTTTTGCTCATGGGTGTGATGTCTTAGATCTTGAATTTTGGTATAGTTGAATAAGTAATTTGAATCAGTTTTGCTGCTCTATGATTGCCTAGACCTTGGGATTAGTATTATGTGGAGATGCTCACTTGGTTGAACCTTTTGGTTGAAATTTAACTCTCCCGTGAAGAATAAAAAGGAAGATAAATGAGGAATTCAAAGTTTTGGTGGCCAAAGGATGGGAAATTACCAAGATCAAAACAAAGGCTATAGGAACTAGGGGAAAAGTAAAGGTAGCAGGGGAAGATCTTGACCTCTGACTCAAAAAACGCCCCCAACTCAGAAAAGCCCACTATTCACTGAGCATGCATAGAAGAATAAAAGTGGACTGTACCTTTAAACCAAAGAGAGCAAAGTTTAGACCAATGAACTCTGAGTAGGCATAAATATGCAGAAGATGTTAGGAATAGTTAAAAGTTAAAAGTTGAAATGTATAAATACATAGCTCAGCCTACTTCTAGTGTGCTAGCTTTGAGAAAGATTGCCTAGCACCTTTTTCTGTGCAGAACTGTAAATAAAGGAAATACCTTGACCCCATGTATAAATTGGTATCTGCACACCAGGTAACAATCACAGAATCACAGAATCACAGAATGTTAGGGATTGGAAGGGAACTCGAAAGATCATCTGGTCCAATCTCCCTGCCAGAGCAGGAACACCTATTTGAGGTTACACAGGAAGGTGTCCAGGTAGGTTTTGAATGTCTCCAGAGTAGGAGACTCCACAACTCTCCTGGGCAGCCTGTTCCAGTGTTCTGTTACCCTTACTGAGAAGAAGTTTCTTCTCAAATTTAAGTGGAACCTCTTGTGTTCCAGTTTGAACCCATTACCCCTTGTCCTAGCACTGGATGTTGCAGAGAAGAACCTGGCTCCATCCTCGTGACACTCACCCTTTACATATTTATAAACATTAATGAGATCACCCCTCAGTCTCCTCCAAGCTAAAGAGACCCAGCTCCCTCAGCCTTTCCTCATAAGGGAGATGCTCCACTCCCTTAATCATCTTTGTTGCCCTCCACTGGACTCTCTCCAGCAGTTCCCTGTCATTCTTGAACTGAGGGGCCCAGAACTGGACACAATATTCCAGATGTGGACTCACCAGGGCAGAGTAGAGGGGAAGGAGAACCTCTCTGGACCTACTAACCACCCCCCTTCTAATACACCCCAGGAATACATCTAATACATCCCACCTTTTGGGACAACATTTTCTGGTAACCCAGGTGGGACAGTCGTAATGGTTTTGCCTGGACTGTCTTACTGCTTCTGACAGAAGGAGACATGGACCGAGCAGGACTCCAACATGCATTGACCTATTGATCAGGACCTCCACTGGCTCCTCTCCAACCATCGGGCGGTAAGCGACACAATGGTGCAATACATTATAGAGGTATTTTTAAAGAGGTAAGAGAAGGGGAGGGTTAGTAAGTTACATTGGGAAGCAGCCGACATTTGACACAAGATGCATCTAGATGTAGATGCATGACAAAGGGAGAGGCCCTTTGCCAATTGTCAAGGTTTTGATTGCGGGGTGACAATAAAACCGTGGCAGATATATTGTTAACCCCTCTCTCCTCCCACTTCCCTCTTCAGCCCCTCCCTCTCCCCCCTTCCCACTAAGGACAGGTGACTGGGAGGGAAAAAAAGAACAGAGAGAAGAGAGTTGGAAAAGTTAAAGATGTTTTACTAATGCTACTAATAAGAATAGGGAAAATAATACAAAATATACAAAACCAATCTTGAAAGTCTCAGCAACTGCAGGGCCAGCACCCGAAGTCCTGGATTGGACTCTGCAGCCAACTGGAACTGGATTCACTCTGTCACTAGGCTTCAGTTCACAGGGACGACTAGCAAGGTCCTCTCCTAATGTCGACCATAAGGAAAAAGGGCAAGATCCTCGTGATCTCCCACTTTTATATGAAGTATGATGTGAATTGGATGGAATAGTTCAGTTGGTCAGTTTTTTGGTCACCTGTTTCTCGTTGCCCCTCTCACGAGATGTGCATCCATTCTCATCCATTCTTATCAATGACCTAGCATACCATTGCATTGTCTACCAAAACATGTATCTGGCTTTTCAGAAAAATGCAGCTAATATGAAGGCTTTAGTTGGCAGGCAAATTCACTAAAAGAGAAACTTGTTTTTAACAAAACCAGGACACCAACTGAGGGTTGGAGCAGAGGGGTTAAGAATTTCTTTTCAGTACTGATATGGGTTCAGCTACTTCACAGGAAATACCCCCTTGTTCTCACTTGGGATGTATTTTAAAATATTTGAGAAAATTTGGAGGGGACCCCCTAAGCAAGGATAAATTGAAAAGATATTGTAATCAATGGTGGGCTGCTTATAAATTGGAAGATGAAGAAAAATGGCCAGAAAATAGGTCTTTGCAATATAACACAATATTATAATTAATGTTGTTTTGTAGAAAGTTAGAAAAGTGGGATGAAGTACCTTATGTGGAGTTGTTTTTCTCTCTTAGAAATGATTGTGACACTAGAAGGAAATGTGGGTTAGTTGGTTCGAAGCATCGAAATGGAATATATTTGATAAATGAGAAAAAGAAAAAGACAAATTCCTGTTGTAGTGGTTGTGAAATTGGAAAAGGTTGTCAAAAAGAAACTGAGGAGGATGAGCAATTGGTTTGTAGTAACTCCTTGACAAGTGGACACAAGTTCTTCTAGTGAAGAAGAAAATGAAGTTACTAGGTTGAGGCAAAAGTAATTGCAGTTTTTGCAGTGTTGAAATTTGCTGCTTGGTATTGGAATACATTCTTAAAGAAATGTAGTTATGTTGTACATAATTTTAATGCACTTTTCTTGCTTTAAGGTTTTTTTACTACTGACTTATTCCTTGCTGTTTATTTTATATCTATTTTAGATTATGGAAATTATGTTAGACTAAAAGGCAAGTTCAAATAATTTTCTTATTCGAGTTCAAAATGGGTTGTAAAGAAGCAGAGACAACCTGCAAAATCAGCAACACATTTGGCCCAGGAACTGCTAACAAATGTACAGTGCAGTAGTGGTTCAAGAAGTTTTGCAAAGGAGACAAGAGCCTTGAACATGAGGAACATAGTGGCTGGCCATCGGAAATTGACAATGACCAATTGAGAGCAGTCATTGAAGCTGATCCTCTTACAACTACATGAGAAGTTGCTGAAGAATTCAACGTCGACCATTCTATGGTCATTCAGCATTTGAAGCAAATTGGAAAGGTGAAAAAGCTCTAGAAGTAGGTGCCTCATGAACTGACCGATAATAAAAAAAATCATCATTTTGAAGTGTCGTCTTCTCCTATGCAACAACAACAAACCATTTCTCGATTGTATTGTGACACGCGGCGAAAAGTGGATTTTCTATGACAACCGGTGATGACCAGCTCAGTGGTTGGACTGAGAAGAACCTCCAAAGCACTTCCCAAAGCCAAACTTGCACCAAAAAAAGGTCATGGTCACTGTTTGGTGATCTACTGCCAGTCTGATCCACTACAGGTTTCTGAATCCCAGTAAAACCATTCCATCTGAGAAGTATGCTCAGCAAATCAATGAGATGCACTGAAAACTGTAATGCTTGCAGCCAGCATTGGTCAACAGAAAGGGCCTACAACAATGCCCGACTGCATGTCATACAACCAACACTTCAAAAGCTGAATGAATTGGGCTGTGGCTACGAAGTTTTGCCTCATCCGCCATCTTCATCTGACCTCTCACCAACTGACTACCACTTCTTCAGGCATCTTGACAACTTTTTGCAGGGAAAACACTTCCACAAACAGCAGGATGCAGAAAATGCTTTCCAAGAGTTCATCGAAACCCAACACACAGATTTTTATGCTACAGGAATAAACAAACTTATTTCTCATTGACGAAACTATGTTGATTGTAATGTTTCCTATTTTGATTAGTAAAGATGTGTTTGAACCTAGTTATAATGATTTAAAATTCATGGTTCAAAACTGCAATTATTTTGCACCAACCTAATGTTAGCCCTGTTTTGGGAGAACTAGAGGACAACATCCAATATTTCAGGCCCCTCTCAGACAAACTGTTGGGCCTGAAGGAGGGCCAGTGCTTGTACATATCCCCTTTACTACCTCAGATTTGTTAAATTAGAAATAATCAGTTTGACTGTATCGAATTAATCCAGAAGGACTGTAGGGGATGATTAAAACTGTTATATTAACCCATAACCCTAACTGGAGGGGATATCCAGGCCCTAGTAGAATATCTGTTTACTAGTGAAGGAAGACAGATGATGTGAGAAAAAGCAAAGGAAGAGAGTAACCAGTGTCATGGGACAGACCCTGATCAATATCTATGTAGGGAAGAACCACGATAGTTCCCCATTACATCTAGGGGATTGGAAAGACTGAGAACATATCAACACTTGATTTTATATGGGATACAGCATGGAGTGCAATAGCCAAAGAATTTGTCTAAATTATAGGAAGTGAGGCAAGATTTTAATATGAGTCCATTGGCATTTTATGAAAGATTGGGTGAAGTGGCAAAGAAATGGACTGATTTTAATCCAGAAGAGGAAAGCAATCAGAAAATGTTTAACAAGTTAGTTATTGGACAGCCAGTGCCAGACATTAGAAAGAAGTTGCAGAAGGTAGATGACACAAGTGGTATGTCTGTGTCACAACTAATAGTGATTACCTATAAAGTATATAATTAGTGTGATGAGATAGAAATAAAAGAGAAGCAGGTCCAAATGAAGTTGCAAGCTTGCCTGTTTGCTGCTGCCTTGTCAGAAAACCAGGAAAGCAGGAGAAGAGGGAGAGAAAGTTTGCGAGGGAGAGAAAGGGGGAGCGTAGGGGGAAGGAATTGGTATAAAACATCCTTTGGACAAACCCCCCTTGGACCAAATCAGTGTGCATATTGCAAACAGGAAGGGCACTGGAAAAATGAGTGCCCTCATCTTAAGAAAACTCAGGGGAACACTAAAGAGCCCATCGTGATGGCAGAAATAGGATTAGATTGAAGGGGACGGGAGGAATCTATTAAGTCTCCCCAGCTGATCCTCTGGTTCCAGTAAAGCTGGGAAATGATATGATAGATTTTTTTAATAGATAGTAGGGCAACCCACTCTGTAGTAGCAAATTGTAAAGGACAATCAAGTAAAATAAAGGCCCATGTTATTGGTGCAACTGGGAAAAAGACTTTAAGGCCATTCTTACAATTGATGGAATATACAATTGGAAATAAGTAACTTGTGAATTTCTCTATATGCCATAATGTTCCTCACCTTTACTAGGATGTGACATTGTGTGAATTAAATGTAAAATTAGAATCATAAAGTCATAGAATGTCCTGAGTTGGAAGGGACCCACAAGGATCGTTGAGTCCAACTCCTGTCCCTACATATGACAACCCCACAGTTCACACCATGTGTCTGAGGGCATTGTCCAGTCTCTTCTTGAATACTTTCAGGCTTGGAGCTGTGACTACCTCCCTGGGGAGCCTGTTCCAGTTCTCCACCACCCTCTGGGTGAAGAACCTTTTCCTAATGTCTAACCTAAACCTCCCCTGATACATCTTACTGCCATTCCCTCGAGTTCTGTTGTTGATCGCCAGAGAGAAGAGATCAGTCTTCCCTTCCTCCTCCCCTTGTGAGGAAGCTGTAGGCCACAATGAGGTCTCGCCTCAGTCTCCTCTTCTCCAGGCTGAACAAATCAAGTGACTTTAGCTGGTCCTCATAGGGCTTCCCCTCCAAACCCTTCACCAACTTTGTAGCCCTCTTCTGGACACTCCAGTAGCTTTATATTCTTTTTATACTGTGACGCCCAGAACTGCACACAGTACTCCAGGTGAGGCTGCATTAGTGCAGAGCTGAGTGGGACAATCACCTCCCTCAACCAGCTGGCAATACAGTGCTTGATGCACCCCAGGACACGGTTGGCCCTCTTGGCTGCAAGGGCAGACTGTTGGCTCACGTTCAACTTGCCGTCAACCAGAACCCCCAGATCTCTCTCTGCACGGAGCTGCTTTCCAGCATCTCATCCCCCAGTCTGTATGTACAGCCAGGGTTGCCAGGGACACCCAGGTGCAAAATTGGGCACTTGTTCTTGTTGAGCTTCATATGGTTGGTGATTACCCAGTTGTCCAGTTTGTCCAGATCCTTCCGCAGGGCTTCTCGCCCTCAAGAGTGTCGACAGCTCCTCCCAATTTTGTGTCATTGGCAAACTTACTTAGTATTCCTTCAAGTCCTGTGTCCAAGTCATTTATGAAGACATTGAAGAGTACTGGCCCTAAGATGGATCCCTGCAGAAGCCCGCTAGTGACTGGTTGCCGGCCTGACATAACCCTATTTACTAGAACCCTTTGAGCCCAGCCTGTCAGCCAATTTCCCACCCACTGCATCATGTGTTTATTCAGCAGTATGCTGGCCATTTTGTCCAGGAGGATACTGTGAGAGACAGTATCAAAGGCTTTAGTGAAATCCAAAAAGATCACATTGACAGGCTTCCCTTGGTCAACTAGGTGGGTAACCTTGTTGTGGAAAGTAATTAAGTTGGTCAAGCAGGACTTTCCCCTCATGAACCCATGCTGTCTGGGACCAATGACTGTATTGTCATTCAGATGTTTTTCAATAACTCCCAGAATAGTCTTCTCCATGATTTTGCCAGGCACAGAAGTGAGTCTGGCAGGCCTATAGTTGCCAGGGTCATCCCTGTTGCCATTCTTGTAGATTGGGACAACGTTCACCAGCTTCCAGTCACCTGGGACCTATCCGGATTCCCAGGAGCACTGAAAAACCACGGAGAGAGGTCTCAATATATCAACCAGCTCTTTAAGTACTCTTGGATGAATTCCATGAGGCCCCATCGACTTGTAGGGATCTAGCTGGATTAGCAAATCCTGCACAAGTTCCGGATTGACTGGGAGTTTATTGTTCTTACAGCCATGGTTCTCTAGCCCAGGCCTATTGGGCCCCCCCAAGTCCATCATCAGTGTTGAAGACTGAAGCAAAGAAAGCATTAAATGTCTCTGCTTTGTCTGTGTCCCTGTGTGGCAGAATGCAAATCCCCCTCTCTCCCCCCCTCCTCCTTCAGTATGGAGGGAGTAGGCACATCTCCCTCTCTCTGCTACTTGAGGCTAACAGTTTCTTTTGTTTGGCCCAGAGCACCCTGGCCAGGGCCATTAGGAGAAGGGATTGCCGAGGCACCAGTGAGCCGCTGGGCACCTGTGACCAGTGTGGGGGATGTTTGGAGGCTTCAGGGGCACCCCACACATGGTGTGGCGGTGCAGAGAAGCTTCTAGAATGCCTACAGTCAGGTCTGATCAGCCAGTATAAAACGGGACTCTCTCATCGAGACTGGGCCCATTGTCACCGGTCTCTTGGAGTGCGAGCTGAAGATGCTACCGCCGAGAACCCCCCCTCCCCGGGATGGAGACCCCGCTTGCCTTGTCGCCACGTGTGTGAGTAAAACCCCTCGCAGGATTGCGAGTATATAACTTTATTCCATGCACATATGCACGTGTAACTTCCTGTGCTTAATACAAGCACGTATAACTTTATTTCCTCGCACAATCGCAAGTGTATTTATATTCCGTGCACATTTGCACGCGTACTTTAAATTATTTCCTCGCACAATTGTGAGTGTATTATAAATTTATCCTCGCACAATCGCGAGTGTATTTTCCTCCCGTGCTTCCACATAAGCACGTGTAGTATTCCGTGCACATTCGCACGTGTAAGTAAATTAACCCTCGCAGAATTGCGAGTGTATTATAAATTTACCCTCGCGGAATCGCGAGCGTACGCTTTACCTGTATCTCTTTAAGAATAAGACCGCACCGTGTTCAGGCAAGTGTGTACTCCTCTGGGACTCGGGGTGGTTCCGGCATTGTTTTGGGTGAAGCCACGTGCATGCACTCTGTGGACCGCCTGTTGTACTAGTTGCTGCCCCTTAATAATTTTCCTCAACTGATACCCGAACCTCTATTTAAGTCACTTTTGGAGTGCTAAAACCCTGTTTCTCACCGGTTTAATAAAAGTTGTTTTGGACCCTGTTGTCCCTTAAATTAGCCTCGGGGTGCCTCCGTGACACCCTGTTAATAAGGTGACCATACTCACCAAGTAATGGACCAATGTTATTTCCAGTTTGCCTTTTGCCATTAATATATTTGAAAAAGGTCTTTTTATTGTCCTTCACAGTACTGGCCAGCTTCAATTCTAAATGAGCTTTGGCCACATGAATTTCTTCCCTACAGTGTGAGCAGCATCTCTGTAGTACTCCCATGACACATGACCTTGCTTCCACTGACCATATACTTTCTTCTTTTGCCGCAGTTCAAGAAGAAGAGCCCTGCTCAACCAAGCTGGCTTTTTGCCTCCCCTTCTAGATTTTTGGCATTTTGCCTGATCCTGTGCTTTTAGTAGGTGGTATTTAAAAAGCGACCAACACTGACGGACCTCAGCAAATTCAAAAGCTTCTTCCCAGCTGTCGAGGGTTAAGATTGTGGGGTGACAATAAAACCCTTGCAGATGTATTGTTAACCTCCTCTCCCCCCCACTTCCCCTTTTTGCCCCTCCCTCTCCCCCCTTCCCACTAAGGACAGGCGATCGGGAGGGAAAGAAGGACAGAGAGAAGAGAGTTGGAAAAATTAAAGATGTTTTACTAATGCTACTAATAAGAATAGAGAAAATAATACAAAATATACAAAACCAATCTTGAAAGTCTCAGCAACTGCAGAACCAGCACCCAAAGTCCTGGATTAGACTCTGTAGCCAACCTGGAGCTGGATTCAGCCTCTCACTAGGCCTCAGTTTGCAGGGACAACTAGCAAGGTCCTCTCCTAATGTCGGCTATAAGCAGAAGGGAAAAGGAAAAAAGGGAAAAGGGACGAGATCCTCGTGATCTCCCACTTTTATATGAAGTATTCACGTGAATGGAATGTTATACTCAGTTGGTCAGTTTCTTGGTCACCGGTTTCTCATTGTCCCTCTCGCGAGATGTCCATCCGTACTTATCAATAAGTTTGCATTCCATTGCCATGTTTACCAAAACATGTATCTGGTTCTCCAGGAAAATGCAGCTAATATGAAGGCTTTAGCTGACAGGCAAATTCACTAAAAGAGAAACTTGTTTTTTAACAAAACCAGGAGACCAGGGGACCTTAATAAGTAGTTTTCTGAGCAACCAGAATTCTCCTCATATCTAAAGTTTAGTCTTGGTGTCAGTTTTCCTCCTGTTGCCAAGGCAGCCACCAATTGCCACTTCTCCCACAAGACCCTCTCTGTTATCAAGTAGCAAATCTAGGAAGGCATCTTTCCTGGTCTATTCCCTTAGTACCTGCACCAACAAGTTATCAACCAGATGCTTTAGGAATCTTCTGGACCTGTTGGTGCCAGCTGTATGATATTCCCAGTTGACATCTGGTAAGTTGAAGTCCCCCATAAGGACAAGGGAAGATGTCTTGGGGGCTTCACTTAGTTCCTTAAAGAATAACTCATCAGTGTTGTCATCCCAGCTGGGAGGCCTATAGTAGGCTCCCACAACAACATCTGCTTTATTTGTCTGTCCCTTAATCCTTACCCAGAGGCTCTCAACTTTACCACTGACAACTGCTAGCTCTATGCATTCCAGCCCCTCCGCTACACACAATGCCACCCCCCCGCCTCTCCTACCCTGCCTATCCCTTCTGAATAACCTGTAACCATCCATCATGGCACACCAGTCACAGGACTCATCCCACCAGGTTTCACTGATGCCAATTATATCATATCCCTGGGACCAGGCCAAGGCTTCTAGTTCATCTTACTTTTTCCTCATGCTGCAAGCATTATTGTAGAAGCATTTCAAGTGTGGTTGATTGTGCCCTTCACCTCGTGGCGCAGTCTGAGGAATCTCACTGTCACGCACCTCCTCGAGCTTTGGTGTGCCGTCCCATTCCTCATCACTGACTGGCCTGGTACTGCCCACTTCCCCCTTCCAATCTGGTTTAAAGCCCTATCGATCATCCTTGCTAGCCCCTGAACCTACATCTTTTTCCCCTTCTGCGAGAGGTGCATCCCATCAGATGTCAAAAGACCTGACGAAGAAGAGACCATCCCATGATTGAAGAACCCAAAGTTCCACCGATGACACCAGTCACGGAACCATGTGTTGATTAGTTGGGCCTGCCTGTTCTATTTTGTATTCCTGACTGCTACTGAAAGAATGGAAGAAAAAAACACCTGAGCCATCGACCAACTGCCCTAAAACTCTGAAATCCCTTTTGATCGCCTTAAGATTTCTTTTTCCTACCTCTTCTCTGCCAAAATTAAGGACCAATAGTAACATCTCTTATCCTGGCCCCAGGGAGGCAGCAGACTTCCCTGTGGGTTGGGTCAGATAGGCATATTGGGCCCTCTGTTCTCTTCAGAAGGGAGTCCCCTATGACAACTACCCTTCTTTTTGTCTTCACATGTGTGGTTTTTATGGGTTTCTGCTGGGGACATGCTATGCATCCCACTGACTGTGGAGGAAAAAGTGCATGCCCCTGGAAATCAGCAGCAACCCTGCAAACCACCCTGTTGAAAACTATTTTAGCTCTGTTAGAAGGACCAGCACCCATTGCCCCCTCCTGCAGAACAGAATCCCTGGAGGTGATTCCTGAGCCTGTACACTTCCGACCTATCGTAAAGGGAGCTGAGGGGGTGCTGAAATCTTTAGCTTTGGCCATTAAGACAAACTTAAACAGTACTACTTTCCAAGAGTATGCTAGCAGATTTACCACTATACTCCCCATAGGATAAAAACCAGGGGAGAACCTCAACTAAAGTAAATGTAATAGAAAAGAGACAGCCTGTCTCCATGCAAAAGACAAAAACAAAAGGGGGAAATTGGGAAATGCTCTCAGTTACTGCTGAGTGTAAGAGATTATGGAAAATGTGCTTAGATAAGGGGCTTGCTCTGAGTCAGTTAAATGGGCTGCCAACTCCTGTTCTAGGGAAACTGGCTGGGTTTTCCTCATTAACTTCTCTTGATAGCTATGGGGTCTGTGTCAGGAGATGGGGGTGACGCTGTAAGATTTTAAGAGATAATGAGCCAGAAGAAGCAAGGGAAGTGAGCTCAGGCTATACCCAAATCTATCAGCAGTAAATCTAGACCATGCATATGCAGGAAACTAGGGTGGAGCTCGATTCAGTGGAGGTAATGGCAGCTGCTACTCCCCCTGCTAAGGATCCCAGTCCCTAGATGATGGTTGCAGTTAATAACTGCTACCTAACAACATTCCTCATTGACACAGGAGCCCAAATATTGATGGTAGATAAGGACACTTACAAAGGATAGCCTCCGTTTAGCTAGCAGTTAGTTTCTATTGTAGACGTCAACGGGGAAAATCACTACTCACCCACTGGTCAGGGATAAACTAATACTGTCTAATGGACAGACAGTCTGCCCAACCTTGCTTTTAGGTTCCCATAATATATTGGTGTGCTGGTTTGACTGAAATCAAGTTAATTTTCTTCATGCAGTTAGAAATTTTTCTTTTTCTTAGCTAGCATGGTCATGCTCTATGCAATTCCTCACAAACTCTGTTTGTGCCAAGCAGTCAGTCCCAGGAAGAGAGCACCCTGGTCCCAAACAGCTGATCCCAGGGAGAGAGAGAAAAGACCAAAGAGGCAGAAAGGTCTAGAGGCTGACTGTAAAAAAAGCAGAATGGCAAAAGGACAAACTAAAGGAACTCCTGAATGGAACTCAACCAAAATGGAACAGAACTGGAAGAGGTCTCCCCAGCTGGAAAACCTGACTCTCATTAAATACATACCATGACGCTAATGGCATGGAATATTCTCATTGATCAGCCTGGATGTCAGTCAAAGTCTGTCCCATCTATGCCTCCCTTCTTAGCTGCCTCATACCTGCAGACAGAAATCCCAGAAAGACCTTGGTCTCTCAGAAAACGGCTAACAGTAAGTTCTTAAATTCTCTTTGTTCCAACTCAAAACCACTGGAAAGTTACTTGAAGAAAAACATTAATTCTGTCCCAAAGTGTTCGTTATCTTATTATTCTCAAACTAAATCCAAACAACAACCTGTAGACACAGGCCTGGCTGCACCCTGCCCCAATGACACTCTTGCCTTCTCCCCAGGGCTCAAGGATTACCAGTTCCCACAGGATGAGTCTGTGGTGCCCTCAAACCCCTTCCTGGAGGAGGAGGAGGACTTGAAGAAAGATTCTCACCTGGCAGACCAGGTGACAACTGCTCATGGTGGTCACCTCCCAACGCAGCCTTTGTAGGTCATTTCCCCTGCTTGAACCTTCTGTCCTAACCTGGGCACGAAGCACAGCTCAGTGCTCACTGCAAAAATCTCTTTCTGGCAAAGCAAAGTTCTGACTGGGGCTGTGGAACAGCTCCATCAGGGCCTGCTTGGATCGAAGTTTCCCATAGACTCTCCCTGCCAGTCTCAGGCTCTTCCTAATTCAGCCAGAGAGACCTTCTCCCCAGTATATCCAGCATGTGATTGGCTCTTGCTCATTGCATGTGTTTCCCAAAGGGAATGCTGCCTCCAGAACCTGTCCTTCACACACAAGAAACAGGTGTGGGGTCATTTCTGCTGGGATCTTTTATTAACCCAAAGTGCTGTATGGAGCAGAGCCTCATCCTGCTGCAACCCTTTACCCCCCCTTCTTGCTCCTCAGACCTGTATAACATCAGTAACACTTGTGGGAAGGTGGGGTTCTGCATCTTTAAAACTGTGTATAAGATCAAAGAGGATATTATTGGGACCTTTTAACTTCTCAGAAGGAGACATCCCATGTCTGCAGGTCAGTGCTGGTTTTGGAGTCATTGTGGAGAGAGGCAGGGGTTTTGGGTGGGGGAGTGAGAGAAGGAATTGAGGTGGCACTGGGCTGCTGTAGGGTTTCTAGTGGGACCCAGCTGAGGTCTGTTGAGTATTGATAAGGATCATGGCTGAAAACATTGTGACAAAACTAGTTCAGCCAGAAGACACATTCAGAGCACCGGGAACTGCGATCTACACATCAACAATGAGCTAACGAGCCACAGATCAGGCTGGCTGACTGACCAGAGATGGAGGATGTACTGGAGGGCACATAGCCCCATCTCCTGATATGCTCGGCTCGGCAAACAAAGGGGAAAAGTTGAGACCCTTTTAACGTGGCCCAGGACTTGTCCAGACTTGTCCCTCTTTCGCAATCACCACTTTTCCCCCCACCCAGACTTTCCTCTACTCTGGGAGCTATAAAAAGCTCACCTAAAACAGCACAGTTGAGGGAATACCAGTCTCATCTAAGGGCCTGTCAGTCTCATCGAGGGAAGACCAGCCTACCAGTCTCACCAAAGGAAATACTAGCTCGGCCTCATCGGGAGAATACCAGCACCCTGAGGACCCTCACTCTGAACCAGATATTGGAGGATGCTGCGCTCCTGACCCCAGCATCCTTGCCATGGAACACCGAAGCTACACATCATTGTACAAGTCCTGTCATCCACACTGTGGGGCCGTAAGAGACTGGATCCCTCACTCTTTTCTTTCTTCCTTTCTCTCTGCTCTTTCCTTCTCTCCTCCTTTTTTCTATACCCCCATTTCTTTGTCTCTCCTTCCATATATATATATATTACTCTCTTTCTCTCTCCCTTATACCTTAGTTTTCCTTCCTTCTCTACCACTCTCTTTCCCTTTTGAACATATAAGGATAACACCATCTTTAAGCTCTGCTCTTGATTTCTGGTTAAATTTCATATTATAGCTACTGATGGTTGCCAATACACCGCTCATAGTAGGATTTTTGCTGTTAATGTGTTGATAAGTTCTGTTATACTTTTGCCAAGTCACCATTCGCTGTAACCAATATTCCAACAAGTACTTTTAGTAAAACTCACAATTGAATTGGACCCCAGAGGTCATTCACTTCACATAACTGCGCAGAATTAACCCAGAGTTAACTCACACCTGGTCTCATCTCTTGAGTCAGGGCGTGTGTCACATCTAGAGTTAACTCATCCCTCATCCCATCTGTTGGGACAGGTCAAGGTCCCCTTGGGGGATGAGGTGGGGAATAACCTCAGTTCTGAGCTCATTTGGGAAATGGAGGCCCCAAGGCTTTGGCCAGGGCTGTGTGAGTGTGTGAGAGTGAGCATCCTGCTGATTGCCCTGCAGTTCTCCATTAGCCTGCAGACAGAGGAGAGCATCCAGGAGGAGTTCCAGCACCAGCAGGGTCAACCCATCTCCTTCAGCATGCCCGCCCGCCATCAGGAGGTCTGCCTGCACATGTCCCAGAGCAGCTTCAGCTTGCCCATTCTGCTCAGCTCTACCCATGGATTCACCAACAGGGAAGGGACCTGACCCTGCTGGTTTCTGTAGGAGGATGGCAATTTCCCCAGTCCTGCCTTCACTGCCCTGCAGGGCTGGGTTGTGTGGGAGGGAGCTGGCCTGTGTGAGTAGGCTTATTTTCTTGTCCCTTTACCAGGACAGCCAGCACAAGACAGCTTCTGTCCCTGTCCCTTGTGGTGTTGGCTGCTGACCCTCCTTTAGCCCACAGTGTCCCTGAAGTGGCAGCTGTACTTTGAGTTTGTGACCTCTGGGAGCCAGTTGGAGGCCATCCTCTGGACTGGGGGGAACAAGTTAAAGTGGACACTTTCAGCTGGGACTTACCCATCATAGTCCTTCCCACCAATCCCATCCTGGCTTCCTATGTATCTCAGTTCTGCACCAACTCCATCGCCATCTGAAGTGAGGAGAGCTGGTAAGGGCCTGTGGTGCTTCAAGCATCTAGTGGGAATGTCAGGCAGGACTGTCGTTGGCATGCTGTGGGGTGTTCACCTCAGCGTCCCCCTGGGTTCATCTGCAATGCCCAGGTGGGCACCAGGTGAGTCTGTCCTGCCTCGTGGGAAAGATGTCTCATGTGCACAGCCCAGTACTCCTGTTACCCTTGCCCAGAGGAGGCTCCTGGCAGGCCAGCCTTGCATTGCTGGCACATGCTGGTGTTATGGATGCAGCCACATGCTGCGGCAGCACGATAGTGATGATCCAAAACTGAGGAGCACTGAGTTCCCCGGGCTGTTCTCTGTCTGTGCTCCTGGGTATGAAGGCATCCTGCTGGTCTTGGGATCCTTGGGGAGCTGGAGTGAATGCATGCTGTGCATTCAGGAGCTAGAATGGAGATCTCCCCACTCAACAGTTAGCTCCCCATTTCTACCAAACCTTTCAAAGAGTTTTCCCCTTTGCATGGAAATCTAATAAACATCTGAATGTGCAAAACTCAGCCTTACAAAGATCTGTATTCCTACACCGTTCCTGGTGCTGGACGCAGCCTGCCCTGCACGACAGTCGCAGGCTGGAGACCTCCTATTTGTTTAAAAACTTTATTGCAAGAACAGAAACATCTACACAAAGCTCTGCACAACACAGTCCTGGAACCGGCTGGGGCAGGCTGCAGCGATTGAGAATGACACACGCAGACACACACACGCACACAGAGTTCTTGTTAGCAGCGAGAGCAGAGCAGAGTTGAGTAGAGCTCCCTTTAATTAATTCTTTCTCAATTTATATTTTACAGCTACAGATCTGGACCAAGAGGTCAAACAGGATGTTTTTTTCAAAAAATGTTATTCCAGACACACCACACTCGTCTTGTGACTGTTTTCAGTCACATTCTTTCACACACATTCCTTGGGCAGTTTTCCAGCTCGGCCTCTCACTCTCATGCATTCTTTGAGTGGTCTTCCAGCCCGGCCTCTCACTCTCATAAGCACACAGTCATCCTGTATAACCTGTCCAAGACCGCTTTGTATTTTGACTGATTGCTGTGATTTAATCATGTTAGTATTAGTCTTCCTTGATCATCCAGATGTCTGGAGTTGTTAATCATGTTAGTATTGATCTTTTATCATCCAGGTGGCTGGAGCTGTATGTTCTGCCGCTCCCACACAGGCTGCCAGCATGGCTGGCTCCACTCTGGTGCATGCAGATTGCTTCAGCTCCCTGAACCCTAGCAGGGCACCTGGCTCCCCACCCCACTCTCCTGCAGCTGAGATAGGGCAGCTGGCATGGATGAGGCTGAGCTCCTCCTGGGGACACATTCTAGTGGTTCCCCCTGCTCGCCTGGCACTCTGCTGCCTGCCCCGGGCTGGCTCCATTGCAGTGCTGCCCAGGGCTATTTTGCAGTGCCAGGGACCCCCTTCAGCCCCAGGATCACGGCTGGCATTGTGAAAGCAAACACCATAAATCCAAGGAAGTGCTGTGATTGCTGTTTTAGGCACTGGGCAGCTTGGCTCCAGCTCCTCACAAGTGCTTTATTTTCATGGAATCATAGAATCATTTTGGTTGGAAGACAACCTCAAGATCATCGAGTCCAACTGTTAACCTAACACTGTCACTCAACCATGTCCCTAAGAACCTCATCTACACATCTTTTAAACACCTCCAGGGATGATGATTCAACCACGTCCCTGGGCAGCCTGTTTGAATGTCTGACAACCCTTTCCGTAAAGAAATTTTTTCTCATATCCAATCTGAACCTCCCCTGGCACAACTTGAGGCCATTTCCTCTCATCCTGTCGTTTGCTACTTAGGGGAAGAGACCAACACACTCCATGCTACAACCTCCTTTCAGGTAGTTGTAGAGAGTGATAAGATCTCCCCTCGGCCTTCTTTTCTCCAGGCTAAACAACCTCAGTTCCCTCAGCTGCTCCTCATAAGACTTGTGCTCCAGACTTCTCTCTAAACAGAAAAAAAAACCCCAACCCCAACATATAGCTAGGCTGACTTCCCTGGTGCTGCCTCAGGCCCCAGGGAGGCTATGGGATGTGGGCACGTATCCTTGCCCAGCACCTTGAAGATACTTCAGCCCCAGAGCCCCCAGGACACTGGGTCAGAGTGCGGGCAGTGTACAGGTAGCATGCAAGCAGCATGCAGGCAGATGACAGCTCTGAGCCATGTCCGCTCACCTGTACTCACCACTCACCAGAACAACTGGACCCTGGGGAGAGCTGAGCAGGGAACTCAGAGAGAGCTGTGCAACCAGGAGCCAGGAAGGGGGACAGGATGGGACAAAGTGCTACTCAGGGAGTGACACCATCCTGCTTCCCACAGCTGGTAAGTCAGATGGGATAGCTTCTGGAGGCTGGAAGTACAGGTGGGATCAGAGCCAACCCCACCTTGACTAAGCAATGAGGTTGTTGGTCTAAAGAGGGGACAACGAAGAGGGGACATGATCAAAACCCTGATGTCACCTTATTCTGCAGGCTGGCTGCCCACTGGATAAAGTTTAGTGCCACCAGAGGAGCATGGGCTGGGAGGAGTGCTGGCATGCCTTGTGTCTCCCACGAGTGTCCCTGAACTTGGCACCCACACCCCAATCCTCCTCACAGGGGAGAGCCATTTCCACCCCATGGATTGGACACAACGTTTTTTGCAGGGGCTCTACAAGCCTGGGTTGGATGGTGTCTGTGGGTCCCCAGCTGTTGGACATGCTCTTTCCACCCCACGCTGAGTGCCTTCTTCCCACTGCTGGTGGCAGGCAGGGCTCCACAGCCTGGGCAACCCCATGCCATGGCTCCCTTGCCCTTTTGCCCTCCCTTGCCCTCCTTTGCACAGTCTCATCCTCCCATGCTTGCCCCCATGCTCTATCCCTCTCCATCATCCTTTGGCACTCTCCTGGGCCATTTATCCCAGCTGTGGCTGCTCCGTGTCAGGCCATGTTTTTGTGCCAGTGGGTTAACCATGCATCTCCGCTGCCCTCAGTGCTGGCAGAGTGCTTCTACACACCCTGGTACCCCAACACCCCAGGTACCCCAGCATCCTAAGTGTACTGCTGCCTGTGGCTCTGCCCAGGCTCCCCTCAAGGTAAATGTGATGAGAGGGCATGGGTTGTTTAGAAAAACAGGCCTTGGCACTTGTTGGCCATCTGTCCTGATTTTGTTAAAAACAAGACCAGTTCTCTTTTAGTGAATTTTCCTTTCAGCTAAGTTCTTCTAAGTAACTGCACTTTCCTGAAGTTAGCTGCACATTTTTTCTCAGACACTGTGCTCGGAGCTGATAAGATGACCAATGGAATGGTGAAGAAGCTCATGTTTAGATTTATTGCTATGACAGCCAAGAAGACTGATAAGATGCCACACATCCCATAATTGAGAGAGGCGTGTTTACAGGAGAGGTGGACAGGACAGGTGACTAAAACTGACCGAGTATTCCTTCCCATATACATCATACATCCTATATAAGAGGGAGATCATGAGGATCTCGGTCTCTTTGACCATGGACAGCATCTAAAGAGGACCCTGCCTGTCTGCCTGCGACCTTAGGCCCGAGACCCTGCATCCCTGAATCCAGTTCCGGTTTGCTGTGAAGTCCCATCCATGACTTCTGGGTGCCTGCCCTGCAACTGCTGAAGCCATGCCAGCTCCGCCCACTGCTCTACCCCGGGACATTCAAGTTTGGTTTTGTATATTTTATATCAAAAAAATCACCCTGACTTCCAGGAGGAGAGCCACGTGCAGAGCTTGAAGGACTTGCTTAGATGGCAGGAGACCCAGATGCAAGAAGTTTTAAAAAGCTATGAAAAGATTAGATGGCAGTGCTGGTAAAACTTCACAGTTAACAGCATATAAAAAGGTGTCAGATGCAATTAAGGATGGGTTGGAGGCAATTGGCAGGGAATATGAAAAATGGGGAAAACAGGAACAGGAGGGGGTGGAACTGGACCTCACTCTCAAGGAGCTCCAAATAAAAATGGAGCGAATACAAACATGGGCAAAGAAATGTGTAGAAGATGGGATGTGGTCAATAAGGGAAGCAGATGAATATTTGAGAGCGTGATATGGAAAAGGGCTAGAGACTGGGTCAGCAGATCGGTTCGCGAATATGCTTCGACTCACTGATCCACAGGGAAACACAAGGGAATTGTATAGCAGTGACAGTAATGATAATTTGGGTGCTACCCCTGTGCATCAGGGTAGAGATATTCCTCGACATCACTCTCATAATGCAGGGCAACAGTGGCAAGGGGTAATCAGGGATGCAACCATTGAAGGGATTATGTTACCTGGCAGTATTACAGCAATGCCAGTGCACATAGATAACAGAGGACAAAGGCAGTGGTCACCCTTCGATCGGAAAATGGTTAAGCAATTGCAAAGTGCAGTTATGCAATATGGTATGGATAATAAGCATGTGATGCAGCTAATCAATTCATTTTTCAAGGGGCAAGTACTAACTCAAACAGATATTAGGGCATTGATGGAGTTATTGCTTCCTCCAGCGGGGTATCTGCTGTTCTTGGACAAGTGGCAGGGGAAGGTGGAATTGGCAGCATTAGAAAATGTTCATTTACCAGCTGATGATCCATTACGATTAGCTAGCATGGACCAATTATTGGGTCGTGGACAATATGCGGATGGTGCTACTCAGGCAGCACTTCATCCAAGGATTTTGCAGCAAACGCAAGGGCTTGCCCTGGCGGCAGTGAAAGAATTACCAAATATAGGTAACCCTGTGCCACCCTATTCTACAATAAAGCAGGATCCTGGGTGTGGCAGGATGCAAACCCCCCTCTCTCCCCCTCCCTCCTTCATCATGGAAGGAGTAGACACATCTCCCTCTCTCTCTGCTACAGCTTCTTTTGTTTGGTCCCAGAGCACCCTGGCCAGGGCCGTTAGGAGAAGGGAGTGCCGAGGCACCAGGGAGCTGCTGGGCGCCCGCGGCCAGTGTGGGAGATGTTTGGAGGATTCAGGGGCACCCCCACAGCCAGGGTGGGGGTGCAGAGAAGCTTCTGGAATGCCTACAGTCAGATCTGATCAGCCAATAAAAAAAACAGGACTCTCGTTGAGACTCCGCCCATTGTCGTGAGTCTCTTGGAGCATGAGCGAGATGCTGCCACCGAGAGCCCACCCTCCCCGGGATGGAGACTCCGTTTGCCTTGCCGCCACGGGTGTGAGTAAAACTTCTCCTTGCGGGATTGCAAGTGTATTTATACTTTCCGTGCACATATGCACGTGTAACTTTCCGTGCTCAATATGAGCACGTGTAAAATTAATCCTCGCACAATCGCGAGTGTATTTTCCTCCCGTGCTTCCACATAAGCACATGTAACTTTCTGTGCACATTTGCATGCATACTTTCCATGTTTAATACAAGCATGTGTACTTTCTGTGCACATTTGCACGTGTAACTTTCCGTGCTCAATACAAGCACGTGTATAAATTATTTCCTCGCACAATCGCGAGTGTATTTTCCTCCCGTGCTTCCACATAAGCACATGTAATATTCCATGCACATTTGCACGAGTATTAACCCTCGCAGGATTGCGAGCATATTATAAATTTACCCTCTCAGAATCGCGAGTGTAGACTTTCCGTACTCACTATGAGTACGTGTATCTCTTTAAAATAATCCCACACCGTGTACAGGCAAGTGTGTACTTCTCCCGGACTCAGAGACGGCTCCGGCATTGTTTTGGGTGAAGCCATGTGCATGCACTCTATGGACCGCCTGTTGTATTAGTTGCTGCCCCTTAATAATTTTCCTCAACTGATATCCGCATCTATATTTAAGTCACTTTTGGAGTGCTAAAACCCTGTTTCTGACCGGTTTAATAAAAGTTGTTTTGGACCCTGTTGTCCCTTAAACTAACCTCGGGGTGCCTCCGTGACACTGGGGAACCCTATATGAAGTTTGTGGACCATTTAAAAGAAGCTATAGATGCTTCTCCTAACCTGACTCCAGAGGCAAAAGCTGCTATGGGGAAAGATTTGGCCATGATGAATGCAAACACCCAATGCCAACAGATATTAGCCGGCTTGGGGAAAACTGCTTCTCTGGCAGAGATGGTGGAAACTTGTACACGGGTACCGATTTTGCAACAGGAGGTAGAAAAGGCAAAAATACATGCTCAGGCTCATGCTGCAGCCTTGGCTGCAGCACTTAAGCCTGCAATGAAAGGCCGAAGCCCTTCTTCTCACGGCCTAGCATGTTTTACTTGCGGACAGACAGGACATATTAAAAGAAATTGCCCTCAGTACGCTCGGAGAGGGGGACCTAGTAATGGCACTAGCCAGTCGCCAGCTGCCCTCGATTATTCGTGCTTCAATGGCATGTGCAGTCGGTGTGATAAGTATGGACACCTAGCAGTGCAGTGTCGATCAAAATTTTAAAAAGATGGGACACCGCTGTCAGGAAACGGGAGGGCCAGCGCCAGGGGCTGGGGTGCGATGACACCACAATACCAGCCGAGAGGGGGAACAGCCATGGTTGCTTGTCCGAGCTCAGGGCAGCAACCTCAGGAAGCGCAGGTGTTGATCTGGCCGTGGGAACAGACGTCACAATAACAGACCAGTCTGTACATGTAGTTCCATCTACAGTAATGGGGCCCCTAGGGTATGGATTGAGTGCGCTTTTAATAGGCCACTCTTCTGCTTCAAGACAGGGATTGTTTGTTTTGCCTGAATTAATAGGCTCTGATTATGCTGGACCATTAGGCATTATGTTGCAAGTCTTAATGCCCACTGTGACTATTAAACAGGGGACCCGTATAGCGCAATTGGTACCCTTCAGAGTATGTGTCCCAAAGGCTTTAGATGCGGAAAGAGATCAGAAAGGTTTTGGCTCTACCGGAGCCCCTGTGGTTGCTTTCACAGAAAAACTGACTTTGGACAAACCATCTAGGGTAGTTTCCATATATGGGCCTGGAAGTGAGATTAAAAGAAAAAGAATGCTTTTAGATTCAGGCGCAGATGTGACAATTATCCCTCGCACTGATTGGCCTCCGTGTTGGCCTTTAGAAGCAGTAAATACCATGGTAGTGGGAATAGGGGGGGCCACTCCTACCCACATCAGCACACATATGGTTAAGATAAGAGGTCGAGGGCTTAGAGGCATGGGTATGGCCTTATGTTCTAAACACGACAATTGCATTATTAGGAAGAGATGTGATGTCTCAGTGGGGAATAGTCATGCAGTCACCTTTTTGATAATGGCCATTGCGGCGAGCGACACCCGGCCGAGTATGAAGCTGAGTTGGGAAACAAATGATCCTGTCTGGGTGGATCAATGGCCATTACCAAAAGAAAAGCTCGCACATTTAGAGGAGTTGGTTGAAGAGCAACTCCGTCTCGGACATTTGGTCCCTTCCACCAGCCCGTGGAATACACCTGTTTTTACTATCCAGAAGAAATCAGGGAAGTGGCATTTGTTACAGGACCTCAGGGCAATTAATGCAGTAATGAAAGATATGGGGGCACAGCAACCAGGTCTTCCTACCCCAACCATGCTTCCAAAAGATTGGGATATAACTGTCATTGATTTGAAGGATTGTTTTTTCACAATCCCGTTACACCCAGAGGATTGTGAAAAGTTTGCCTTTACTGTTCCAGTGCTTAATCACCAAGCTCCCACGAAAAGATATCATTGGGTAGTGTTACCTCAGGGAATGAAAAATTCTCCTACTATTTGCCAATGGTATGTAGATTTGGCTTTAAAGTCATTTAGGCAACAACGCCCTCAGATGATCATCTATCATTATATGGATGATATCCTTTTGTGCAATGAAAAGGAAATTAGTCAGGATACAATAATTCAGTTGATGAAGCAATTAGGTCAGTGGGGTCTGGTTGTGGCACCAGAAAAGGTACAGCGAACCGCACCATGGAAATATTTAGGATATGAACTAACTCAGGCCATGATTAGACCTCAGAAGCTTGCTATGAAAGCAAAGGTAGCAACCCTTCACGATGCAATGAAGTTGGTAGGGGACTTGCAATGGATAAGAAATGTTGTTGGAATTACAGATTTGCAACCGTCGTTTAGTCTCCTTCGTGGGGGACGAGACCCCCAAGAACCACGGTGCCTTACACCAGAAGCACAAAAAGCGCTTGAGCAAATTGCAAGAAAAATTTCACAGAATACTGCTCAGCAGATAAGATCAGAATTGCCTGTTACTTTTTATGTCTATAATACCAATAAGGAGGTGGCAGGACTTTTGGCCCAGTGGAGTACGGAAGAAAAAGATCCGTTGTTACTATTAGAATGGATATTTCTAAACAGTCTGTGGCAGATGCACACCCCCCTCCCCCTCCCTTCCTTCCTTCGATATGGAAGGTGCAGACACATCTTCCCCCCCCTCTCCTGCAATGGGGTTAACAGCTTCTTTTGTTTTAACCCCGGAACCCATTGATCAGGGTCATTAAGAGAGAGAAGGGATGGGGGCATAGAGGTGTCAAGGAGCAACTGGGTGCCCACAGCCAGAGTGGGGGTGCTTAGAAGCTTCAGGGAACCCCACAGCCAGAGTAGGGGTGCAGAGAAGTTTCTGGAATGCCTACAGTCAGATCTGACAAGGCTGTTTAAACAGGACTCCCAACGAGGCCAGCCGCCGGTTGTGCGGACCTCTTGGAGCGCAGGCCAAAGTCTGCAGCCAAGAGCCCTCCCCCTTAGGCAGGATGGCTGCCTAAGGTAATTTCCTGGGACCGGGATTCACCCCACCGAACCACGTGGGTGAGTGATAAAATTTTCTTTAATAATTCCTCACAGGATCACAGGTGCTTATTCCGTGCTTAAATATAAGCACGTGTATTTTCTTTAATAATTCCTTGCAGATTCAGGCAAGTGTATACTTTTCCTGGAGTCAGGGACGGCTCTGGCATTGTTTTTGGTGAGCCATGTGTATGCACACTGTGGATCTCCATTGTTAATATTTGCTGCACCTTTAATAATTACCTCGACTGATATTCGAACCTGTATTTATGTCACTATTGGAGAGCTAAAACCCCGTCTTCCACCAGCTAATCTGCTGCACTTTCTTTACTGAATAAAAGTTGTTTTGGACCCTGTTGTCCATCTAAACTATCTTTGGGGTGTCTCCATGACACAGTCAAAAACAAAAAACCATCATTCAAAGGTGGGAAGCCATTGCCCAAGTGGTAGTGAAAGGACTAAGCTGATATCTGACTTTGTCTGGGTCGTATGTTGCTAAAATTGTGATCCCCATTTCTCGCAATCTGTTTCAACAGATCCTTCTCAAACATGACAATCTTGCCTTAGCTCTTACCTGGATTCCGGTGCAGGTGGACAGTCATTATCCACCGTATCCCATATTTAAAACCAACCTCCCCTTGGAGCCTATGTCAATTGTTACTGAGCGTCCATTAGATGCCATAACCATTTCACGGATGTGAGTAGTCGCTCACGCAAAGGAGGTTTTGTATGGTTTGAGAACGGTCAGTGGCATTCACAGATTGTTGTGGCTGAAGGATCAGTTCAAATTTTAGAATTGCAAGCGGTGATAGCAGCATTACAAAAATGGCATAACTACCCAGTTAATCTGGTAGCAGATTCTCTTTATCTTGTGGGAGTTGTACAAAGAATACATAGAGCACTTTTGCAGCAAGTTTCCAACTCCTTGTATTTGAGGCATTATTAGATTTGTGGAACGTGTTAGATTATAGGACAGCGCCAGTATTTATAATGCATATAAATAGACATTCTAACCTACCAGGTGGGCTAGTAGAGGGAAACAGCATTATAGACAAACTCGTGGCAGTGAGAGATGTATCTCCTTTTGAACAAGCCAGACAAGCTCATGAGTTTTTCCATCAATCCTCAGCATCACTCCAAAAACAGTTTACCCTTACCAAGGAACAAGCTTGATCCATTATTGCAGCTTGTTCTGATTGTGCTCGCATAGTGCCTCTGCAACAAAAGGGAGTGAATCCTCGGGGCTTGCAGCCAGGCCAGTTATGGTAAACTGATATTACTGAATTTGCACTGTTTGGCCGACAAAAGTACATTCATTTGTCCATAGATACCTGTTCAGGACTGTTATGGGCTACAGCTTTGACCTCAGCAAATGCAAAAGCGGTAAAGTATCATTTATCACAAGTTTTTTGCCGTCATGGGAGTTCCTACACAGATCAAAACAGATAATGGCCCCACATATCGTTCTGATACACTTGCAACCTTCCTCGTCCAGTGGAAGGTACAACACCTGTTTGGAGTCCCTTATAATTCTACTGGCCAGGCAATTATTGAGCGTGCACACCACGCCTTGAAAAATCTTTTGTCTGTTTTGAAAAAACAAGGGGGAATTGGTGTGAGTCCAGAAGAGGTTTTGATGAAGACATTGTATGTGCTGAACTGGCTTAATCCTAAAAGTGAGATTGAAATGGAACCTGTTGTTATGCACCATATCAAAAATGTCAAAGATTTTTCTGAAAATGGACCTAAGGTTAGTGTGTTTAATGTGACAACACAACAATGGGAAGGTCCTATGTCATTAATAACCTGGGGAAGGGGATATGCTTGTGTTTCTACAGGTAACCATAAAATTTCGTGGATCCCAGCAAAGTGGGTAAGACCTTGGTTAGCTAACAAAGAAACCACTTGCAATGATGATGACTCTTAACCTCAGAGGTGTTATCGCTTTTAGCAATGGATGTAGCCAGTGTTGAGCATACCACTTCGCAAAACAGAGCAGCGTTTAATTTTTTGTTATTGGCCATGGTCACAGTTATGAAGACTTTGATGGTATGTGTTGTTTGAATTTAAAAAACATTCAGAATCTATGCATAAAAAGATTAAAGATTTGCAGAACATGAAAATAACAGAAGATGTTGGGTTTTTTGGGTTGGATGCTTTGTTTGGTTAAAAGGAATATTGAAAACAGGTCTTTTCTTGTTAATTGTAATTGTATTAGCTTTAATGTTCTTACCCTGTATTTCGCACTGTCTTCAAAGAATGATACAGCGTATTGTTAACATTGTATTAAATTAAAGGGGGGGAGATGTAGTGGCAGAGCCCCCCCACCGGGGGGATGGGGTTGTCGCTGGCCTGGCTGAGAGGTGAAGCCAGAGACAAAAGAAACAAAAGGAACCCTATAAGAAGGTAACAACCAATGAACAATCACTGACACGCGCGTGCAGAGCGTGTGGACAGTGCATGCAGCCTATCACGTTATTGTATAGCACGTGCTGTAACCAATCACATTGTTGCAAGGTATGTGAACGGGGCAGCTCTGGTATAAAGCTAGCCCAGTCGGACAATAAAGTTGAACTCTGTGAACATCATATTGATGTGTCAGGTTCCATCTCTTGCATGGAAAAGCAACAATGAGCCTCAAAAACTCAAGTACCAGCACATCCAAACCCAGCTCATCCTGTGAACCCTGCATGATGGGGTGGTGGAGACCCTCCCCCAGGGTGTAGAGGGCGGGACAGGGGCACAGGAAATGCCAAAGGGTCCATCCCTGGTGGGAACAGCCACAGGCAGTGCCATCTCTGCAGGGTGCGTGCATGTCCCCAGTGGCGGGTTATAGGGCCGTGGGTGCATATGCAGTCCCATTGTGGAGGTCCCAGGGCTGAGGTGCCCCCATGCATGTGGCTGTGGGTGTACTAAGGTACACCCTGACCGATGAACCTGGTGACCAGGCCAACCAGAGCAGCAACAAATATTCCTTAGCTGTATCCCAAGATGAGAACCAGAAGGCCAACCACCTCAAGGGTATTTATGGCTATGGATGATCCTTCTGCACCTCTCATGGGAAACCTGCATGCTCGACTACTCCTCCGAAGTGTCTATATACCAACACATGTAGCATGGGGAATAAACAGGAAGAATTAGTTATCTATATGCGGTCACAGGGCCATGATCTTTATGCAGTTACAGAGACATGGTGGTGGGATAGCTCACATGACTGGAATGTTGTCATGGAAGGCTATGTACTTTTTCAGAAAAACGGGCCAGCAAAGCGAGGTGGAGGAGTTGCACTTTATGTGAGACAGCAACTCCAATGTATCAAACACTGCCTGGGGGGGATGAAGAATGAGTAGAGTCCTTATGGGTAAAAATTAAGGGACAACTTAACAAGGGTGACAATATTGCAGGTCTTTACTACAGGTCACCTGATCAGGAAGAGGAAATTGATGAGGCCTTCTACAGATAGATTAAAGTAGTCTCGCAATCACAAACCCTGGTTCTCATGGGGGAATTCAATCACCCTGACATCTGCTGGAAGCCAAGACAGCTAAGCACGCACAGTCCAGGAGATTCCTACAGATCATTGATGACAACTTCTTGACACAGGTGGTGGAGGAGCCAATGAAGAGAGGTGTGCTGCTGGACCTTTTCCTAACAAACCAAGAAGAAGTGGTTGAAGATGTGAGGATTGGGGGCAACCTCGGCTGCAGCAACCATGAGATGGTGGAGTTCAGGATCCTGCGTGGAGGAAGCAGGGAAATAAGCAGGATTGCAACCACGGACTTCTGCAGGTCAAACTTTAGCCTCTTCAAGGTCCTACCTGGAAGAATGCCATGGGTTAGGACTCTAGAAAGTAGGGGGATCCAAGAGAGTTGGTTAATATTCAAACATCACTTCCTCCAAGCTCAAGACTGATGCACCTCTATGAGCAAGAAATCAAGTAAGGGAGAAGATGGCCAGCATGGATGAATAAGGAACTCCAGTAAAAATTCAGGTGGAAGGAGGATGTTTATGTAATTGGAAAAATGGACAGACCACCTGAGAGGAAGATAAGGTGACTGTTAGAGTGGGGTGATTAGAGACGACGCATACCAGGACGCAGACAGAAATTCACGCAGAGGCAGAGATCTTGTTCAGGAAGGAGCGCAGAGCCTGGCCAAGCAGAGAGCTGACCTAGGCCTAGCCTGCCTTCTTTATTCACCATTGATGATTTATAGGATTTACAGGTACAGGCCTGGACTAAGATGTTTACAAAAAGGTGCTTTTCCACTAATTGTTATTAAGAACACACTAAACTCATGCGATGTTTGTCTCACTTGTTTTTCCACTCGTTCGCAGATCAGGCCCAAGGACATTCACACATCCCATGCACTTGGGGGCGGTTATCTGGCCCGAGATACCATTCTCACGAGTCTGGGCTATAACTTTTTACAATTACGAGAAACGTACTTCAAAGTAATCTCTCCAAGGCCCTTTATATATTATTATGTTATTATGTCTTTGACCGTCCACATGGTCATGTTAGTATTGATCTTCCTTTATCATCCAGATGGCTGGAACCGCACATCTTGCCTTCCCACATTTTACTTTCCAACATTTCCCTCTTTTTTGTTTTAAACATCAGGTTCTCAATGAGTGCAGTAAGGACCCTGGCTTTGTTCTTCTTTGCATTCTGTATCATTCTCCAGATGATTCGGAGGACTACAAGAAAATACATCACACAAGCATATCCAATTCCTACAAAAACCCATATATGCAGATTGAGAGCTGAAAATGAAGTTTTAGGGTCTAATCGCTTTATGCTATCAGATAATGTTAGCCATTTTGACTTACAGTCCTAATTCCTACAAACTATGTAATTATTTTTCAGGGTACTAGCTAAATCCTAAATCAGGCCTTACACATTAGCTAAGACTGTTATTTTACTTCATAGCACTCATAAACACTATAATTCAATTTCAACAGTATTACACATATTTAGCACTCTGATAACAGAAAATACAGGTTCAGATATCAGCTAAGGAGATTATTTAAAGACAATATCATAAGAATAATGAGGATCCACAATGTGCATGTAGTCACTCGCAAGAAACAAAACTAGAGGTCTTTTACTTCAGGGTACTCACAAGAAATAGTCACTCACTCAAATAAAGAAGTGAGGTATCATTAATCCCAGGAAGTTTCCTTAGATGGTGTTCCTGTCTAAGGAAAGGACTCCAGTTTACAGACCAGCAGCTCCGAGAAGACCACTCAAAGGGTGTCTTCGGCGGGAAGCCCGTTTCATTGTTTGGCCAGATGTGGTTGTGGGCATTACAACATAGTCCAGAAGCTTCTCAGCTAGTCTGGGCACCTCCTTTGTTAAGGACCCTGTCAATTGACCGAGGGTCCCACCCCTCCTGACCCATCAGTTGGTAGAGGTGAAGTTTATTGACAACACCTTGGTACCATTCTAGGTGTATACATGTGGGGACAGGCACAGTGAGGCACAGAAGGTGCTAAAGAGCCATCAACCTCCAAATTGAAAGCTCCCGATTTCAGGGGAACGTGTACTGCCTCACAATCCAGCCTGTGACCACAGTCATCTGACAAACTACTTTGGAGTGGTGGTGCAGTCACCTCTTGCCTCCAAAGTCAAAAGGGGGCATTCTGTTGGTGAGTTTGAATGTCCACTGTGGATCATCATACCTTATGTGTCATTTTCTTGTTGCAAATCAACCTACAATAGAACAGAACAATACAAATTACAACTACTACAGTTATTAACAAATATTGGAGAAAACTGGTTAGCCATACTAATAAGGAAAACAAATGCATTGAAAGTTTTTTCACCAGTTAGTCCCCAGTGCAAATAATGTAAATCTGTATCATTCTGATATGCTAGTGCCTCTTCGTTTGGTCTCTTCTGTTTCTTTGTTGCCCTCTGCTGCAGGGACAGATGCTGTATCTCTGGCATTAGGTCCTGCATCATGTTTGTCCAACTCATAGAAAGGTTTAACATATTTTGCAGGAAACCACTTTGGTCCTGTTGGAAGAAGAACACAAGTATGCTCATTCCCCAGGTGATTAACTCTACAGGCCCTTGCCACTGACTGTTTTGCAGGGGATCCCAGTATAAAAGCTGTGGTCTCTGAGACAGTGAATCTGGAACACGGAAGTGTTTTTCCACTGCTGTGATAGAGGAGGGAGGCATAGTACGATTCAAAAAAATTAAAGTATATGTTGCATTGTCTAATTGTTCTTGAGGTGTCATATTCCCCTTTTTTTGTTTTAATAACATCCGTTTTAACATGGAGTGCACCTGTTCAATGATAGCCTGTCCAGTGGGAGAATGTGGAATACCTGTGAGATGTGAAACACCCCATTGCTGTAAAGAATATTGCATGGATCTAGCAGTGTATCCAGGACCATTGTCAGTTTTAATCTGTTGTGGTACTCCCAGCGTAGCAAAACAGCGGGTCCAGTGACGCTGAATATCTCTGCTTTTCTCACTTGTATGCGCAGATGCACAAAGCATACCTGAAAAAGTATGTATAGAAACAAGGACATATTTCAAACGGCCAAAAGATGAAACACATGTAACATCAGACTGCCAAATGTCATTAGCTGAGAGTCTGCGAGGGTTAACTCCAAGGGAGGGCGAGCTTGTAATCAGACCTTGACATTCCCGGCAAGAGCACACTATGTCTCTCGCTTGCTTGAGAGTGAGAACAAACATCTTTTTTAAGGTAGCAGCAATCTGATGGAAGAAAGCACGTGAAGCCCTGGTAGACTGGAAACAGACTGTAGCTACAGTCTAAGAATCTTCAATTGCATTGCCTTCAGTTATGGGACCTGGTAAGGCTGTATGAGAGCGTATATGAGTAACAAACAGTGGGTGTTTGTGAAGCTGTAATGCAGTTTGCAATGATACAAACATATCAATAAGTTGCTGTTGTGAGATTTCTTTAAGAAAAGTGGAGGGGATCTGCTGCAGGACCTTGACTACGTACTCAGAATCACAAACCAAATTTAGAGGTTCCTCCCTAAAAAGCTCTAAGGCATACAAAACTGCACCAAGTTTCACTAATTGGGTTGAGCCTTCAACAATTTTAACAGAATTATGCCAATTGTTATCTTCACGCCAGACCACTACAGCTTTATGAGACTTCTCTGAACCATCAACAAAAACTGTGCGAGCATTTGGGATAGGACCGAATACAAGTACGGTCTGTGGTCTGATGTCAAAGACACGCAGATTTTGAAGCAATTTACATTTAGGCATGCCAAAAGCTATGCTGTTAAGAAAATCAGCTAGCGCAATTTGCAAGGACAGAGATTGTGAATAAAAAAAAAAAATCAAAATCTGCTTTCACAAAAGGTACATATATGACAGATGGATCACAGCCTACTAAAGCCTGAATCCATTCTCTGCCTTTTTTGATCAGAGTAACAATCAATTCCAGGGGCTCAGTAATAGTTTTACGAAAAGAATTGGGCAAAAAAATCCATTCCAAGTATATCAGTCTGTATTCTCATCATACTCTCCCACAATAGCCACAGGTTGTTTCTATGTTGTAGCTATAGACAAATCTGCAAGTCCAGTTGAATGCAGTTAGTTTGTAAGGTTGTCATAAATTTATTCATCAAAGTTTCTAACTCCGTTTTGGCTGTCATATTTATTGGATATTGTTTTCCCTTACCGGATCGAAGTCCTGTTTCAGTTCTATCAGCGTAGGGTTTGCTTTACTGATACTTTGGTTGCCCATACTAGTGGAAATACAGCATCCAAAATTTCCTTGGAGATTTCTCACTTGCAGCAAGCAGATCTGCACCATCCAAGCAGATTCTTGTAGGACATGAAACTAAACAGAATTCTCAGAAAACGTTATTTGAGATTACAATTTACTTAACAAATCTTAACCCAAGAGAGGTATAGGGCTTTCTGGCAAATACAAGAATTCAGCTGCTAAAACTTTGTTCCAAATTTAGCATTCCATTGGTTTCAAAAAATGGTCTTTCTTTCTTTCCCACAATCTCAAAAACTAGCATGGTGAATTTACTAAGAAGTCTCTTACAACTAGTTACCACAAGATAAGTCTATTAAAAGATTTTTGGTTTAATTTCCCAGTTTCATTAGAACTACGGATCTGCTAGGGATGCATTTAAATTTCACCCTCAGACACCTCCATTCAGTATTACAACATTGCTGCAGTGGGGGGGAAGAGAAAACCCCCCTTTCACTGCTTTAAAAGCGGGAAGCCAGGTTTTTCTTTTTTTTTTTTTTCTTTTTCTTTCTCTTCTTGCTGCAATTTAGATACAGGCAAGGCCACGCAGGTGGCGTTATTTGCTGGTGCTAAGTGGGAGCTGTCTGGGAGCTGCCAGGGAGCTAAGTTTATCTTGCAGCTTGACACAGGCCTGAAATTTATATTGAAACAGTACAGCACAGGCCTGGGATATTTTACTTTTTTATTTTCCCATTTCATTCCAGCCATAATACACTCCATATGCAATTCTAATTAGCTGAGCAATAGTTACATTCCTCAGCCCCGTTTACCATTTGCAACGTCTTACAGATGTCAATAAACAGCATATTAACTATCAATCCATTACTTTCATTTTCCTAGATCCAAATCAGGTCATATTCTAGCAACTTTTCAGTACAACCTCCTTCGAGTTCACATCCATCATAGCATTCAGTTTTCTTTCCCATACTTCCAACAAACACATAAATTCAATGCGAATCAGAGTTTAACTACTTAAATTCTTTTCTGGTTTCAAAATTATTTAATAGCAATAAGAGCAATTACTCTAATGTATAAGGATGCATCCTAAGGGAGAGCAAGGTGGTATTTTAGTAGTGGAACCAGTTCCCATTTTGTAATTATCTCCCTAAACAAAATTTTACCATTACATTCATGCAGTAAAGAACTAAATTACTCATGATCTTCTGTATTATCACAAAACGCACATTTTGAGTCCATGGATTCTCATTATTTAACAGTCTATGAACTTACTGTACCATATAACAGACAAAGACCTATTAAACTGTAATATGCTTAAACAGATACCTACAAAGAAAACAGGTTAATAAGGAAAAGTATCTTGCAGAGTTCAGCAAGTGTTCTATGACTTGTGTGTTATCAGTTAATTCTCTCCCAGCTTGTTGAAGTTCAGACCATTCCTCCTGTAAAACTGTCTGAAATGATTCAATGATCTGTTGTAGAGTTTTATTTTTGTCCTACTCTTCTCGCTTTAGAAACAACAAAGTGTTATACTTCAAGGTTCTATTCTCTGGACACTTTTTCAATCACTAACATGACCGTCCAGATCGTCATGTTAGTATTGATCTTCTTTTATCATCCAGATGGCTGGAACTGCATATCTTGCTTTCCCACATTTTACTTTCCAACATTAGAGTATGCAGGGATGTTGTGAGGAAGACTAAGCTCCACTTGGAATTAAAACTGAACAGGGATGTCAAGGACAAGAAGAAGGGTTTCTTCAAATGTATCAGCAGCAAAAGGAAGATTAGGGAAAATGTAGGTCTGCTGCTGAATGAGGTGGGTGCCCTGGTGATGGATGATACAGAGAAGGTGGAATTACTGAATGCCTTCTTTGCTTCCATCTTTACTGCTAAGACTTCAGGAATCCCAGATCCTAGAGGCAGGACAAAGGAAGACTTTCCCTTAGTTGAGGAGGATCAGGTTAGAGATCATTTAGGCAAGCTGATCATCCACAAATCCATGGGCCCTGATGGGATGCACTCACAAGTGCTAAGAGAGCTGGAAGATGTTATTGCTAAGCCACTCTCCATCATCTTTGTGAGGTTTTGGAGAAAAGGAGAGGTGCCTGAGGACTGGAAGAAAGACAATGTCACTCCAGTCTTCAGAAACGGCAAGAAGGATGACCCAGGAAGCTACAGGCCAGTGAGCCTTGCCTCCATCCCTGGAAAGGTGATGGAACAACTGATTCTGGATGTCATCCCCAAGCATGTGGAGGAAAATAAAGTTATCAGGAGTAGTCAGCATGGATTCACCAAGGGGAAATCATGTTTGACCAACGTGATAGCCTTCTATGATGGCATGACTGGCTGGGTAGATGAGGGAAGAGCAGTGGATGTTGTCTACCTTGACTTCAGCAAGCCTTTTGACACTGTCTCTCACAACATCTTTACAGGTAAGCTCGGGAAGTGTGGGTTGGATGAGTGCACAGTGATCCATCTATCCATCGATCATGAACTGGCTGGATGACTGTCGCGGGGTGTAATTTAGGGTTCTGCTTACTGCAGAACAATGTTTAGGTTTCTTTAAAGAGAAGTGCAACTTAAAAGAGTTCGGTGGCAGGTTCACTCTATTATTTACTGCATGGGGGAAATATGCCAAGCCAAATGCGGCTTACCTTCTCTCCAGATGCCTGTACCCATTCACGAAGCAAACTTTCAGGCACCTTCCCTCCCTGATAAACATATGCAGAGCAGACTTTCAGGAGACAAAATTATTAGAAAAATAAAATTTAATGGAGTAGAATAGAAGAAGGGCTGGCTCAAGCTGGGTACCTGCACAGAGATCTGCCTGAGCATAGAAAACTACAAACTTTTATATCTTTACAGACCATTCACACCAAGATCCAGTCCAACAGCAGGTTCTTTGCTACCCATTGGACCCTTTTTCTCTGACTCCATGTGGGCCTTTGTTTTGTTCAGTTGTAGACATTGGTTTTGGTCCATATCCTTGAAGGTGATATTTAGTCTGGATAAATCCTTTCTTCTCAGCGAAGTGAAAAATAGGCCCCACTTTTCAGATGTCTGTAATGTCTCTCCTTTAGCCTTGGATCGTTGTTTTCCCAGAGAGTTCCATTTTCCCAGCAAAATGCAAGTTAGACTTTATCTTGGAGGCGTTTAGTGTAGTCTGCAGTTGATTTTAGTAAACACGAGCTTAAAATTTTAGCAAATCTAGTCTACCAAGTAATATGAATCAAAGAGTATATTAAAAATCATACAACCGTATATTTCTAAATAATCCATTACATTCAGTGTGCATCTACTTAAACTAAATTATTAATATTGAACTTGAATTGGGCTCATCCACTGACCTCTGAGTAGTAAAACCATTGCCATACAGCTCACTTATTTAGCAGGGAGAGCTCAAAGTGGACTCATCTAGGCTGTTGTATTTATAGAATGAAGTGGTTTACTCATAATCAAATTGCATACAGTAGGAAAAGTATGCACGAGACTCTCTGCACCCACAAGCCACCAGCATTCAATATGCCATTCTGCTTCCTTGTGAGTATCCTAGAAGGAGTTCTTGGCCTGGCTGCATCTCAGGTCCTTATCTCCTCTGGAGCCTGGACCAAACTGCTGCTGGTTTGGCGGGGGGGGAAGGATTGAGTGCATCCGCCATAACAACAGAGTTCATAGGGTTGTGGTCAATGGTGCAGAGTCTGACTGGAGGCCTGTAGTTAGTGGGGTTCCCCAGGGCTCAGTACTGGGTCCAGTCCTGTTCAAAAATGACCTGGATGAAGAGACTGAGTGCACCCTCAGCAAGTTTGCTGATGAAAAAAACTGCAAGGAAGGCCTGACACACCAGAAGGTTGTACTGCCATTCAGCGAGACCTGGACAGACTGGAGGACTGGACAGGGAAGAACCTAATGAAATTCAATGAGGGCAAGTGTAGGGTCCTGCACCTGGGGAGGAATAACCCCAGGCACCAGTACAGGTTATGGGTTGACCTGCTGGAAAGCGGTACTGCAGAGAACGACCTGGGAGTCCTGGTGGACAACAGATTGGCTATGAGCCAGCAATGTGCCCAAGAAGGCCAATGGTAGCCTTGGGTGCATTAAAGAGAGTGTGACCAGCCCCACACCATTTCTTTCTTGTAAGATAAAAAAAAGCTAACATACAAAATAAAAATCCCCAAACATAGTAAAATAACAATATTACTAAAAGGCAACTTTTACTTCCTCCCCCTTTTTTTTTCTTTAAAAAAAAAAAAAAAAAGAAGGGATGATCCACCAGTGCTGATCTGGTGCTCTTTCCCATAGGTGTCAGTAGCTTTCCATGCATAAATGTTCATTGTTGTCTTTAAAACGAGGGGTACAGTGCCAGTGGTGGTAGTTTCAGGAGGGCAGGTCATCTGGTTTTGTGGAGCAGGGTTGCTGGGTCCTTGTTTTACCTTTTCTCTGGAAGAATAGCAGGGGCTTGGGGACAGAAAGTAGTAAGTCAGAGGCAACCCATTGAACTCATTTTTGGCTGAGTCTTGGACCACCTCGGCAGTGGAGAATTGATTTTAAAGGAATCAAGAGGAAAGGCGATCAGCAGACCCCCTTGACAGTTTCTGTGAGTCTCTTTAAATGAACGCACTGGCTGCCCCCTGACTCACTGACTGGGGGTGGCAGGTCTGTTATCCGCCCTCAGGAACAGTGGGCATCTGAGGGATAATCACTGTCCCACCAGCTCAGGGCTCTGCTTCCATGCCCCCCCAAGCAAGCAGTTCATTTTTATGGGGTGCCTTCCATGCCCTAATAAGCTTTTACAAGGCCAGGGTAGACATTCCATCTATTACATCTTGGGGAATTCCCTTCTCTATTCCCTCAGCCCACAAAAGGTTTCTCTTTGTCTCTGGGACACCTAGGGGACAAGTTCGATTTACCTGCTATTCCACTCTTGGTACAGCAGTTTTCGTTTTTGTGACTCCCCCTATCAGACCCATGCTACCACAATTAAGTTCCTGAGCCACCTCCACCCAAGTGACAGCTCGACCACCCTGGGAAACACACCCCCTCCACCCCGTGGAGACGACGCATCCCCCAAAAGGTCCCGCAGCCGCACTGCACGCAGTTTCAGTGGGTCAGGAGGCCTGACAGGATCTACATTTACCAACACCGGGGAAGGCTCTTGGGGCTCTTGTGAATTAACTGGGGACAGGTGGACTTCTGTAAATCTTCAGTTAGGTGATTTACAGCGGGGGTTTCAATGCATTCTGGGTCTCCCCTTTCTAAAGGGTCCAGCTCCCCCTCCCAATAGGCAGCTCGTTGAGTTAACAACTCTCTTTGATCATTAGCAGTCAGAAGCACACCAGGCTCTGAATACCCTTGTGCTTCCTTCTCTGAGAGCAAAATTTCATCGCCACCAGTTAAAACACATTCTGTTTCCGTTTCTTGGGCTAAGTTACTATATTTCTCCTGAATCTCTAATAAGTTGGCCACAGGGTGGCAACTTGCAGAGCCACCCCCCCCCCCCCGCCCCGCTTGGCTGTTATCAGTAGACTCAGTTTTAATGAGGGGCCTCATTGTTGCCTGCTTGTTCTTGGGATAAGATACTTCCCGGGTGATTTCCAATTATTTTGGTGGATACAGGAGTTTAAGACCCTCTTCCTCAGCCGCTTGTGCTGGGCTGGTAAAACCGGGCTCACTGTCTGGAACAGAATCAAGATTTGTCTGGTAATATTTTGCCTGCTTATATTCTTCCAATTCAGATTGTAAGATTTTCTCCCGGTCTAATGCATCTAACAGAGCTGTAAGGAGCTGCTGAGTGGTATTGCATTCTGCAGCTAACTGGTCCTGTAGGACCTTTACCGTTTCTTGCTCTGTTTGTTTGTCCAGGTGCCTGGTGCTTTGAGCTGCCCCCGGGGCTGCTCCTAGCACTGAGCACGCTGTGGCTTTACCCTTGAGTAAATCCAAACACAGAATATTTGTGAGAGTCCCAGTTACTAGCAGATCCCCCTTATTTTCAGTGAGCCATCTGAAATATATCCATTCGCCGTCCCCCGGCTCACTTACTGGGGACGGCGAAGGAAGTTTCCCGGCTTTGAGGGGCTGTTGAATTTCTCTCTAGGAGCTGTGGGAATGACTGGCACGGCTGACACCTGAGTTACAGGGGCCGTGGGGGTGTATTGCTTTCCTGGTTGATCTGTATCTTCTGATTTACACATCTTTACAAGCAGCTGTAAATTGGGGAAGGGCAAGCCATCCATCACTTCTCGGGGAATACCTTTATCCAGTCCTAATTTCCAACACTGATGCCTCAAACCTATCCCCATAAATTTCTTGTCTCGGGGGCGAGGGAATTTTACCTCTGTTTCAGTTCGGCACACCGCTACTTGAGACTTAACCTCTTTTCCAATGAAACCCATACGCTGGTCATAATTAATCAACTCCCGTGCAACCTTCCCCCAAGAGAGACTCGGTCCAGCCTGAGCCTTACAACCCCCTGCCCAGTTTCTTTTTCTTTCTGGGCAGCTATCAATGCTGCTCCCAAAACAGCACAGATCATGGCTTTACCTTTTCCAAGTTTAAACCTGTGTTGGTTTTTTTTTTTTGCCAAGTCCCTTATTCGCTGAGTTACAATATCTGGAGACAACCAACATCCAGAGGCCCACTTAAGACCCTCAGGGGTCAGGCAAGGCTTATAATCTTTTAGTAAATTCAACAGCAGGGAGCAGTCCAGGTCTGGCTTAACCTGGGATGCCATGACCCACTGCTGGAGAACGCGGCACAGACTAATCAGTCCTCCTTTGAAACCTCTGGCTCCTATCCCCCCTCTAAACTGCTTCTCACAGAATATCCCACTTCTGACACCAAATAAAACTGTCCCAACCCAACAGATGGGATGAGGGATGAGTTAACTCTGAACGCGACACACGCCCTTACTCAACAGATGAGACCAGGTGTGAGTTAACTCTGGGTTAATTCTGTGCAGTTACGTGAAGTGAATGACAGACAATCACTCCAGGGGTCCTATTTAATTATGAGTTTTACTAGAAGCACGTGTTGGAATATTAATAACAGCGAATAGTGGCTTGGCAAAAGTATTTTGTGATATCACAGAACTTATCAATACGTTAACAGCAAGAGTCCTTCTACTAGCAATGTATTGGCAACCATTAGTAGCTATAACACAAAATTTAACAAGAATCCAACAGCAGAGCTTAAGATGATGTTACTCTTATATGTTGAAAAGGAAAAGAGAGAAAGAAAGTGGTAGAGAGGGAAGGAAAACTAAGGTATAAGAAAGAGAGAAAGAGAGTAATATATCACCAGTCACAGAAGGAGAGACACAGAAATAGGGATATAGAAAAATGGAGAGAAGGAAAGAGCAGAGAGAAAGGAAGAAAGAAAAGGGTAAGGGATCTAGCCACTCTTACGGCTCCGCAGCATGGATGACAGGACTTGTACGATGTTGTATGGCCTCCGGTGTCCCGCAGGGAGGATGCTGGGGTTTGTAGTTCAGGAGCGCAGCACCCTCCGGTGTCTGGTCTGGTTCCCGCGGCGAGGCTGGTGCACGGAGGGTCCTGAGGGTGAGTTCCCTGTTAGTGCTGTTTTAGGTGAGCTTTTTTATAGCTCTCAGAGTAGAGGAAAGTCTGGGGGGAAGGGGTGATTGTGAAAGATTGTCAAGTCTCGACAAATCCTGGGCCATGTTGAAGGGTCTCAGCTTTTCCCCTTTCTTTGCCAAGCTGGGCATATCAGAAGATGGAGCTATGTGCCCTACAGCTCATCCCCTACCTCCGGTATCAGCCAGCCAGCGTGGTCTGTGGCTCGTTAGCTTGTCGTTGATATGTAAATTGCAGTTCACCCTATACTGAATGTGTCATCCGTTGTGGCTGGATGAACTAGTTTCGCCACAATGTTTTCAGCCATTATCCTTATCAATACACAACAGAGGTTATCCTTCCCCTCTACTCTGCCCTGGTGAGGCTGCATCTGGAGTACTCTGTCCAGTTCTGGGCTCCCCAGTTTAAGAAGGAAATGGAAATACTGGAGGAAGTCCAGCAGAGAGCTACAGAGATGATTAGGGGTCTGGAGTATCTTTGTTATGAGGAAAGACTGAGAAAGCTTGTTCTTTTCAGCCTGGAGAAGAGAAGGCTGAGAGAGGACCTTATTTATACTTATAAAGATCTCAAGGGTGGGTGCCAAGAGGATGGGACCAGACTCTTTTCAGTGGTGCCCAACGACAGGATGAGGGGCAACGGGCACAGGCTGAAACATAGGAGGTTCCATCTGAATACGAGGAGAAGCTCATTTACTTTGACGGTGCCAGAGCACTGGAACAGGCTGCTCAGAGAGGTTGTGAAGTCTCCTTCTCTGGAGACATTCAAAACCTGCCTGGACGCATTCCTGTGCAATCTGGTCTAGGTGAACCTTCTTTAGCAGTGTCGCAGAGGAGTAATTTAGGGTTCTGCTTACTGCAGAACAATGCTTAGATCTCTCAAATAGAAGTGCAACTTTAAAGAGTTCATTGGCAGGTTCACTCTATTATTTACTGCATGGGGGAAATATACCAACCCAAATGCTGCTTACCTTCTCTCCAGGTACCTGTGTCTGTTCATGAAGCAAACTTTCAGGTGTCTTCCCTCCCTGATAGCCATTCGCTCTAGAGTCTATATTTTAGAACTCCAGAGGCAAACTTTCAGGCGAGACCTGATAACCATATGCAGAGCAGACTTTCAGGAAACAAATTCTCAGAAAAAAAATTTAATGGAGTAGAATAGCAGGAGGGCTGTCTCAAGCTGGGTACCTGCACAGAGGTTCCGACCTGAGCATAGAAAACCATAGACTTTTATATCTTTACAAACCATCCATACCATGATTCAGTCCAATAGCAATATTTCACTTTGAGGCCTTCTTACATCTCATTGAATCTTTTTTGCTGATCTCATATGAGCCTTTATTTTGTTTTGCCATAGACATTTTTTATGGGCCATAGCCTTGCAGGTACTGTTTTGTCTGAATAAATACTTTCTTTTCAGTGAAGTGCAAAATAGACCTCATTTTGCAGATGTCTGTAATGTCTCTGTGTTAACCTTGGAATCATTATTTTTCTGCAGTCAGTTCCGTTCTTCCCAGCAAAGTGCAAACTAGGTCTTATCTTGCAAGTGTTCAGTGTAGTTTATAGTTGCTTTTGGTAAATATGAGCAGAACTTTCCAGCTTATGATTTTAGCAAATCCAGCTTACCAAGTAACATGAAGCAAAGAGTATATTAAAAAACATACTACTTTATACCGCTAAATGATTCATTATATTTGGTGTGCATCTACTTAAACTAAATGATTAATATTGAACTTGAATTGGGCTCATCCACTGACCTGTGAGTAATAATACCATTGCCATACAGCTCTCTTATTTAGCAGGGAGAGCTCAAAGTAGGCTCATCTAGGCTGCCATATTTATAGAATGAAGTGGTTGACTTGTAGCCAAATTGCATACAGTAGGAAAAGTATGCACAAGACTCCCTGTGTCCACAATTCATCAGTGTTCAGTGTACTGTTCTTCTTCCTTGTGGGTTTCCTAGAAGGAGTTCTTGACCTGGCTATGGCTCAGGCCCATACCTCCTCTGGAGCCTGGACCAAACTGCTGCTGGTTTGGCTGGGAGGGGGTTGAGTGCATCTGCCACAGTAGGTGCATTGGACTAGATGATCTCCAGAGGTCCCTTCCAACCCCAACCATTCTGTGATTCTGTGATTCTCTGGGTGAAAGGCCCCCTGCCTTGAACAACTCACCCTGCGTCTTCATCATGGATAACCCCTCCTGTGAGAAAAATTGGTGTACCAGGTCCCCACATCCCTTGGTCCCCAGCACCCTTCCCTGTGGGTGTATGGCCACCCGGTTCCCACAGGCAGCTGGACCATACTGACATCCCTTCCTGCCTGCAGCCCCCTCTCCATGATGGTCATCCAGGGTTTGGGCACTGGCCTCACCTTCATCATATTCAGCATTTCCAGCTTCCTCATCTTCAGGTCAGTTGGGGCTGGGGAGTGCCTCTGCCTGAGCACCCCTCAACCTGGTGGGGGAGTGGGCAGGACAGGGGCCTGCAGGGACCTGACCCCCATGTGCCTCCCAGGAAGCTTATGTTGGAGAAGGAGCTTGCCAGAATGCTCAGGAGGATCTGCTGGGATGAGCTGCCATTTGAGAGCCCCGAGCAGTACCACAAGGCAGCAGGCAGCTGTCTCACCCTGTCCCTGGTTGAGCTGCCAGTCCTGGGGTACCACCTTCCTCCTGACCCTGTGCCACCCTCCCTTCCTGCACAACACTCCTCCCTTACAAGGCTGCATCATGTTGATCCCCTACACAACCCTTCCTCCCTCCGTAACTCTACATTCCCTATAAAGCTACATTTCATCCATCTCCTATGTGACACTCCATCCCCTACACAACTCTGAATCCTCTATAGAGCACCAGACCTCATCTGTCCCCTATGCAGTCCTCTGTCCTCTGTGCAGCCACACCTTATCCATCCCCTGCAGTGCACCATACCTCATCCTATAGACTTTACCCTCTCTACAGAGCATGCAGAGCTTGTGCTGACCCATCGGAGTTTGTCCTGCACTATCCCCTGTACGCCCCTGGGTGTCCCTGCCTGCCTCCATTGGTGCTTGTCACCTCTCGCCCCAGGGTCCCCACCCCTAGCTCTCTCCTTCCCCGCAGCACAGCTCCAGCTACGGCTCCCTGATGACCACGCATGGCAAGTATCAGATCTTTGCCAACACCTACCACTTCAAGGTCAGTGTGGCAGGTGGGGAGTTTAGCCCTCTCACCAAACCCTCCTAGTCCTGCTGAAGTGCTCCCTCTTGGCTGCATGTGGGGGACTATGGTAGGTCTGTGGATTCCCTGGCGGCGGGTATTTGAACAGAGATTGACCTTGAAGATATTAAGGTATAGTCTGCAGTTGATTTTGGTAAATACAAGCAGGACCTTACAGCTTAAAATTTTAGCAAATCTAATCTACCAAGTAACATGAGTCAAAGAATGTTGGAGAACGGCTTAAAAATAAGGGACATGGGTCTGCAGAGCAGTTGTACGAGCAGAGCCTGTTCTGAAGACCTTAGCATAAGTAGCAAGACTAGGCCGCAGTGGGAACCACTGACTGTTTCAGTAAAATCAGCAAGGTCACTGCGACCTTGGCAGAGTTTCACAAACAGCTTTCAACAGCACAAGAATGTAGAATAAGCATAGCTAGCAACTGCAAGTAGGAGGACCATGCAAATGTGACTATTAGAGCTTAAGCCAATTAGTAGGTGACAGGTATGCATAATTATCGTGAACTGTATAAGTATATGCTGTTTGGGCTAATAAATCAAACTATGCTTTATCACTCATATTGAGTCGACCTGCGTGTTCCTCCGCCGCTCAAAAAAGAATACACTAAAAATCGTACAACCTTATATCTCTAAATAATCCATTACATTTGGTGTGCATCTACTTAAGCTAAATGATTAATATTGAACTTGAACTGGGTTCATCCACTGACCTGTGAGTAGTAAAACCATTGCCATACAGCTCACTTATTTAGCAGGGAGAGCTCAAAGTGGGCTCATCCAGGCTGTCATATTTATAGAATGAAGTGCTTGACTAGTAGTCAAATTGCATACAGTAGGAAAAGTATGCATGAGACTCCCTGTGCTCACAAGTTACTGGCATTCAGTGTGCCGTCCTGCTTCCTTGTGGGTCTCTTGGAAGGAATTCTTGGCCTGGCTGCAGCTCAGGTCCTTACCTCCTCTCGAGCCTTGACTAAACTGCTGCTGTTTTGGCTGGGGGTGGGGGTCAAGTGCATCCGCCACACTCGCATTTAAATGGACTGGGTTATAAAACTTGCTCACTTGGGACACTTTTTAGTCTGTTTTGTTTGTGTGTTTTTTGTCTTAGTGTGTGTGTGTGTGCTGCATGGCATTAATGAAGTTTTGTACCCACCACAAGCTAGAACAACGGAGTGGTGAGATCTTACCTTTCTTCTGATATCTTAAACTATCTCTCTCCTTTTCCTCTCTCTCTCTCTTTCTAATTTTATTCTGGGCATTTAAGAGTAATATTGTTTTTGTTGTTAAAGTATTGCTAAGTTTTATGATATAGTTACTAACTTTTGCCAAACCACTATTCCCTGTAATTCTGAGTGATGTTTTTAGTAAATTCATGATTTAATTGAACCTCTTGGGTAATTGTTGTCACTTTGTGTTACCACACAGAATATTCCAAAAGTTAACCTTTGACCTCATCCCAGCTGAGTTGGGATGGGGCAGGAGCCCAGGATTTACTCACTCCCCCTGACCCAGCAGGTGGAGACCATTGGGGATGCCTACATGGTGGTGTTGGGGCTGCTGGTGCACAAGAAGAAACTGCATGCCTGAAAGATTGTTCACATGGCTCTGGCCTTGCTTGAGGCTGTCAAAACCTTCACGATCCATCACTGGCCCAATGACCAGCTCTGCTTGCATATTGGCTTACAAACCGGTGAGCCCCTACACCAGCTAACACTGTGGCTGGGGGATGCTCACCTGCCCTGCAGCAGTCTCAGGCATCTCTGTGCCTGTAGGTTCTGTGTGTGCCAGAGTTGTGGGTCTGAAGATGCTGCGGTACTGCCTGTTTGGGGACATGGTGAACACTGCATTCTGCGTGGAGTCCAACAACCAGGGTAAGCCGCAGGACTGGCAGCTGGGGTCCGGTGCCACAGGTCATGCCTTGCTCCCAGATGCAGTCATGTCCCTTTTGCCCCTCTGTGCTATCCAACTCTGAAGATCCACATCTCTTCCACCACTAAGGAAGTCCTGGATGAGTTTGGCTGCTTTGAGCTGGAACTGCACAGGAATGTGGAGAGAAAGGTTAGGGTGCAGGGTCTTGGGCTGTCTTCCTGCCACAGGGTCATGTACTGGGTGGACAGGTGGGGGCTGGGACCTTCGGTCCCACTCGATGCTGGGCATAGCACCCGAGAGGCAGCACCGGGAGCTGGGGAGGGTCTCACCGCCCACCTCTGGCCCCCAGAGCAAGGGGAAGATGTAGATGTACTGGCTGCTGGGTGAGAGGAAAGACCCCAAAGTCATTTGATCCCGGTGGTGGAGTCCCCAACCCCAGTGGGCCGCTATGCTTCCCAGCACCTGGCCCCTGGGATGGACCAGGGCCCCCTGCCACTGCAGCTTCCCCCTACCACTGCAGCCCCTCTGCTTCAGCAGGGCTTGAGTGGGCCAGTGGCCATGGCACCATCTGCCCCTCTTCATCAGTACCAGCAAAGTCCAACTGCCTCTGCAGCCTTCACTGGAGGGGGGAACCAGCCCCAATCCAGCCCGGGGGACCCCATATCCCCTCATCCTCTGGGATCTTTGGCCCCCCTGCCTTCTCCCCAGTGGCTCAGCTGTCTCTGAGCTGCTCTCAGGACCTAGCTGCCCCGTAGGGCACTTTGCAGTCTCTTATTGGTACCTAGCTCCTGGCAGAAGTTGTGACACATCACCCCCTCCTGGGGCAGGGGAGAAACAGAGGCTCCTGCTGGGACTGGCCCCTCAACCACACCAGGGCAGGCTTCAATGTTGTGGCTCCCCCCCGCCCAATCTCCCCCATCCCTGTATATAGCCCCATGGGGTCATGTAAATACATAATCCCAAATGTAAATATGAGAGTCGCTGCAAACTATTTTTTGCCTTCCCCAAACCCCTCCATCCCCTGACCTCTCCTTCACTCTGGCCTGGAGTGCCACACAGGTTGGGGGGAGCCAGGGAAGACCCCGGCATCAAGCTCAGCCTAGGTTGGGAACGGCTGCCCAGAACATACTGGAACATTGTACCCCAGGGTTCTGGACATGGCATGGGGCAAGGGTCTGAGTGTGTGGAGGGGTTTCGTTAGATGGAGATATGTTGTTGAATTAGTCAGGCCCAAAGGAATCTCAAGGCCACTTTGAGAAGCTGAGAACAGAATCTGCTGTGAGAAAGAGAGAGGGGCGTTTCTTCATTAACAGGGCCTCAGCATGGCGTGAGTCGTCGGACCTATCATCGGTGGGACTCCAGCGTGTGGACTGCCCGTGATACTCATTTAGCGAATCCATGCTTGGAGTGTGGACGTGTGATTAGAGAATAGTTGCGTATATAAGGAGGCTTGTTTCTGTAATAATGGCTTTACGTGATTCACAGTGAATTGGAATGCTGAGTCCTTTATCGCTCCAACAAATGGTGACCCCGACGTGATACTCTGAATGGTGTCTCACTACGATCGGGGAAAAGCCTGGAACGGCCCAGCCGGAGGCGGATCAGCTGGACTGAGAACCGGGCGGAGGCGTACGGATGTTCCGCAGATAAATTTGTTGAAGAAATCACCGGAAAAGGTGAGCGGCTGGGAGCAGGAGGAGGGAAGAGTGAAATTATGGGGCAAAACATATCCTCTGAGGAACAAGCCATAGTTAAACTCCTCCTGCATATTCTCTCTATGAGAGGACTTAAATATGAAGAAAGTAACATACGTAGACTGTTGGTTTGGTGTAGAACTAATGGCTATCCGACAGAAGCTGAGAAGGTTTTTAAAACTGAACTTTGGGATGATATAGGGCAGAAATTATGGGATAAAGTCAGCAATGGAGATGATAAAGAAGCTAAATCATTAGTAACTACATGGAAACTTATAAAAGATTTTAAGGCTGAACGGTCTGCTGCTGCTGGAGTTTTTGTAGCATTGCAGCCTGATAAGTATCCTGAAAGTCACTGTGAAGTTCACCCGGTTTGTGTCTTTGATACCTTCTCTACTCCATCCCCTGTTGTGCTTTCAGCACCCCTGATAGCTCAGCAGTCCGGGGCGGGGGGAGGAAAAATGCCGAGCGGGTGTCCTCCTACACTATTACCCAACCTTGATGAGAACAGCAAGTCCAAAGGATTGGAATCAGACAACTTGCCCAAAGAACCTGTGAAAGCTGAGAATGCTAAAGTCATAGACAAGTCCTTTTACCAATTTGTATCTGCTTTTACCGCCTTTTAACCCTCCAACTTCCACGAAAGAGCAGAAGGAGTCGCCGGATAAGAACTGGGCAAAAGAACTGTGTGAAAGATTAGATCAGCTATTAGTGAATCCAACAGTCAGCAATATCAAGCTATGAGAGAGGTGCCTGAAACCAACAAAGCAGCCAAATCATTTGCAACTATTAATCAGGGTCCCAATGAAAATTACATGCAATTTATTGACCACCTTCAAGAGGCCATCAATAAGCAGGTTGAAAACTTAGAAGTTAAGGAAGCACTGGTGTTGAAAATAGCAGTAGAGAATGCTAATGTTTGCTATCAACATGTTATCTGCGAGTTTTACAGTACATATTATGTGCTCCTGTGTACTGCCTCTCTGAAAATCAAGCAGCTTGTCAGGAATGTGATTTAATTGTTTTACTAGTTGTTTTTAAGTGCGCCGTAAAACCTTCTCCCCGCTCTTCCCACTCATGCTGCAAGCAGCCCTGTGCTTCCCCCCCTCCCTCCCTCTTCTCAAAGTTTTTACTTGCAAGATGGGGTCAGGAATGATTATTTTCAGTTGTGTTCCTAAAAAATCAGTATTGGGAGGTGTTTTAAAACATAGGAAAGCACTCGGACAAGAAATCATTAAATCATTTCAGACAGTATTACAGGCAGGGCGATTTGAACTTCAACAAGCTGAGAGAGAATTAATTGATAACACACAGGTCAGAAAACTTGCTGAAGTCTGCAAGATGCTTTCCTTATTAAACTGTTTTCTTTGTGGGTATCTGTTTAAGCATGTTGCAATTTTGGTAGGTCTTTGTTATATGGTACGATAAGTCTGTTAAATCATGAGAATCCGTTGACTCAAAATGTGCATTTTGTGATAATACAGAAGATCATGAGTAATTTAGTTCTTTACTGTGTGAATGTGATGGTAAAATTTCGTGTGTAGTAGCTGTTATTTTGTCTTTCTAGCACGCTAGCTTTATTTCAGTATCCAGCCTTGCGCAACTCTGTGATAGGCTGTGTCTCATCTCGATGTGCTGGATTTGGCTCTTTTGTATGCACACCAAGTAAAGAATCCTGGTTTTGGGATAACAGTTGTAGCGCACCAGATGAGACACTGATAAAAACCTTGCCCAGTCCAGCTTGCTGCAGTGGCGGGGGGGCAGGTGCCAATTGGGCTCCAGCGCGCACTGACCTGTTTTGTCAGGGAGACCCAGCGATACCTCTGCCTGGCTGAGCAGTGAGCAGTTCAGAGGTGCAATGCAAAAATTGAGAGATTGTCTTAAATTAGTGTAACTGTGATCCATCTGCATATTTGAACTTGGTATTTGGTTTTCATATCTGAGCTCAGTATTTTAATTTGCATATTTGTATTTGGTACAAAAACAATTTTGTTTAGGGAGATAGTTACAAAATGGGAACCAGTTCCACTGCTAAAATTTCACTGCTAAAATTCCACCTTGCTCCCTCTTAGGGTGCATCCTTGTGCATTAGAGTAATTGCTTATATTGTCATCTAGTAATTTTGAGATCAGAAAAGAATTTAAATTGTTAAACTCTGCTTTGCATTGAAAAAAAAAAAAAAGGAAAAAGAAAAAAAGAAAAGAAACAAACAAACACCTAAATGCTATGATGGATGTGAATTTGTTATTGTATGAAGTTGTATTTAAAAGTTGCTGGAATGTGAACTGATTTGGATCTAGGAAAATGGAATAATGGATTGATGTTTAATATACTGTATTTTGACATCTTTAAATTGTGAAAGGTAAATGGGGCTGAGGAATGTAACAACTGTTGAGCTAATTGGAATCGTGTATAAAACTCAGCTCATTGTAACCGAGGAGTTTGCCAGAGCCTCCCACTTCGTACCAGCGATTATGCCAGCTGCGTGGCCTTGGCTACATCTGAACTGCAGCAAGAAGAGAAAGAAGAAAAAAAAAAAAACTGGAAAAACCTGTTTTCCCGCTGCTAAGCAGAGAAAGGGGGGTTTACTCTCCCCGCTCTATCTTTTTTTTTCCCAGAGTATTGTCATCCATCCTTGTTGTGGTACTGTGTTGCTTCTTGGCTTGATATCAGGGGTTGTTGGTGATGTTTCTTTTTGCTTCTGTCTTGTTTCCTAGGTTTTGGCACATCTGGGGAAAGAGCTCATAATTTTACCTCCTTGCTGAAGTCAGTCTTTTCACACTGGTCAGCTCTGGGGAGGTCAGAGTGCTCAGTGCTTCTCTGGGTCAGGCTGGTACTGATTTGGGTGTGGAGTGCAGCCAGGTTGGTTTAATGTGGAGTTGAACTGATTTGTTTTCATGCTGGGCTGGAGATCCTGCCATCTCAGATGGGGGTGAGAGGGAGATTTTATTCCCCCCCCCCAAGCAATATTACTGCTAGAGAACTGTAATACTGCATATAGGAGTCTGAGGTTTGAAATTTAAAGGCATTACCAGTGGGTCCATAGTTCTAATGAAGCTGGGAAATTAAACCAATTATTTTTTTTTTAATAGACTTATTCTGTGGTAACTGGTTGTAAGAGACTTCTTAGTAAATTCACCATGCTAGTTTTTGAGGTCATGGGAGAGAACGAAAGAAAGGCTGTTTTTTGAGACCAATAGAATGCCAAATTTGGAACAAAGTTTTAATACATGAATTCTTGTAGTTGCCAGAAAGTCCTATACCTCTCTTGGGTCAGGATTTGTTAAGTAAATTGTAAGCTCAAATAACGTTTTCTGAGAATTCTGTTTAGTTGCATGTCCTACAAGAAGCTGCTTGGATGGTGCAGATCTGCTTGCTGCAAGCGAGAAATCTCCAAGGAAATTTCAAATGCTGTATTTCCACTAGTATTAACAGCCAATGTTTCAATAAAGCAAATATTACACTGATAGATCTGAAACAGGACTTTGATCCGGTAAGGGAAAACAATATCCAATATATATGACAACCAAAATGGAGTTAGAAACTTTGAGGAATAAATTTATGACAACCTTACAGGCTGACTGCATTCGATTGGACTTGCAGATTTGTCTATGAAACAACCTGTGGCTATTGTGGGACAGTATGATGAGATTGCTAGCAGATTGATATACCGACTGTTATATATCAATTGTCACTCTGATCAAGAAAATGGAGGGAATGAATTTAAGTCTTAAAAGACCATGAGCCTTTTGTCATATATGTACCATTTGTGAAATTTAATTCTGTTTTTTTTTTTATTTGTAATCTATGTCCTTGTAAATTGCACTAGCTGATTTTCTTAACAGCACAGCTTTTGGCATGCCGAAATGTAAATTGCTGCAGAACCTGCAAGTCTTTAACATCAGGTCATAGACCATACTTGTATTTGGACTGATCCTACATACTTGCACAGTTTTTGTTGATGGTTCTGGGAAGTCTCATAAAGCTGTAGTGGTTTGGTGTGAAGATAACGATTGGCATCATTCTGTAACAATTATTGAAGGTTCAACCCAATTAGCAGAACTTGGCACAGCTTTAAATTACTTAGAGCTTTTTAAGGAGGAACCTCTAAATTTGATTTGTGATTTTGAGTACGTAGTCAAGATCCAACGTGTGTATCTGATTCTGAACTTTGTTTGTTTGTTTGTTTGTTGGTTTTAAAAAAAAGGGGGGAGTGGAGGAAACAGCACAAACCCAATTGTCAAAAGGATTGTATGTGATGAAATACTTTGCAAGTATGACCCAAAACCATGCTAAATCAGAAAGAACCTACATTAGTTATGGCCATATCACTAGTCAATGGAAAAAGCCACATCAATTGATAACCTGGGGAAAAGGTTATGTTTGTGTCATTACAGACCAAGGATTGAAGTGGATTCCCGCGAAATGGGTCAAGCCATGGCTGAATAAAGACAACAAAGATTCGATGGATGCAGATGGACAGGAGGGAGATAAGTTGTGAGGACTGTTTCACATGTAAACCATGGCTCCTAATTCAGTGTTATAGATGCTCACAGACCTGGTGGTCTAGAAGCCTATTAGCAAGCAGGTGGTGTACCTTCTGTGGAGAATGGCAATTTGAACAATCAGCAGGAGAGCCAAAAGGGTGATATTACACTTAGATACTCCATGCAAAAATGAGGTAACATTATGAGACATGCCTACAAAATCTACAAAATCAAGCAGTTATAAATGTTCTACTTTTAACATTAGGATTATGGTTGTGTTGTATTAACTTGTTTGTTTATTCTGAATCTATTAATAAGTGCTTTAGGCAAACTAGAACAGTACATTAATAAGATTGCCATAGTAAAGTTGAGGTTTGACATATAGCTTATAAGTTTTGGAATAAGTGGGTAGTTCTTTGATCTTAATTACATTATATGTAATTGTAATTATGTTGTTAATCACATGTTCTATGTTGCAGTGTATTTCAAGGACGATTCAGCATGCTGTTTAATGGGCCTGACTAATTCAAGAACAAAAAGGGGGAATTGTGGAGGGCTTTGGTTAGATGGAGATATGTTGTTGAATTAGTCAGGCCCAAAGGAATCTCAAGGCCACTTTGAGAAGCTGAGAACAGAATCTGCTGTGAGAAAGAGGGGCGTTTCTTCATTAACAGGGCCTCAGCGTGAGTCGTCGGACCTATCATCGGTGGGGCTCCAGCGTGTGGACTGCCCGTGATACTCATTTAGCGAATCCATGCTTGGAGCGTGGACGCGTGATTAGAGAATAGTTGCGTATATAAGGAGGCTTGTTTCTGTAATAAATGGCTTTGCGTGATTCACAGTGAATCAGAATGCTGAGTCCTTTATCACTCCAGCATGAGTGGGTGTGAGGAGACAGAACAGGGCAGCTGTGGCACAGTGGCAGCTGGTGAGGGCCTGGGATGGTATTGGGAAGGTAGAGCCATAGCAGCAGGGTTTGCTTTGGCAGGAAGGCTGTGGTGCATTCCTCTGAGCTCATACTCTAGCCACACTACTGCCACCTTTTGCTGGAACCCACCTGTGCCTGGGGACAGGGATGGGGGCTGCATGTCAGTTGCTGCAGGCACCAGGAGAGGATGGGCCATGCCAGGGCTCTCCCTCCATGGAGGAGGGTTGGGACCATGCTTTGCCCTGGGGGGCAGATGGGGTAGCAGTGGGACTGTCCCCACATTTTGGAGCAGTAGTGAACAGATGGGCTGAAGGATATTCCCACTCCCTCACTGCACACCCCCATGGGGCTTGGGATGCCCGGGACATGGGGGTCCCCCTCCAAATGCCCAGCCTGAGGATGCTCTGTAGTGGCGGGGATGCTGGGACTGTCTGTGTCCCCCTGCTCCTTATTGTTTGTGTGGTCTGAGCCAGCAGTTCTGGGGGGCACAGGACAGGAGGTGCTCCAGATACTCAGTGATAGGGGTGTCAAGGTCCATTCGGATCTCTCAAATTTACAGGACAATGTACTCTGTGAGCTAAACTGTATTTCATGAGCTCATTAAGAAATATAATAAACAAACATGACAAACAGGGGCTCAATCTCCTTTTTCCCAGATGTTAATGAGGTCACCCCTCCATTGTCGTCATTGTCGTCTTCTTCGTCATCTTCTTCATCTTCTTCTTTTCTCGAAGTTAGAGAGACACAGATCCCTCAGTCTTTCCTCATAAGGGAGATGCTCCACTCCCTTTATCATCTTCGTTGCTCTGCGCTGGACTCTCTCCAGCAGTTCCCTGTCCTTCTTTAACTGATGGGCCCATAACTGGGCACAGTATTCCAGTTGCAGTCTCACCAGGGAGAGGAGAACCTCTCTCGAGCTACTAACCACCCCCCTTCTAATACACCCCAGGATGCCATTGGTCTTCTTGGCCACAAGGGCACAGTGCTGGCTCATGGTCATCCTGCTGTCCACCAGGATCCCCAGGTCCCTTTCCCCTATGCTGCTCTCTAATAGGTCATTGCCCAACTTATACCCAAACCTGGGGTTGTTCCTACCCAGATGCAAGACTCTACACTTGCTCTTGCTATATTTAATTACATTTTTCCCTGCCCAACTCTCCAGTCTATGTCTCGCTGGATGGCAGCACAGCCTTCTGGCGTGTCAGCCACTCCTCCCAGTTTGGTGTCATCAGCAAACTTGCTGACAGTGCACTCTATTCCCTCATCCAAATCATTGATGAATATATTGAATAATACAGGCCCCAGTATTGACCCCTGAGGCACTCCACTAGACACAGGCCTCCAACTAGACTCTGCCCTATTGACCACGACTCTCTGGCTTCTTTCCTTCAGCTAGTTCACAGTCCACCTCACTGCCCGATCGTCCAGACCACACTGCCTTATTTTAGCAGCAAGATGCTGTGTGAGACTGTGCCAAATGCTTTACAGAAGTCAAGGTAGACCACATCCACTGCTTTGCCACCATGTATATGGGAAAGCAAAGACATGGGAAAGCAAGATGTGCAGTTCTAGCCACCTGGATGATAAAGGAATACTAACATGACCATCCGGATGGTCAAAGAAGAAGTAGTACTGACATAATTAGATCATAGGAACTAGTCAAAATATAAAGGGCAGGTTGTGCTGAAGTACGTTTCTCATAACTGTAAAAAGTGATAGCCCAGACTAGTGAGAATGTTATCTCGGGCCAGATAAATGTCCCCAAGTACATGTGATGTCTGAATGTCATTGGGCCTGACCTGTGAATGAGTGGGAACGTAACTGAAACAGACGTAATATGAGTGTGGTGTGTTTTTAATAACAATTATTGATAAAACATCATAGTCCAGATCCGTATCTGTAAATCCTATAAATTATCAAAGGCTAATAAAGAGGGCCTCAGCCTGGCTCAGCTCTCTGCTCTGCCCGGCTCTGCGCTCCTTCCTGCACAAGATCTCTGCCTGTGTGTGCATCTTGGTCTGTGTCCCAGTGTGCGTCGTTCCTCATCGCCGCAATCTATCCACCTCATTATGTCCTCATAAGAGGCTATGAGATTGGTCAAGCATGACTGGTTGAAGCCATGGTGACTGTCCCTAAAGACCCTCTGATCCTTGATATGCTTTGAGATGGCACCAAGGATAAGCTGTTCCATCACCTTTCCAGGGATGGAGGTGAGGCTGACTGGTCTATAGTTACCCGGGTCCTCCTTACCCTTTTTGAAGACCGGAGTGACATTTGCTTTCCTCCAGTCCTCAGGAACCTCTCCCATTTCACAACACTTAGCAAAGATGATGGAGAGTGGCCTAGCAATAACTTCAGCCAGTTCCCTCAGTACCCACTGATGCATACCATCTGGACTCATGGATTCATGGATGTCCAGATTGCTTAATTGTTCCCTAACCCAATCCTCATCAATCAAGGCAGACTCCACCATTGTCCTGACTTCCTTTGGGCCCTCAGTGGTACAGGGTTCCTCAGGACAGCCTCTGGCAGAGTAGACAGAGACAAAGACGGCATTCAGTAACTCTGCCTTCTCTGTATCTTCTGCCACCAGGGCACCCACCTCGTTCATCAGTGGGTCTACATTGCCTCTGGTGTTAGTTTTATCTGCCATGTATTTGAAAAAGCTCTTTCTGTTGTCCTTGACCCCTCTCGTCAGGTGGAATTCTAAGGAGGCCTTATCTTTCCTAGTTGCCTCCCTACATCCTCTGACAACAGCCTTATATTCTCCCCAAGTGGCCAGCCCCTTCTACCACGATCTGTAAACTCTCCTCTTCCACTTGAGCTTGCGCAGCAGTTCCCTGCTTAAACACACGGATCTCCTGGCTCCCTTCCTTGACTTCCTACGTGTCGGGATGCTCTGATCTTGAGCTTGGAAAAAACAGTCCTTGAATGCTAAACAACTATCTTGGACCCCTTTACCTTCAAGCAGCCTTGCCCATGGGATTTCCCCTAGCAATTGCTTGTAAAGGCCTAAGTTTGCCTTACTCAAGTCCAGGGTTGCAATTCTGCTTGCTATTCTCTTTCTGCCACATGAGATCCTGAACTCCACCATTTCATGGTAGCTGCAACCAAGGCATCCCTCAACCTTTACTGCTTCAAACACACCCTCCTTGTTAATGAGAATGAGGTCCAGCAGTGCTCCTCTCCTAGTTGGCTCATCCACCATTTGCATCAGGAAGTTATGGTCAATGCACTGGAAGAACTTCCTGCACTGTGGATGTCTGGCTGAGTAGTCCTTCCAGCAAACATCAGGGAAGTTAAAATCCCCCACGACAACCAGGGCCTGTGACTGTGAGGCCACTCTCAGCTGCCTGTAGAAGACCTCGGCAACTTCCTCACCCTGCTCTGGTGGCCTATAATAGACACCCGCAACAGTATCACCCCTGTCAGCCTGCCCCTTAATTTTCACCCACAGACTCTCAACTCTCTTCTCATCTGCCCCAGTACTCAATACATTGTAGTTGCTCTCTCACATAAAGAGCAACTCCACCACCACGCCTGGCTGGTCTGTCTTTCCTGAAAAGGACATAGCCATCCATGACCATATTCCAGTCATGTGAGCTGTCCCACCATGTCTCTGTAATCGCCACCAGATCATAATCTCCTGCCCTAACACAGGTTTCTAACTCCTCCTGCTTTTTCCCCATGCTGCACACATTGGTGTACAGGCATTTCACGGAGTGAGTTGAGTACACCAGTTTCACCCTAGGGAGGCCTCAATACTACAGTGCTGCCCCACTGGTGCAAGCCCAGCTACAACCCCATCCCCCATCAAATCTAGTTTAAAGCTCTCCAAATGAGCCCTGCTAATTCCTGTCCCAGTATCCTTTTGCCCCTGTGAGATAAACCTTTCCCACGTATCACTGTCTGGACTGGTGTCTTATAAAACCAGCTATTATCAAACAATCCGAAGTCCTCTGTGTAGCACCAGTCTTGTAGCGAATAATTTATGGACTGAATTCTTCTATTCCATCCCACATAGTCACCCAAAAATGGAAGGAGGGAAGAGAAAATCACTTGTGCCCCAGACTCTTTCACCAACCCTCCCAAGACCTTGAAATCTTTCTTCATTCCCCTCAGACTACGGGATGCAGCTTCCTCCCCACCTGTCTGGAAGATCAGCAGTGGCTAGTAGTCTATTGGGTGCACCAGGTAGGGAAGTGTCTTGGTGATATCCCTGATACGGGCTCCTGGTAGACTACAAACTTCCCTATGATGAGGGTCAACTCTGTATGTTGGGCCCTCTGTTCCTCCCAGAAGGAAATCGCCTACTGCAATTACCCTTCTTTCTTTCTTATCAGAGGCAGTCTTGAGGCGTGGAGTCAACTACCTCTTCCTATGTGACCTCGTAGGTGGGCCTTGCACCACATCCTCACCTACCTCTTCTTCAAGATCCAGGGCCTCGAACTTATTACGGAGGAGCATCTGGAGAAGCAAAGCAGTTAGGGAGGGGGGTTGCCCGTGGCACCAAACTGGAACTTGCTTCTAACCCTCATCATCTTTTTGGTCCCCTACCTCTACCCAACAGTGATAGGGCAGGGGCTGTCTTGGGTCTCCCCCCTCTGCCCGACAGGGTAGGACATCCATCACTTTTTGGGGGTGTCGAGGACGGTTTAGATTGTTTAGAATGCCAGCCCAGGGGTGTGCACTCAATATGGGACAAACCACTCTGGGGACTTTATCTCCTTTTAGAGTACGAAGAATTTCTGATTGACCAGGCCCGGCTCAATTGGTTGATCCCCTAGTGTTGACCAACCAAGTAGCTTTTGCTTAATGTGAATCCCAGTTTTTAAAGGTTCCACCACCAAGTGCCTTTAATGTAGTTTTTAACAAACCACTGTACCTTTCAATTTTGCCAGAGGTTGGTGCATGATATGGAATAGGATATACCCACTCAATACCATGTTCTTTGGCCCAATTGTCTATAATACTGTTTTTGAAATGAGTACCATTGTCTGATTCAATTCTTTCTGGCGTACCGTGTCACCAAAGGACTTGCTTCTCAAGGCCCAAGATAGTATTTCGGGCTGTAGCATGAGGTACGGCATATGTTTCCAACCATCCAGTGGTTGCTTCCACCATTGTAAGTACATAGTGCTTACCTTGACGTGTTTGTGGAACGCGGCGATTAGGAACAACGCATACCAGGACGCAGACAGAAATTCATGCAGAGGCAAAGATCTTGTTCAGGAAGGAGTGCAGAGCCTGGCCAGGCAGAGAGCTGACCTAGGCCTAGGCTTAGGCTACCTTCTTTATTCACCATTGACCATAGGATTTACAGGTACAGGTCTGGACTAAGATGCTAAGATGTTTACAAAAAGGTGTTTTTCCACTAATTGTTATTAAGAACACACTAAATTCATGTGATATTTGTCTCACTTGTTTTTCCACTCATTCACAGACCAGGCCCAAGGACATTCACACATCCCATGCACTTGGGGGCGGTTATCTGGCCCGAGATACCATTCTCACGAGTTTGGGCTATAACTTTTTACAGTTACGAGAAATGTACTTCAAAGTAATCTGTCCAAGGCCCTTTACATATTATTATGTTAGTATTATGTCTTCGACCATCCGGATGGTCATGTTAGTATTGATCTTTCTTTATCATCCAGATGGCTGGAACTGCACATCTTGCTTTCCCACATTTTACTTCCCAACAGTGGAAGTGTAATATAATCAATCTGCCAAGCTTCTCCATACTTATACTTTAACCATCACCCCCCATACCATACAGGCTTTAACCGTTTCACTTGTTTGATTTCAGTGCAAGTACAGTCCAATAAACTCTGTTATCCCTTTCCTCCACCTGGTTGGAGGCAGGGCACCTCTAATTCCTGTTTTGCACAGTCTCTGGGTGTGAATTAGAGGTTCCTTCAAGAGCATCAGAATGTCTTCTGCCCCTTTTGTAAACTGGAGCAGCCACCTTCTTAGGAGTTTTTCCTTTTATCTCACGTACTCGTTCTTGAAGTTCTGAGGTAGGTCTTCCGTGCCACTTATTCGTGTTTTCTCCCTGCTCATGTAGGAAGAACCACAGTGAACCTCTTTTTGTGGGCTGTCTCTGCCCTCTCTCTCGAGATTGGAAACGTCTTTTCCTAATAGCTGAAACATAGGTTTGTGCAGGTCGTGAATGGTACGTGTCTTCTCTGAGTTCTTTGATTTCTTGCAACAACTTTTCAAACCGGTCATCAGATTTTTCACACAGTTTCTCCACAGCAGAGACACAAGCCCACAGAGAACCAGCAAGGCTGTCCTCAAAGTTCCGGAGCTGGTCAATCACTTCAGTAATATCTTGTACACCTCTAGCTGACCAGACCATTCCTGCCAATGACTTAGCATATGCAGGTGGTGCACTTTGTACAAATCTGCGCCACAGAGGTCGTGTACAATTGATTCTGTCTGGGTCTGTCCCCTCTTGGTTGTCTGGTCCAAAATAGATGATCTCTCGCACTGCTAATTCTCTCAGGAACTGGATACCTCTCTCCATAGTATTCCATTTCCCTAACTTGGATATACAATCTTCCTTGTAGGGAAATCTTACTTTCATAGCTGCCAAGAGTCGGGTCCAGAGAGTAGTGGCATTAGAGTCTCTTGAAATTGCCCTATCAGTGGTGGAATCTTTTGACAGAGATCCCAGTGCCTGATTTCACCACCTTCTAATTCAATTGTTTCTGCCCCATTGTCCCAGCATCGCAGCAGCCAGGTTAAAATATTCTCACCTTCACGACGACTAAAGTCTTTTCGCAGATCTCTCAGCTCACCTGGAGAAAAGGACCGAGTGGTGGTCACTTCATCTCCTCCCTGTCCTGATGGTGCCCCTTGGGTTGATGTTGGCCCTGTGCCATCACCTGCTGCACGAGTAGTCTTTCTAGTGACTTTCTTAAAACCGGCAACTGATGCTGATATGGGTTCACCATCATTTGATTCATTTCCAGAGTCTGAATGTCTGTCACAGTGATTGCTGTGGTTACAGCAGCAACAGTGAGCAGTGTGTGAAGAAGGGGGGGCTGCCTTGTTAGCCTTTGAGGCTGGAGAGGTAATGTTATCTGCAGCAACCTTGGCAGAGGAGCTCTGTGTAGAAGCTGTAGCTTCAGCCTGTGAAGCTGCGATTGGGGGGGCAGTGGCTGCAGCAGCAGCTTTCACTGTTTTGCCTTTACTCGAGTGGCTCGGAGTGCTTTTTGCTAAAGCTTCCGAAGACGCATCGCAAATCCCAGGACTAAAAAGAGATGCAAACCTCCTATTGAACCTCATTTCTTTTAACAGAAGCACAAACTGACACACATTCAGCAAACCAGATAGCACCATCACAGTTCTATCAAAGCTCCAAGGATATTCAAAGTTGTGTAAAACATTTGCAAACTGTCTCAGTGAAAAGACAAAAGTATGGTTAGTCACCCTTTCTAAAGATTCGCTTGACCAGTTAGCAAACACATAGCCGTACTGCTGTTTAATCTCTCCCAGAGGCTTTTCAAGGTACAGCAGAAGCGAGTAGAAATTCATTAGCGACTGCAGTGTAATGAAATAAACCAGTGCCAAAACACACAATATCATCATGACCGCTGTCCAGTTTCTTGTTGTTATATAATGAATACTTCGATTCAGAAAGAAACACCAACACAGATAAGGAATCAGTGAGCACAATGTAGAAAATAACTGATACAACTTATGCCATAACATCTTTAAATCAATGTAATTCGCTTTGCCTTAATACCACTAAATAATATCCGAAGCAAACAGACGCGCGAGTATCACAACTCTATGAGTTGGCATCGTGCCAAGAAAATTGAAAGGTACATCAGAGCAGTAGAAAAGCTAAAAATCTCCAAATTTACCCTTTTCTCTTGCCCCACGTTGGGCGCCAATTATCTGTCAAGGGTTAAGATTGTGGGGTGACAACAAAAACCCTGGCAGGTGTATTGTTAACCTCCTCTCCTCCCCACGTCCCCCTTTTGCCCCTCCCTCTCCTCCCTTCCCACTCAGGACAGGCGATCGGGAGGGAAAGAAGGACAGAGAGAAGAGAGTTGGAAAAGTTAAAGATGTTTTACTAATGCTACTAATAAGAATAGAGAAAATAATACAAAATATACAAAACCAATCTTGTAAGTCTCAGCAACTGCAGAGCCAGCACCCAAAGTCCTGGATTAGACTCTGTAGCCAACCGGAGCTGGATTCAGTCTGTCACTAGGTCTCAGTTCGCAGGGACGACCAGCAAGGTCCTCTCCTAATGTCAGCCATGAGGAAAAAGGGAAAAGGGGGAAAAAGGGATGAGATCCTCGTGATCTCCCACTTTTATATGAAGTATTCACGTGAATGGAATGTTATACACCATTGGTCAGTCTCTCGGTCATCAGTTTTCTCGTTGCCCCTCTCGCGAGATGTCCATCCGTGCTTATCAATAAGTTTGCATTCCATTGCTAGGTTTAACCAAAACATGTGTTGGGTTCTCCAGGAAAATGCAGCTAACATGAAGGCTTTAGCTGACAGGTAAATTCACTAAAAGAGAAACTTGTTTTTAACAAAACCAGGACATTCCACCCCTTATAATATGACATTCACTGAATACTTAAACCTTATTAATACAATCTATCAATACAATCTAATTAATCACTACTACTATATATATATATATACACATATGTACATATATACACAGGAGTAATTAATCAGAGTGTTGCTTTATCCATGCGAGCCACGGAACCTGACACACCAATATGATGTTCACAGAGTTCGCTTTATTGTCGGACCGGGCTAGCTTTATAGCAAAGCTGCCCTGTCCACGCGCCTTACAACAACGTGATTGGTTGTAACTCGTGTTATACAATAACATGATAGGCTGCATGTACTGTCCACGCGCTCTGCACGCATGTGTCCGGCGATTGCTCACTCATTGTTACCTTCTAATGGTGCTCCTTTAGTCTCTTTTGTCTCTGGCTTCACCTCTCAGCCAGGCTGGCGACAACCCCATCCCCCTGGGGCGGGGGGGGCTCTGCCACTACATCTCCCCCTCTTTTATTTTATATTAACAATACGCCGTATCATGCTTTAAATACAGTGTGAAATACAGGGTAAGAACATTAAGGCTAATACAATTACAATTAACAAGAACAAACCTGTTTTCAATATTCCTTTTAACCAAACAAGGCATTCACCCCAAAAAACCCAATATCTTCTGTTATTTTCTTGTTCTGCAAATCTTCTATCTTTTTAACTTTTAAGTTCAAACAACACATACAATCAAACTCTTCATAACTGTGAACATGTCCAATAACAAAACATTAATTGCTGCTCTGTTTTACAAAGTGGTATTCTCAACATTGGCTACATTCGTTGCTTAAAGCGATAACATGTCTGAGGTTAAGGGTTGTCATCACTGCAATCGGTTTCTTCTCTGTTAGCTAGCCAAGGTCTCACCCACTTTGCTGGGATCCATGAATTTTTGTGGTTACCTGTAGAAACACAAGCATATCCCCTTCCCCAGGTTATTAGTGACATAGGACCTTCCCATTGTTGTGTTGTCGGATTAAACACACTAACCTTAGGCACATTTTCGGAAAAATCTTTGACATTTTTGATATGGTGCATAACAATTGGTTCCATTTCAGTTTCACTTTTAGGATTAAGCCAGTTCAGCACATACAATGCCTTCATCAATACCTCTTCTGGGCTCACACCAATTCCCCCTTGTTTTTTCAAAACAGACAAAAGATTTTTTAATGCACGGTGTGCACGCTCAATAATTGCTTGGCCAGTAGAATTATAAGGGATTCCAAACAGGTGCTGTACCTTCCACTGGGTGAGGAAGGCTGCAAGTCTGTCAGAGTGGTATGCAGGACCATTATCTGTTTTGATTTGTGTAGGGACACCCATGACAGCAAAAGCTTGTAGTAAATGACGTTTTACTGCCTTTGCATTTGCTGAGGTCAAGGCTGTAGCCCACAGCAGTCCTGAACAGGTATCTATGGAGACATGAATGTACTTTTGTCTGCCAAATGGTGCAAATTCAGTAATATCAGTTTGCCATAACTGACCTGGCTGCAAGCCCCGAGGATTTACTCCCTTTTGTTGGAGAGGGACTATGCGGGCACAATCAGGACAAGCTGCAATAATGGCTCGAGCTTGTTCCTTTGTAATTGTAAACTGCTTTCGGAGTGCTGCTGAGGATTGATGAAAGAATTCGTGAGCTTGTCTGGCTTGTTCAAAAGGGGATATATCTGCTACTGCCACAAGTTTGTCTATGGTGCTGTTTCCTTCTACTAGACCACCTGGTATGTTAGTATGGCTTTTTATATGCATGATAAATACTGGTGCTGTCCTATAATCTAATACGTTCCACAAATCTAACAATGCTTCAAACAACAAGGAATTGGAAACTCGCTGCAAAAGTGCTCTATGTATTCTTTGTACAATTCCCACAACATAAAGAGAATCTGTTACCAGATTAACTGGAGAGTTATGCCATTTTTGCAATGCTGCTAAGCATATTGAGGGCAGTTTCTTTTAAGATGTCCTGTCTGTCCGCAAGTAAAACATGCTAGGCCACAAGAAGGGCTTCGGCCTTTCATTGCAGGCTTAAGTGCTGCAGCCAAGGCTGCAGCGTGGGCTTGAGCATGTATTTTTGCTTTTTCTACCTCCTGTTGCATAATCGGTACCTGTGTGCGAGCTTCCACCATCTCTGCTAAAGAAGCAGTTTTTCCCAAACCGGCTAATATCTGTTGGCATTGGGTGTTTGCATTCATCATAGCCAAATCTTTCCCCACAGCAGCTTTTGCCTCTGGAGTCAAGTTAGGAGAGGCATCTATCACTTCTTTTAAACGATCCACAAATGTCATATATGGTTCCCCAGGATCCCACTCTATTGTAGAATAGGGTGGCACAGGGTTACCTCTATTTGGCAATTCTTTCACTGCCGCCAAGGCAAGCCCTTGCGTTTGCTGCAAAATCCTTGGATGAAGTGCTGCCTGAGTAGCACCATCCGCATATTGCCCACGACCCAGTAACTGGTCCATGCTAGCTAACCGCAACGGATCATCAGCTGGTAAACGAACATTTTCTAATACTGCCAATTCCACTTTCCCCTGCCACTTGTCCAAGAACAGCAAATACCCCGTTGGAGGAAGCAATAACTCCATCAACGCCCTAATATCTGTTTGAGTTAGTACTTGCTCCTTGAAAAATGAATTGATTAGCTGCATCACATGCTTATTATCCGTACCATATTGCATAACTGCACTTTGCAATTGCTTAACCGTTTTCCAATCAAAAGGCGACCACTGCCTTTGTCCTCTATTATCTATGTGCACTGGCACTGCTGTAATACTACCAGGTAACATGATCCCTTCAATAGTTGCATCTCTGATTACTCCTTGCCAACGTTGCCCTGCATTATAAGAATGATCTCGAGGAATATCTCTACCCTGATGCACAGGGGCAGCACCCAAATTATCATTATTATCACTGCTATACAATTCCCTTGTGTTTCCCTGTGGATCAGTAAGTCGGCGCATATTTGCAAACCGATCTGCTAACCCAGTCTCCAGCCCTTTTCCATATCGCGCTCTCAAATATTCATCTGCTTCTCTTACAGACCACATCCCATCTTCAACACATTGTCTAGCCCATTTTTGTATTCGCTCCCTTTTGATACGGAGCTCCTCCGGAGTGAGGTCTAATTCCACCCCCTCCCTTTCCTGTTTTCCCCGTTTTTCACATTCCCTGCCAATTGCCTCCAGCCCGTCCTTAATTGCATCTGACGCCTTTTTATATGCTATTAACCGCGAAGTTTTACTGTTACCGCCATCTAGTCGTTTCATAGCTTCTAGAACTTCTTGTATCTGGCTCTCCTGCCGTCTCAGTAAGTCCTTCAGGCTCTGCACGTGGCTCTCCTCCTGGAACTCAGGGCGATTCTGCGGTGCTCCGTCCTGGTGTTCCATCGGGTCCTCCGGCAAAGGCACGTCGGCTGGATTAACTTGTCCTGGCTTGTTGAAACTTGCCGGTTGCTGCCATTCGTTGTCGGAGCCAGGCAATGGCTCAACGGGCGCAGAGGGTATAATTTGCTCTCCGCCCCAGAACTCCAGATCTGATACGGGACATACCAGCGGTGTTGATTCTTCGGAGTTCTCGGAGGGTGGGCAGCTCGCGGCGGGCGGCTCCGAGGGGACGGCACACAGCTCCGGCTCCTCTGAGACTTCCTGCATTAGCTGCCTGACCTCCCGCCAGGGTCCGGCGAGATCGCAAGCCTCGCGGCTCCCCCTTGTAACCGCTTCCCATAGTTCGGTCCCTATGTCCTCCCATGTACTGGGAGAAAAAAATTCGTCCGTCGAACGAACACAGCCCTTACGCTGGGCGAATAGTAAAAGGCGCTCCACCGCGTCTTTTTCCAAAATTCTTCCTGTTCTTGCAGCCAGCTGCAGAATACTTCTCACTATTATTTTTTCTTCCACGGATGCCGTGTTTCCCATGCCACCTGCTTCTTCGTAGGCCTACTTTCCGCTATGATTGAGCGCTGGGCTGGTGTCGCCCCCAGGTGGCGTCCTCGCGTCTTCACTTCCGGCGATCTTGCTTCGATACGAAGTATCACGTCGGGGTCACCAAAGTGTTGCTTTATCCATGCGAGCCACGGAACCTGACACACCAATATGATGTTCACAGAGTTCGCTTTATTGTCGGACCGGGCTAGCTTTATAGCAAAGCTGCCCTGTCCACGCGCCTTACAACAACGTGATTGGTTGTAACTCGTGTTATACAATAACATGATAGGCTGCATGTACTGTCCACGCGCTCTGCACGCATGTGTCCGGCGATTGCTCACTCATTGTTACCTTCTAATGGTGCTCCTTTAGTCTCTTTTGTCTCTGGCTTCACCTCTCAGCCAGGCTGGCGACAACCCCATCCCCCTGGGGCGGGGGGGGCTCTGCCACTACATCAGTGGACCATCCTTTGAAAAATTCATTAAGTTCATTTTGTCACAACAGTCTCCCAGGGCAGGAAAAATGGTACAAGTGCATCTCATGACCACTGTTTGTGGGTTAAGGACACCAACTTCGAAGAAGGTGTCGGGCGCCACTTGAAGAAGCTAGCTCTAGTTTCATCACCATTGTCTTGATCTGAAAGACACTTATTAAACATTGTTAGTGCGGCAATTCACATCATACAGTTCAACATTGCATATTTTCACCTAAAATGATATCCCCTTGAGGTACACACTGAACTTCTCCATCCTTAAGCATCACCCACCAGGTGCTGCCAGGTCCCTGGGCAAAAACAATCCCACGAATAGGTTTGCCTTTGCCTGAGGCAGGAGTAACCCAGACTGCCTTTCCTAAGATATTTTTCATGTGTACTACAGGGACTTTATCTCCTTCTACAGTACGTAGAATTTCTGATTGGGCAGGCCCGGCTCGGTTGGTTGATCCCCTAGTGTTGACCAACCAAGTGGCTTTTGCTTAATGTGAATCCCAGTTTTTAAAGGTTCCACCACCAAGTGCCTTTAGTGCAGTTTTTAACAAACCATTGTACCTTTCAATTTTCCCAGAGGCTGGTGCATGATATGGAATATGATATACCCACTCAATACCATGTTCTTTGGCCCAATTGTCTATAATACTGTTTTTGAAATGAGTACCATTGTCTGATTCAATTCTTTCTGGCGTACCGTGCCGCCAAAGGACTTGCTTCTCAAGGCCCAAGATAGTATTTTGGGCTGTAGCATGAGGTACGGCATATGTTTCCAACCATCCAGTGGTTGCTTCCACCATTGTAAGTACATAACGCTTACCTTGACGTGTTTGTGGAAGTGTAATATAATCAATCTGCCAAGCTTCTCCATACTTATACTTTAACCATCGCCCCCCATACCATACAGGTTTTAACCGTTTTGCTTGTTTGATTTCGGCGCAAGTTTCACATTCATGAATAACCTGTGAAATAGTGTCCATAGTTAAATCCACCCCTCGATCACGAGCCCATTTGTATGTTGCATTTCTACCTTGATACCCTGAAGCATCATGGGCCCACCGAGCTAGGAAAAGTTCATCTTTATGTTGCCAGTCCAAGTCCACCTCAGATACTTTAATCTTAGCAGCTTGATCTGCTTGGTGGTTGTTTAGATGTTCCGCAGTGGCTCGACTTTTAGGCACATGAGCATCTACATGACGAACTTTCACAGGCAGGCTCTCTAGCTGAGCAGCAATGTCTTGCCACAGTGTGGCAGCCCAAATGGGTTTACCTCTGCGCTGCCAGTTGCTTTTCTTCCATTGCTGTAGCCACCCCCATAAGGCATTTGCTGCCATCCATGAGTCAGTATAGAGATAAAGTATTGGCCACTTCTCTCATTCAGCAATGTCCAAAGCCAGCTGGATGGCTTTCACTTCTGCAAACTGACTGGATTCACCTTGTCCTTCAGTGGCTTCTGTAACTTGTCGTGTGGGATTCCACACAGCAACTTTCCACCTTCGATGTTTTCCTACAAGACGACAGGATCCATCTGTGAACAGTGCATACTGCTTATCAGTCTCTGAAAGCGTATTATATGGTGGTGCTTCTTCAGCACGTTTTACTTCCTCCTCATCTGGAGACATCCCAAAGTCTTTGCTTTCTGGCCATTCTGTAATCACTTCTAATATCCCTGGACGGTTCAGACTTCCAATTCGAGCTCGTTGTGTGATCAGTGCAATCCATTTACTCCATGTAACTTCGGTTGCATGATGTGGAGAGGGAACCGTCCCCTTGAACATCCAGCTCAGCACCGGCAGTCGAGGTGCCAGGAGGAGCTGTGCTTCAGTGCCGATCACTTCTGAAGCAGCTCGAACTCCTTCATATGCGGCTAGTATCTCCTTTTCAGTTGGAGTATAGTTGGCCTCAGATCCTTTGTATCCTCGACTCCAAAAACCTAAGGGTCGACCTCGGGTTTCTCCTGGTGCTTTCTGCCAGAGGCTCCAGGTAAGTCCAGTATCTCCGGCTGCGGTGTAGAGCACATTTTTAACATCTAGTCCAGTTCGGACTGGTCCAAGGGCCACCGCATGAGTTATCTCACGCTTAATTTGTTCAAAGGCTTGTTGTTGTTCAGGGCCCCACTCAAATTGGTTCTTTTTACGAGTCACTCGATAGAGAGGGCTCACAATGTGGCTGTAGTCAGGAATATGCATTCTCCAAAAACCTACAACGCCCAAGAAAGTCTGTGTCTCCTTTTTATGAGTAGGTGGAGACATTGCTGCAATTTTGTTGATCACATCCATTGGGATCTGACGACGGCCATCTTGCCATTTTATTCCTAAAAACTGGATCTCTTGTGCAGGTCCCTTGACCTTGCTTCGTTTTATGGCAAAACCAGCATCCAAAAGAATATGAATTATTCTCTCACCTTTCTCGAAGACTTCTTTCGCTGTGTCGCCCCATACGATGATGTCATCAATATATTGCAAGTGTTCTGGAGCTTCACCTTGCTCCAGCGTGGTCTGGATCAGTCCATGGCAGATGGTAGGACTGTGTTTCCACCCCTGGGGCAAGCGATTCCATGTATACTGGATGCCCCTCCAGGTGAAAGCAAACTGCGCCCTGCACTCTGCTGCTACAGGAATAGAGAAAAATGCATTAGCAATGTCAATTGTAGCATACCACTTGGCTGCCTTTGACACCAGTTCAAATTGCAGTTCTAGTATGTCAGGCACAGCAGCACTCAGTGGTGGTGTAACTTCATTCAGGCCACGATAGTCTTCAGTTAGTCTCCACTCATCACTAGACTTTCGCACTGGCCAGATTGGGCTGTTAAAAGGTGAGCGAGTCTTACTGATCACACCCTGGCTTTCCAATTGACGGATCAGCTTCTGGATAGGAATCAAAGAGTCTCGATCGGTGCGGTATTGCCAGCGATGCACCGTCGTGGTAGCAATTGGCACCTGCTGATCGTCAACCATCAGCAGTCCTACAACAGAAGGGTCATCTGAAAGACCAGGCAAATCAGACAGCTGTTCAATTTTCTCAGTGTCCACAGCTGCTATACCAAATGCCCACCTATACCCTTTTGGGTCCTTAAAATACCCTCTCCTGAGGTAGTCTATGCCAAGGATGCACGGAGCATCTGGACCAGTCACAATGGGATGCTTTTGCCAGTTTTTTCCAGTTAGGCTCATTTCAGCCTCTACAACAGTCAGCTCCTGGGATCCCCCAGTCACTCCAACAATATTGATGGATTGCGTTCCTTTAAAATTAGAAGGAATTATTGTGCACTGAGCACCAGTGTCCACTAAAGCTTTGTACTCCTGGGGTTGTGTTGTACCAGGCCATAGTATTTGTACAGTCCAATAAACTCTGTTATCCCTTTCCTCCACCTGGTTGGAGGCAGGGCACCTCTAATTCCTGTTTTGCACAGTCTCTGGGTGTGAATTAGAGGTTCCTTCAAGAGTATCAGAATCTCTTCTGCCCCTTTTGTAAACTGGAGCAGCCACCTTCCTAGGAGTTTTTCCTTTTATCTCACGTACTCGTTCTTGAAGTTCTGAGGTAGGCCTTCCATGCCACTTATTCATGTTTTCTCCCTGCTCATGTAGGAAGAACCACAGTGAACCTCTTTTTGTGGGCTGTCTCTGCCCTCTCTCTCGAGATTGGAAACCCCTTCTCCTAACAGCTGAAACATAGGTTTGTGCAGATCGTGAACGGTACGATTCTTCTCTGAGCTCTTTGATTTCTTGCAACAGCTTTTCAAACCGGTCATCAGATTTTTCACACAGTTTCTCCACAGAAGAGACACAAGCCCGTAGAGAACCAGCAAGGCTGTCCTCCAAGTACCGGAGCTGCTCAATCACTTCATTAATTTCTTGTACACCTCTAGCTGACCAGACCATTCCTGCCAATGACTTAGCATATGCAGGTGGTGCACTTTGTACAAATCTGCGCCACATAGATTTTGTACAATTGATTCTCTCTGGGTCTGTCCCCTCTTGGCTGTTTGGTCCTAGATAGATGATCTCTCACACAGCTAATTCTCTCAGGAACTGGATACCTCTCTCCATAGTATTCCATTTCCCTAACGTGGATATACAATCTTCCTTGTAGGGAAATCTGACTTTCATAGCTGCCAGGAGTCGGGTCCAGAGAGCAGCGGCATTAGACTCTCTTGAAATTGCCCTATCAATGGTGGAATCTTTTGACAGAGATCCCAGCTGCCTGGCTTCACCACCTTCTAATTCAATTGTTTCTGCCCCATTGTCCCAGCATCGCAGCAGCCAGGTTAAAATATTCTCGCCTTCACGACGACTAAAGTCTTTTCGCAGATCTCTCAGCTCACCTGGAGAAAAGGACCGAGTGGTGGTCACTTCATCTCCACCCTGTCCTGATGATGCCCCTTGGGTTGATGTTGGCCCTGTGCCATCACCTGCTGCATGGGTAGTCTTTCTAGTGACTTTCTTACAACCGGCAACTGATGCTGATATGGGTTCACCATCATTTGATTCATTTTCAGAGTCTGAATGACTGTCACAGTGATTGCTGTGGTTACAGCAGCAACAGTGAGCAGTGTGTGAAGACGGGGGGGCTGCCTTGTTAGCCTTTGAGGCTAGAGAAGTAACGTTATCTGCAGCGACCTTGGCAGAGGAGCTCTGCGTAGGAGCTGTAGCTTCAGCCTGTGAAGCCGCAGTTGGGGGGGCAGTGGCTGCAGTAGCAGCAGCTTTGGCTGTTTTGCCTTTTCTCGAGCGGCTAGGAGTGCTTTTTGCTAAAGCTTCCGAAGACGCACCGCAAATCTCAAGACTAAGAAGAGACGCAAACCTCCTATTGAACCTCATTTCTCTTAACAGTAACACAAACTGACACACATTCAGCAAACCAGATAACACCATCACAGTTCTATCAAAGCTCCAAGGATATTCAAAGTTCTCTAAAACATTTGCAAACTGTCCTAGTGAAAACACAAAAGTATTGTTAGTCAGCCTTTCTAAAGATTCGCTTGACCAATTAGCAAATATAGAGCCATTCTGCTCTTTAATCTCTCCTGGAGGTTTTTCAAGGTAAAGCAGAAGCGAGTAGAAATTCATTAGCGGCTGCAGTATAATGAAATAAACCAATGCCAAACCACACAGAATCATCATGACCGCTGTCCAGTTTCTTGTTGTTGTATAATGAATACTTCGATTCAGAAAGAAACACCAACACAGATATGGGATCAGCGAGCACAATGTAGAAAATAACTGATACAACTTTTGCCATAACATTTTTAAATCAATGTAATTCACTTTGCCTTAATATCACTAAAAAATATCCAAAGCAAGCAGACGCACGAGTATCACAACTCTATGAGTTGGCACCGTGCCAAGAAAATTGAAAGGTATGTCAGAGCAGTAGAAAAGTCAAAAATCTTCAAATTTACCCCTTTCTCTTGCCCCACGTTGGGCGCCAATTATCTGTCGAGGGTTAAGATTGCGGGGTGACAATCAAACCCTGGCAGATGTATTGTTAACCTCTTCTCCCCCCCACTTCCCCCTTTTGTCCCTCCCTCTCCCCCCTTCCCACTCAGGACAGGCGATCGGGAGGGAAAGAAGGACAGATAGAAGAGAGTTGGAAAAGTTAAAGATGTTTTACTAATGCTACTAATAAGAATAGAGAAAATAATACAAAATATACAAAACCAATCTTGTAAGTCTCAGCAACTGCAGAGCCAGCACCCAAAGTCCTGGATTAGACTCTGTAGCCAACCGGAGCTGGATTCAGTCTGTCACTAGGCCTCAGTTCGCAGGGACGACCAGCAAGGTCCTCTCCTAATGTCAGCCATGAGGAAAAAGGGAAAAGGGGGAAAAAGGGGCTGAGATCCTCGTGATCTCCCACTTTTATATGAAGTATTCACGTGAATGGAATGTTATACACCGTTGGTCAGTCTCTCGGTCATCAGTTTTCTCGTTGCCCCTCTCGTGAGATGTCCATCCATGCTTATCAATAAGTTTGCATTCCATTGCTAGGTTTAACCAAAACACGTGTTGGGTTCTGCAGGAAAATGCAGCTAACATGAAGGCTTTAGCTGACAGGCAAATTCACTAAAAGAGAAACTTGTTTTTAACAAAACCAGGACAGTTGGTTTGTTGGCTGCACTTTTCTGGCCAGAATAAAGTCTATTTTGGAACTTGTTGTCTGCCTAAAACTGTCTTTGGGGTACTGTCACGGTCCATTCAGTAATGGACTCATGATGGTTCGTTTACCTTGATCTCGAAGCGCAAAATTAGACAACCAAAATGCCAAGGGGTTTTAATTCAATCAAACAGTGTTACTTTATTATTTTGCCCATAAAGTGGCATGCGATAGAGAAAGAGAAAAAGGGAAAGAAAAAGGAAAGGGGGAAAGAGGGTTGGTTACCATCACGGGTCCAAAGGCATCCCTATGGTCCCAGGTCCCAAACAGCATCCTGCCAGTCCTCTGTCGTGATCCGTGATCCTTTGGTGGGGAGACCTCAACAATGTCCAGTCAGGAACCATCTTTTATGCTTCTTCACCCCCCCTCACTCCCATGGGTCGAGGCCAATCTCCGCCTTTGTTTTGCAATCCAGGCTTAACTGCACAGGCTCGAAGAATCTCCGCTTCACCTGCCAGAACCTGTCTGCGCCTTTGTGGTCTCACGTTCAGGGGTCTCTTTCTGGTCCTTTGGGTGACCTCAAGACCCTCGGCGAGCCTCTGCGCATGCTCTTCTTCATTGGTCTTAGTAACAGGGAGGAGGTGGGGGGGCAGGTTTGGCTGAAGCAGCAGGTGGAAATCCATCTTCTGGACAACAGCTATTGTCCCCAGATCGGAGAGACCTGTATAACACAGTTTTTTTCCTCAGGCCTCTCTCCAAGTCGTTGTCCATCTGTTCTTGATGGCAATGTTCAAGCAGATACTGTTCTTTGGACTGACTCCTGCACCACCCCATGGCTGAACATTATTATCAGGAGCTTGTGGCAGTAACACAATCCTCAAAGAGAGGTATAGAGGAAGAAAAGGAAAAGTGGTTTATATCCACGTGATCCGCTTTGTATCAATGGTTTTAGGGATGTCTACATTGGAGGGTACACTAAACAAATTATGTGCATTAAGTACAGATGTTAAATGTGTCAAACGCTTTACCAAATTCCAATTTAAAACATGCAATATGGCGGACAGAACAAAACCTATCAAAACTAATACTAAGAGAACAACTATGGAGTGACACAACTTGTTCAGGATGCCTGTAGCAGTAGGTGACCACCCAAAAAGCGTGTCCCACCACTTATGTTCAACATCTTTTTCTACTCAACACACGGTGAATTTCTTCAGCATTGTGGTGAACGGTTATCAAGGTTTTCTGTCCATTTACTTGAACTTCTTCCAAGATCTTGATCAAGTCGTGGTGTTGCAACAATTGCTTTACCAATGTGAGATTCATCCTGACAGGTGTAGGTAGTAATTTGTAAATCGGTGTATCATTAGATTGTATAAGTTGATGAGATATAACTGGTGCTAAATAAGAAAAATCACATCCAGTAATTTTAACAAAATTACAAACACAAAAATTTGAATGATTTCTAATATTTACCATCACTGTATCTACTAATATAGAGTTACAAGCAGTCCTCAAGCACACACAACCTTTGCCAATATACACTAATACAGTTTCTTGATTGTCAGGACGAATCTCAAAATGACAAAAATTCTGCTCAGTGTTCAGACAAATGTCTTGAGCACTGATTGTATTACTTTCACAGATGAATCCTTGCTGTTCTCGCACAATACAAGATTCTAAATTGACAGTTTGCCATTTTTCCTCTACTTTTTGGACCCATACTCTGTGTTCGAAAGGATAGAGTATAGTTCTGTTGTGGTTCAATCCTAATGCAATGATAGGGTAAATTATGTATATTGAAGCATTGTGTATGGTTAACACAAAGGTCGTGGCTGTGTTTGTGATGGGGTTATAAGTGAAGTTTACTAAAGTAAACTAAAGTAAAGTGGCTTCTCTTATGATTGAGGTGGCTACTGATTGCATCCACAGTTGTGCCTGAGTACAACTGAGAGCCAAAGAAAGGTTATTTTGGACCACACTAAGTGTGTCTTTTATATTTACTTCTGGTAGCCAATTTATTCATTAATATTTCTGAATCAATACCATTTAAGACTTCCAATCCTGTCCCCAACACACCAGTTAGGTCTTTAACTTAATCTTTACTATCCCACTCCCATTCAATTACTACAGTAGGTAAGTGAAAAGATGTAGAAAAGCATTAGCAGCTTATACTATTGGTCATTTTAAAAATTTAGGCCTTCAGATTCGATTAATGAATGATTTGTGTTATTCTCTGTTTCCCTCAGAGTTCTTCTGCAAAAAGGAAAACAAACAGGGCTCGTCTCCTTGAGGCAAGAATAATTAAAATGATACAATTATCCGGGGGTGCAGCTTGTGGTTTTGGAAAAGTTCCAAACCATTCTCACAATTGTTTCACAGTGTTTTCACCTGTAGCCCTGCCAAAAGCTTCAGTTTGGACCAATTCTGGGGTTATTCCCCCCCACCAGCACAAAATGTTTACCTCCTGTTTGCTTAAAGGGGCTAAAATAATCCACCTGCCAGATATCCCACAAACCTTTACCCTCCCTTAAATGTAGAGGGTTGTCTTCTAAAGGGTGCCTTTCAAGCTGTCTTCGACATTGTTTGCTGACCAGGGCTTCATGATACAAGCCTTTAGCTCCAGTGTGTTTGCATTTTACATGTAACCATTCTAACAAGCGTTCCCAGTCTTCTGAAATTTGGTCCTTTTGTACGGGGGCCAGTCTTGCTAACTCATCAGCTCAGTTATTCCATTTTCTGCGGATCCCCCATCTACCTGATGAGAAGCTACCCAGCCCACAGCTTGTATAGCTAGGTTTTTTAAAGTTCCTTCAGATATTGAGAAAATGTTACAATAGTGTTCAATCTGAGCATACCACTTTCATACTGAGGCTTCCTGGACCACCTCATCAGGGGTACGGGCCCCAGAAGTGACTGTTTTTATTATTTTAAATGAGCTTCTTAATACGATCGGCTGTTGTCATGCAATCTTCTCTACTTCTACTAGAGTCAGGCTAGCAAGGAACAAACTTTTCTCCCAGGCACACTGGGAGTTAAAAAGAGAATGGGCATTTATTACCACTCTTTGTTCTCACATTTCTTGTATAACCGGTTTGATACCTTTCTTGGCACCCAGGGGAAGGGGGTATTGTTCTGTGGACTGTAAGGCACTGAGGACGCAAAAATGTCACTTCAAGGGAGAAACCCCACACCTTTTAGCATCTTCTTCCTTCAGAGCAGAAATCTGTGCACTGGCATCGATTAAAAAGGTTACAAGTGCATGCTTAGGACCCACTATAGCCGTGATCAATAAATCTCCCCTCTTTGTGTGTGTGAGCTGTTGGATATAAATCCATCCTCCATCCCCCTGCCCACTACTAGGGAATGGAGGTTCTAGTTTTCCTGTTTCTCGGAGAGACTCTGGAAGTCCCCTTATCAAGGGAGTTATCATGTCAGGATTCACTGGCAGCATCATTGGGGATTCATATTCGGGAATCAATTTTCTTTCATGTATCATTTGCAAGCAGGCTGCTTTGTGTACACTTTCTAGCAATTGATTGGGTGTGCCAGTGATTGCCAGGGGTTCTCCCCCAGTTAGGGATACGTGTCACACGTACTCCATTTCAGATTCTTTAGGGAGGTGACCACACTCTTTCTTTAGTTTGGTCAGCTCAGTGTCAGTGTAAGGTGTTTGCTTACTTGTAATGTGAGGGTCAGTATGCTCCTCATTGATTTGATTTATTTGTCGGATACTTTTCTCTTCTAGCTCCCACTCTCTCAGCACTCCTGTGTTTTTTAAATATTTTTTTTAATAAGCTATTTTCTTCCTTCTCTTTTTCTAATTGTTGTTCTAAACTGAAGGTAGTTTTTTGCAAAATCTGCACCAGATTTTCAAGGGATTCTATAATTTTGCTTTCATTACTACATCGTCTGAGATGATCTTCAATCGCTGCTACTAGGTTAGCTCCTAGGACAGCACAGACTATAGCTTTATCCTTATTTGATCTAAACTTAGACTTAGTCTATAAAGAAATCACTCGGTCTACTACACTCTGTAAATTAGCCCAATTATCATGAGCCCAGTCTTCTCCAGGTACGGAGGGTCAAGCCCCATACTCTGCTAAAAGTGTGTAGAACGAGTCTCGACTTCTCACATCTCGATTATTAGCCTTTTCAGTCATTCTTATTACGAAGGGGCAAAACCCACTATGGGAAGGCACAACTTAGTTACAAAAGCCACAGCAACTGCTGCATCACCCTTCTCTTTCCTGAGTGGTTGAAGGGGCCAAAAATCTGCTACGGGAAGGCTCAACTTAGTTATACTAACAAATAAGATTACCCCTTCACTCTCCCTAGCAGACAATTCTCATCAACATGAGAGCAACACCCCTTTTGCACTTTGAGATCTTCTGGTTTGATTCCAAGAGACAGAGCCCTCTACACTACCTGCACTCCTCTGTTTCCCAGAATCCTGTCCGTGATGCCAATTTAATGTCACGGTGCATTCGGTGATGGACTCATGATGGTGAGGCGCAGAAATGATCTTACAACCCTTAAGATTGTAAAGAAGGTATGTATTTACAGCGCTGGACACATGAGGGATAATTTCACCTAATACATGTGTAAAATTACAGTAGCTGTGAGCTTGGTTAAATGCAGTCAAGTGTTACATATTCATGAAAGTTTTAGGAATGCCTATACATATTCATAACCTGTCCCCGAGAAGGCAGCTCTTATTACAATGAGTTCCAGGAGACCATTTCCATAGTCTCCACCTCCGGTTCCTCCTAGTTGCACCTGCGCAGTGATCATGAACCCGGGTCCTCTTCTCTGTACACCGTCACCTTTGGTCCAGTGTGATGAGTTGGTTAGGACTCAGACTGCTGAGTTGGTTAAAACTGGCATATCCCCTGTCCTGTGCCCAAGTTTCTGTTATCTAGTTCACCCAAGGATGCACCAAGGATGCACCCAAGGATTACTATCTTTGCAAGGCGTCAGCGAACTCCTTTTTCTCATACAATAAGTTACACAAAGCTAAGCAAGGTTAGGCAATAGTGATGTGGGTTAAAGGGTTAGCTCTCTGTTAGTTCTTTAAGTCTTTAAGTGTTAGTTCTTTAAGTGTTAATTAGTTAATTGTTAATTCCCTGTATCAATGGTTCATTTACCTTGATCTCGAAGAGCAAAATTAAGGCCTGGACACATTCCTGTGTAGCCTCATCTAGGTGTTCCTGCTCCAGCAGGGGGATTGGACTAGATGATCTTTTGAGGTCCCTTCCAATCCCTAACATTCTGTGATTCTGTGAACTAATACTGTTCAAGTCTGAATGGCCACATCACATGTTGTGGGGGTTTGAGTGGATGCAGTAACTGATGTTGCAGTTGTAGTGGCTGCAGTATCCAAGTCAGGAACTGGAGTTGCTGCAGAGTCTGTTGAGGGGGGTGCAGTAGCTATTGTATCTGTTATAAGAACTGACGTAGTTGCAGAATCTGTCTAGGGGGGTACAGTAGCTGGCATGGGCATTTCAGTGGCTGAAGTGCTTGTAGCTTTAAGAGCGGCAATTCCTGTCACTAGCAAAGACTGACACACATTCCAGAGACTCTTCACTCAAATGTCCAGGGATATTCAAAATTCCCCAAAGCATCTATAATTTGCTCTAATGCCACAGGCAGAGAATAGTTAAATAGCTGTCCTAAAATATCACTCCTGAAACTGAGAAAACAAAAGGCACAGGTCTCTTTAATTTCTTCTGCTTCTACCAAAGAATTCCAAAAATGCATACTCCTGAAGTATGATAACAATTAATAGAAATACATCATTGGCTTAATTAGGATTAAATAAATCACTTCTACACAACCCATGAACAAAACTTTTATAACAACTTTATTCTGACTTCCAGAGATGACATTCCACACAAAAATATTAACAATAAGAATTAATCCCAAAAAAGACATTATTAAATCCAACCAAATTTGCAACAGCATCCTTTAAACAAAACCTGTTACAGTTTTTTTCTTATCTTATCCCCGTATGGCTCTCTCTATCCATACTTTCTCTTTCCCCATACGTTCATCTCTCCCTGTATGGGTCACAAATTAAATCTGTCAAGGTTTAAAGCAAGGCAACAATAAACAATGGCAGATGCCCTCTGTTAATCCCCACCACCATAAAAGGTGATAGAAAGATAAGGAAGAAGGACTTCAAGTTAGAAAGAGTCTTACAAGTTGGAAAAATTTTAAAGGTTTTACTAATGCTACTAATAAATAGAGAATAAATATATATACAAAATATACAAAAGCAATCTTGAATGTCCGATATGGAGTTGGCATCACTCCAGCAGCGGCGGAGCTAGGAGCTTGGCTCCAGCAGGTGTAGGGCAGGCACCCGGAAGTCATGGGCGGGACTTCACAGCAAACCAGAAAATGGATTTCAAGGATGCAGGGCCTGAGGCCTATAGATCACAGGCAGACAGACAAGGTTTTCTCCAGATTCTAGCCACGGTCGAAGAGGCGAGACCCTTGTGATCTCTGCTCTTATATAGGGTACATGATGATTATGGGATGGAATACTCAGTTGGTCAATTTTAGTCAGTTGTTCCATCCACTCCTCCTTCCAAATATGTCCCATTATCCGTTAACCTTGGTTACCATAGTAATAAATCTAAGCATGAGCTTCTTCAGCATTCCGTTGGTCCTCTTATCAGCACCAGTACAGTGTCTAGGAAAAATATGCAGTTACTTAGAAGGCACTTAGCTGAACTTAGCTGAAAGGAAAAATCACTAAAAGAGAACTGGTCTTGTTTTTAACAAAACCAGGACACAAGTTTACTGAATAGGGTCTCCCATACAATATTTCAGAAGGGCTTACTTTTTCTCTTATTCTTGAAGTAATGTGAATTCTCAGGAAAACAATTTACAATACATCTATCCATTTTGCATGAGATTCCTGTCACAATTTAGCTAATTGTCTTTTTATAGATTGATTCATTATTTCTACCTTCCCACTACAATGAAGTCTCTAAGGGGTATGTAAATCCCATCTTACCCCTAGAAGAGTAGAAATGGTCTGTATTATTTCTACTATAAAATGTGGAACGGCCAAACCTTGGTATGATTTTATTCAATAATTTCTTTGCTACTTCCCTAGTTTTGTTGGTCCGTCATGGGAAAGTTTCAGGTCATCTGGAAAATTCAGAAAAATCAATTTACCAAAATTGTCCCAGAAAATTCCCTCTTTTTACCTCTCCAGGTGGAGGCTTTAACCCGATCTTACAACTTTGCATTTTAGGTCAAATTGCATATCTTTTAACACTTACTATCATAGCATCTACTCTCATATAGGTTTTGTAGGATCAAGGCACACATTATCGCTTCATTGGCCACTTTCTTTGCAGTTTAACTTCAGATTGTCCAAATTGGTGAGCCTTACAATGCATTACTGACACCTCTGGTGATACTTGTAAAGTCAGAAGTCCTCTTTCTTTCCACATTGTCTCATGTGCATGCACAATTCCAAAAGCATATGCAGAGTCTCTATATATTAACCCACTCGCCTTGTTACAGTTCTTAGGCTCTAATCAAAGCAATCAGCTCAGCTTTCTGTGCTGACATATTTGATGGCAATGATTGTGATTCAGTTATATTCTCTAGTTACCACAGCATATCCAGATGGTCGTTCTTCACTCAGAGCAAAACTGCTCCCATGAACAGAGTCTACTCTGCATCTTCCAGTGGAGAATCCTTTAAGTCTGGTCTGCTAGAAAAAACTTGTTCAGTAGTTGGTTATGATTAAATATAAGCAATAGAATAGCAGGATTCAAAATGTTGTTGTTTTTAAACCTACATCATCCTGTTCCAGTAATGCTGCTTGGTACTGTACCAGGTGACAGCCAACGGTGTCCTTGTTGTTCCAGCACTGAGGCCACAGCATATGGTGCAAATGCAGTAATCTGCTGTCCCAAAGTTAATTTCCCTGCCTCCTGAATCAGCAACACAGTCACAGATACCTGCCAAGCTTCTAATTATTTTACCAGTATGTCACCAAACAAAGCAGGATTGTTCTTAAGTCCTTTTGGCAAACAGTCTAGCAAGCTGCATCTTTCTTCCAGTGGTAGGTCTTTCCCATTCAAAGGTGAAAAGCTTCTGGCTCTCTAAATCCCATCGTATACAGAAAATGCATCTTTCAAGTCTAAAACAGTAAAATAAATGTTATTTCCTGCTATATTAGTCGAAGAGTGTATGGGCTTTGGCACTACCAGGTGCACATTTATCACAATAGGATTAATGGCTCTCAAATATTGTATCAACCAGTATTCCATAGAATGTGGTTTCTTTACTGGCAAAATTGGAGTATTATTTCTCCCTTATGAGTATTATTTCTCCCTTATGAAGAAAGGCTGAGGGAGCTGGGTCTCTTTAGTTTGGAGAAGAGGAGACTGAGGGGTAACCTTATTAATGTTTATAAATATATAAAGGGTGAGTGCCACGAGGATGGAGTCAGGCTCTTCTCAGTGGCAAACAATGATAGGACAAGGGGCAATGGGATCAAGCTGGAACACAAGAGGTTCCACTTAAATTTGAGAAAGAACTTCTTCTCAGTGAGGGTAACAGAGCACTGGAACAGGCTACCCAGGGAGGTTGTGGAGTCTCCTTCCCTGGAGACATTCAAAGCCTGCCTGGACACATTCCTGTGCGACCTCACCTAGGCGTTCCTGCTCCAGCAGGGGGATTGGACTAGATGATCTTTTGAGGTCCCTTCCAATCCCAAACAGACAGACAGACAGACATACATACATACATACATACATACATATTCTGATTGACATTCCTGCAAAAGTCCATAGTGCATAAACTTGTTAATCAAAGTCTCTAACCCCACTTTGGCTTCCATGTTTATTGGATGTTGTTTTTCCTTACCGAATTGAAGTCCTGTTTCAGTTCTGTCTCAGTTCTGTTAGTGTAGTGTTGGCTTTACCAGGTACTTTAGCTGCCCATACTAGTGAAAATACAGTATCCAAAATTTCCTTGGAGATTTCTTGCTCACTTTGCTGTTCTGATTGCAGCAAGCAGATCTGTGCTTTCCAAGCATTTTCTTGTGGGATATGCAGCTGAACAGAGTTCTCAGAAAATGTTATTTGAGTTTAAAATTCTTAAGATTCTTCTCTCCCTGATAACCGTTCACTCCGGAGTCTGTATTTTAGAACTCCAGAGGCAAACTTTCAGGCGAGGTCTGATAACCGTATGCAGAGCAGACTTTCAGGAAACAAATTCTCAGAAAAAAAAAATTTAATGGAGTAGAATAGCAGGAGGACTGGCTCAAGCTGGGTACCTGCACAGAGGTTCCGACCTGAGCATAGAAAACCATAGACTTTTATATCTTTGCAAATCATTCGTACCATGATTCAGTCCAATAGCAATATTTCATTTTGAGGTCTTCTTGCTTCTCATTGGATCTTTTTCTCTGATTCCATGTCGGCCTTTATTTTGTTCAGCTTAGACATTATTTATGGTCCATAGCCTTGCAGGTACTGTTTTGTCTGAATAAATCCTTTCTTCTCAGCAAAGTGCAAAATAGGCCCTGTTTTGCAGATGTCTGTAATGTCTCCGTGTTAGCCTTGGATCGTCGTTTTTCCCATTAGTTCTGTTTTTCCAAGCAAAGTGCAAACTAGACCTTATCTTTCAAGTGTTCAGTGTAGTCTGTAGTTGCTTTTGGTAAATATGAGCAGAACTTTGAAATGGAGAAATAAACTTAACGACAGAGTCAGTTATACTGTTAAGCAGCATTCTTTTATTTTATCAGTGCTGGGGAACACTGGGGATCATCCTCCATAAGTGCTCCAAAGACTGGATGCTCTTGCATTGCTTATATTCACATAATTATTACATATGTATTACAATTTTTGAAAATTTTGACATACATCTATACTAAAAAATAACTGATGAAGTTAGTTATAATTGTTTAGTTTCTTACAATACATCTATTAATTATTATTTAAATATAAACTCTGCTTCTAATCAATGTATTACTTAATCTCCTGTCTCTCTCTTGTCATGCAGAAGGATCTAAAACTTGAAAAATATCCCCTCGTTTTGCAGATGGTCAGAAAGCATTTATCACGTCAATTGGTTAATGATGGGTACATCTTTTGTAACTTAATCACGGTATACATGAATTTGGCAGTTTCTCTTCAACTTTACAGCTTAAAATTTTAGCAAATCCAGCTTACCAAGTAACATAAAGAAAAGAGTATATTAAAAAACATACTACTTTATACCGCTAAATGATTCATTACATTTGGTGTGCATCTACTTAAACTAAATGATTAATACTGAACTTGAATTGGGCTCATCCACTGACCTGTGAGTAGTAAAACCATTGCCATACAGCTCACTTATTTAGCAGGGAGAGCTCAAAGTGGGCTCATCTAGGCTGTCATATTCATAGAATGAAGTGGTTGACTCGTAGTCAAATTGCATGCAGTAGGAAAAGTATGCAAAAGACTCACTGCGCTCACAAGTTACTGGCATTCAGTGTGCCATCCTGCTTCCTTGTGGGTCTCCTGGAAGGAGTTCTTGGCCTGGCTATGGCTCAGGCCCTTACCTCCTCTGGAGCCTGGACCAAACTGCTGCTGGTTTGGCTGAGGGGGGGTCGAGTGCATCTGCCACAATCATGCATATTCATTACATTTCCAGGAAATCCTTTACATATGCATTACATTTCTTGGAACCACTTCACATATGGTTTAGTGCTAGAGTTACGTTATTGTTGGACTCAGTGAACCTGAGGATCTCTTGCAAATGAAATGATTATATGATTCTATATGTAAATGTCCCCAGCACATGCGCAGTTCAATGAGTCAGGGGTCTTGCGAGAGTCCTGGGAGGAAGTAAGTCTTTCTCAGCCGCCCTGCTGTTTGACCTCAAGTCCTGGGCAGGCACAGTTCCTTTGTTATTTGGCTTGTAACCGCAAAGACAGTCTGAACTGGTCCTTGTGCTGGTCTCATCACCTTGTCTTCTAAGAGCAAGCGCATTGTGTCTTACCCTGTTTCCCCCAAAATAAGACCTACCCAGAAAATAAACGCTAGCATGATTTTTCAGGATTTTTGAGGATGCTTGAAATATAAGCCCTACGCCAAAAATAAGCCCTAGTTACAGTTCATTAAAAAATGTCAATTTAAATAGTGTCTAGGTAGCTATACATATAAAAAAGTAATAAGTTTTGGAGCAAAAATTAATATAAGACCCTGTCTTATTTTTGGGGAAACAGGGTAGCCTTCTCCTGCTTATCTTAATGAATACCATTCTTTTTACTTAATGCCTAGTAAGTGCCTAACACCTAACATATATGAACCTTAATTTTATTAAATTATTTTATTACTAATTTCAGATTTTTGGTATCACCATCATTCATCACTGCTGGGAGAGGGACAGAGATCAGGCCAACCCCTGTGGAGGGGTTTCTGTTAGATGGAGATTTGTTACTGAACCAGCCAGGAATTTCAAGGGCAGCTCAAAAGTTGAGAGCAGGACCTGCTGAGAGAGGCAGCTCTACAATAACAAGGCCTCAACGTGACGTAAATCAATGGACCTATCAGCGGTGAGACTCCAGTGCATGGACATTTCGTGAACATAGATGATATCCAATCAGTGAATGCATGATCGGAGCGTGGACGGGTGATCAGAGAATAGTTGCATATATAAGGAGGTTTGTTTCTGTAATAAATGGCTTTGCGTGATTCACATTGAATTGGAATGCTGAGTCCTTTATTCACTCCAACAAATGGTGACCCCGACGTGATACTCTGAACGGTGTATCACTACGATCGGGGAAAAGCCTGGAGTGGTCCAGCTGGAGGTGGATCAGCTGGACTGAGAACCGGGAGGAGGCGTACGGACATTCCGCAGACAAATTTGTCAAAGAAATCGCCGGAAAAGGTGAGCGGCTGGGGCAGGAGGAGGGAAGAGTGAAGCTCCTCCTGATATTCTCTCTGTGAGAGGACTTAAATATTAAGAAAGTAACATACATAGACTGTTAGTTTGGTGTAGAACTAACGGCTACCTGGGAGAAACCGAGAAGGCTTTTAAACTTGAACTTTGGGACGATATAGGGCAGAAATTATGGGATAAGGTCAGCAATGGAGATAAAGAAGCTAAATCATTAGTAACTACATCGAAGTTTATAATTACCACCTTAAAAGATCTTAAGGTTGAATGGTCTGCTGCTGCTGGAATTTTTGTAGCGTTGCAGCCTGATAAGAATCCTGAAAGTCGCTGTGAAGTTTACCCGGTTCATGTCTTTGATACCGTCCCTATTCCATCCCCTACTGTGCTTTTGGCATCCCCTATAGCTCAGCAGTCCAGGGCAGGGGGGAGGAAAAATGCCGAGCAGGTGGTCTCCTACACTATTACCCAACCCTGATGAGAATAGCAAGTCCAAAGGATTGGAGTCAGACAACTTTGCCCAAAGAACCTGTGAAAGGTGAGAATGCTAAAGTTGTAAACAAGTGTACTATCAATCCTTTTACCAATTTGTATCTGCCTTTATTGTCTTTTAACCCTCCAACTTCCACGAGAGAGCAGAAGGAGTTGCCGGATAAGAACTGGGCAAAAGAACTGTGTGGAAGATTAGATCAGCTAATAGCGAGTGAATCCAGCAGTCGGCAATGCGGTCATGGTGATCGTGATGGGAAAGGGGATGTGCCTGGGGACTCAGGTTTTACGAATAATTATGATTCTAGAAACTACTGGCGAGAATGTGCACTCTTCCGAACCCCCCTGTTAGTAATGATTCTACAGCACCATTCAAGTCCGCGTTATCTGATGACTTGGATGAAGATGAGGGTTTGCAGCATTTTTTTTTTTTGAAAAGTTAACAGGAAAAAGAGTATGTGTACATGTTTCCCCGAGATCAGATAAAAACCATGAAAGACTAAAGCAAAATTAGACCTATGTAATGTAACAGCTATAGATCATTTAGGATGGAACGATGGGGATTCGTTGAAAGGGGCGGGTATCCCCCAACTCTTGGAAGAGACACTAATTGACACATCACAATAACAGGCGTGATTAGTTTCTGAAATCCTGAGGCAGTCAGCAGACCTCGCATATCAAGCTATGACAGAGGTGCCTGAAACCAACAAAGCAGCCAAATTATTTACAGATATTAATCAGGGTCCCAATGAGAATTACATGCAATTTATTGACCACCTTCAAGATGTCATCAATAAGCAGGTTGAAAACTTAGAAGCTAAGGAAGCACTGGCCTTGAAATTAGCAGTAGAGAATACTAATGTTTGCTATCAACATGTTATTTGCGAGTTTTACAGTACATATTACATGCTTCTGTGTATTGCCTCTCTGAAAATCAAGCAGCTTGTCAGGAATGTGAGTTAATTGTTTTGTGCCGTAAAACCTTCTCCCCATTTTTCCGACTCACGCTGCAAGCAGCCCTGTGTTTCCCTCCCTCCCTCCCTCTTCTCAAGGTCTTTACTTACAAGATGGGGTCAGAAATTACTGTTTTCAGTTGTGTTCCTAAGAAATCGGTATTGGGAGGTGTTTTACAACATAGGAAAGCACTTGGAAATAGGAGAAAATAGGATCTTGTTAAGTATTGAAATTAGTGTTAACTGCTGTGTAAGTTAGATGAATGGGAAAAGCGCCCAGAGAATAGAATCTTGAAGTAAAACTCTGTGTTGCAATTAATGTTGTTTTTAAGGCGAGAAGAGCAGGACAAAAAAAAACTCTACAAGAGATCATTAAATCATTTCAGACAGTTTTACAGGCGGAGCGATTTGAACTTCAACAAGCTGAGAGAGAATTAACTGACAACACACAGGTCACAGTAAACTTGTTAAAGTCTGCAAGATGATTTCCTTATTAACCTGTTTTCTTTGTGGGTATCTGTTTAACCATGATGCAGTTTTGGTAGGTCTTTGTTATATGGTACGATGAGTTCACAAACTGTTAAATCATGAGAATCTGTTGACTCAAAATGTGCGTTTTGTGATAATACAGAAGACCATGAGTAATTTAGTTCTTTACTGAGTGAATGTGATGGTAAAATTTTCGTGTGTAGCAACTGTTATTTTTCTTTCTAGCATGCTAGCTTTATTCCAGTATCCAGACTTGCACAACTCTATGATAGGCTGTGTCTCATCTCGATGTGCTTGATTTGGCTCTTTTGTATGCGCACCATGTAAAGAATCCTGGTTTTGGGATAACAGTTGTAGCGTACCAGATGAGACACTAATAAAAGCCTTGCCCAGTCCAGCTTGCTGCGGCGGCGGGGGAGCGGGTGCCAATTGGGCGCCAGCGTGCACTGCCCTGTTTTGTCAGGGAGACCCAGAGGTACCTCCATCTGGCTGAGTAGTAAGCAGTTCTGTCGAGGGTTTAGATTGCAGGGTGACAACAAAAACCCTGGCAGATGTATTGTTAACCTCCTCTCCCCCCCACTTCCCCCTTTTGCCCCTCCCTCTCCCCCCTTCCCACTAAGGACAGGCGATCGGGAGGGAAAGAAGGACAGAGAGAAGAGAGTTGGAAAAATTAAAGATGTTTTACTAATGCTACTAATAAGAATAGAGAAAATAATACAAAATATACAAAACCAATCTTGTAAGTCTCAGCAACTGCAGAGCCAGCACCCAAAGTCCTGGATTAGACTCTGTAGCCAACCGGAGCTGGATTCAGTCTCTCACTAGGTCTCAGTTCGCAGGGACGACTAGCAAGGTCCTCTCCTAATGTCAACCATAAGCAGAAGGGAAAAGGAAAAGGGTGAGATCCTTGTGATCTCCCACTTTTATATGAAGTATTCACGTGAATGGAATGTTATACACCACTGGTCAGTCTCTGGGTCACCAGTTTCTCGTTGCCCCTCTCACGAGATGTCCATCCGTGCTTATCAATAAGTTTGCATTCAGTTGCTAGGTTTACCAAAACATGTGTCTGGTTCTCCAGGAAAATGCAGCTAATATGAAGGCTTTAGCTGACAGGCAAAATTCACTAAAAGAGAAACTTGTTTTTCAACAAAACCAGGACAAGTTCAAAGGTGCAATGCAAAAATTGAGATATTGTCTTGAATTAGTGTAACTGTGATCCATCTGCATATTTGAACTTGGTATTTGGTTTTTATATCTGAGCTCAGTATTTTAATTTGCAGATATATATATATTTAGTACCAAAATAATTTTATTTGGGGAGATAATTACAAAATGGGAACCGATTCTGCTACTCAAGTACTACCTTGCTCCCCCTTAGGATGTATCCTTACAAATTAGAGTAATTGCTTATGTTGTTACCTAATAATTTTGAGACCAGAAAAGAATTTAAGTTGTTAAACTTTGATTCGCATTGAATTTATGCATTTGTTGGAGGTATGGGAACTAAAACTAAATGCTATGATAGATGTGAATTTGGAAGAGGTTGTATTTAAAAGTTGCTAGAATATGGACTGATTTGGATCTAGGAAAACAGAATAATGGATTTGTGTTTATTATACTGTTTTTTGACATCTGTAAATTGTAAAAGGTAAATGGAGCTAAGTAATGTAACTATTGCTGAGCTACTCGGAATTGCATATAAAGTGTATTATGGTTGGAATGAAATGGGAAAACAAAAAAAGCAAAATATCCCAGGTCTGTGTCAAGTTGCAAGATAAACTCAGCTCATTGTAACTGAGGATTTTGCCAGGGCCTCCTACTTCGTACCAGCAATTATGCCAGCTGCGTGGCCTTGGTACATCTGAACTGCAGCAAGAAGAGAGAGAAAAAAAAAAAAAAAATTGGAAAAACCTGGCTGCCCACTTTCAAGGCGGTGAAAGGGGGGTTTTCTCTCCCCCCCACTGCAGCGATGTAATACTGAATGGAGCAGTCTGGGGGTGAAATTTAAAGGCATCCCTAGCATATCTGTAGTTCTAATGAAACTGGGAAATTAAACCAAAAATTTGTTAATAGACTTATTCTGTGGTAACTAATTGTGAAAGACTTCTTCGTAAATTCACCATGATAGTTTTTGAGATTGTGGGAAAGAAAGAAAGAAAGACCTTTTTTTTTTTTTTTGAGACCAATGGAATGCCAAATTTGAAACAAAGTTTTACCATATGAATTCTTGTAGCTGCCAGAAAGCCCTGTACATCTCTTGGGTCAAGATTTGTTAAGTAAATTGTAAGTTCAAATAACATTTTCTGAGAATTCTGTTTAGTTGCATGGCCCACAAGAAGCTACTTGGATGGTGAAGATATGCTTGCTGCAAGTGAGACATGTCCAAGGAAATTTGGAATGCTGTATTTCCACTAGTATTAACAGCCAATGTTTTGATAAAGAAAACACTACACTGATAGAACTGAAACAGGACTTCAATCCGGTAAGGGAAAACAATATCCAATAAATATGACAACCAAAATGGAATTAGAGACTTTGATGAATAAATTTCTGACAACCTTAGAAGCTAACTGCATTCGATTGGACTTGCAGATTTGTCTAAGAAACAACCTGTGGCTATTATGGGACAGTATGATGAGATTGCTAACAGACTGATAGATCAATTGTCACTCTGATCAAGAAAATGCAGGGAATGAATTTAAGTCTTAATAGGCCATGATCCTTTTATTATATACGTACCATTTGTGAAATTTAATTCTGATTTTTTTTATTTGTAATCTATGTCCTTGTAAATTGAACTAGCTGGTTTTCTTAACAGCACAGCTGTTGGCATTCATAAATGTAAATTGCTGCAGAACCTTCAAGTCTTTAACATCAGGTCACAGGCCATACTTGGTTTTGGTCTGATCCTACATACTTGCAAAGTTTTTGTTGATGGTTTTGAGAAGTCTCATAAAGCTGTAGTGGTCTGGCATGAAGATAAAAATTGGCATTATTCTGTAAAAATTATTGAAGGTTCAACCCAATTAGCAGAACTTGGCACAGCTTTAAATTACTTAGAGCTTTTTAAGGAGGAACCTCTATATTTGATTTGTGATTTTGAGTACGTAGTCAAGGTCCAACGCATGTATCTGATTCCGAAGCTGTTTGCTTGTTTATTTAAAAACAAACAAACAAAAAACAAACAAACAAACAAAACAAAAAAAAAAGGGGGGGGGGGAGGAGAAGTAGGGGAAACACCACCACAGGGCCAGTTGTCGGAGTCATTGTATGTGATGAAATAATTTGCAAGTATGACCCAAGGCCATGGTAGGTCAGAGGGAACCTACATTGGTTGTGGTCAGGTTGCTGGTCAATGGAGAGGGCCACATCGATTGAAGGCCTGGGGAGGGGGTTGTGTTTGTGGCATTGCAGGGCGGGGATCGGGGTGGATTCCTGCGAGGTGGGTCAGGCCGTGGCTGAGTGGAGATGGCAAGGATTCGGTGAATGCGAATGGACAGGAGGGAGATAAGTTGTGAGGACTGTTTCAGATGTAGACCATGAATCCTGGTTCGGTGTTGTGGATGCTCACAGACCTGGTGATCTAGAAGCCTATTAGCAAGCTCGTGGTGTGCCTTCTGTGGAGAATGACAATTTGAACAAACAGCAGGAGAGTCAAAAAGGCAATATTACGCTTAGATAGTCAATGCACTCTTTCTCACTGATCTAGCAGCTGGTAAAACCTTAGGAGACATATCAAAGTTAAGCTATTGGTCTTTTAAATAGGTTAATCTAACTTCTGAAGTACTAACTCAATTAATAATAGATGTTGATGGTATTGGACATGTTGCTCTACAAAATCACGCAGTTATAGGTTTTCTGCTTTTAACATCAGGATTCTGGTTGTGCTGTATTAACTTGTTTGATTATTCTGGATCTATTAATAAGTGCTTTAGACAAAGTAGAACAGTACATTAATAAGATTGCCGTAGTAAAATTAAGGTTTGACACATAGCTTAAATGTTTTGGAATAAGTGGGTAGTTGTTTGATCTTATTAAATAAGGCTTAGTTGCATTATATGTAACTGTGATTGTTGTGTTAATCATGTGCTGTATATTGCAGTGTATTTCAAAGATGATTCAGCGCGCTGTAAATGGGGTCTGGCTGGTTCAAGAACAAAAAGAGGGGAATTGTGGAGGGGTTTCTGTTAGATGGAGATTTGTTACTGAACCAGCCAGGAATTTCAAGGCCAACTCAAAAGCTGAGAGCAGGACCTGCCGTGGGAGAGAAGCAGCTCTACAATAACAAGACCTCAATGTGATGTAAATCAACGGACCTATGAGCAGTGAGACTCCAGCGTGTGGACAGCTCATGAACATAGATGATATCCAATTAGTGAATGCATGATTGGAGCGTGGACGCATGATCAGAGAATAGTTGCATATATAAGGAGGCTTGTTTCTGTAATAAATGGCTTTGCGTGATTCACGTTGAATTGGAATGCTGAGTCCTTTATTCACTCCAACAAACCCCCACAGCTCTGCTCCTGCGGGACCACCAGTGAGGGTCCTATCCCACAGCATGGCAGAGTAGTGGAGGGGACACCAACTCACTGAGGCAGTAGCCATTGGCCAGCCCCTCCGCTTGTACCATGCATGCCACCAACAACCAGCAATTGCCCAAGGAGCTGGGGGGAGAGAGCAGGAGGGTCAGCACCGTGCATCTCCTCCACGTCCCAGAGACAACTCTGGACTCACCTCGGCATCCTGGGTATCCATTCAACTGATCCGGGAGATGGGGTGCTTGGGGATCACCAGGAAGTGGACGGGGTTTTGAGGAGCCACGTCGCAGAAGACCAGGCACTGCTGGGGGGAGCAGGGTGAGCCCCGCACCCATGGGTGTTGCCCACCCCCCCCCTCTCCCCCGTACAGACATGTGCTCTGCTGTCCTGGTTATCTTGTCGACTTCATAGAGCAAGGGTGTCAAACTCATTTTCACCGGGGACTCCTACAGGAGTACATCTATACAGTCCTAAAATTACATTCGGCCCTTTGTAGGCAACCGCAAGGCTGATGTGGTCCCCAGTGAAAATGAGTTTGACACCCCTGTCATAGAGGATTCTGGCAGGCATGCTGCTGCCTGCTGCGCCTTGCCCACCTCCTCGTCCTGCCCGCTGGGCACCGCTAAGCACCACTGAGGCGGAGGGGCACGCGGGCCTTACGACCTCCCCCCATAGGGATGTGGACCCTGTGGCCTAGGGTGGTGGGGGAATGCGGGAGGCACAGGGAGATACACAGGCCAGGGTGATGTGGGGTGCAGTAGGCACATGGGGGCGATTTACATGGAGGTGATATGCATGGGAGTTATGGGGGATGCACGTGGAGGTGAGGGTGGACACACACGGGTGCTCAGAGGCCCAGTGCAGTGCCGTGTGGGTGCTCACTGCAGGGCTCATGCCCGCCGCAGACCTTGCCCCGAGGTGAGAGCAGCGGCGAGTGAGACACAGGGCAAAGGCACGACCAAACCCCCGGCTTCCCTGCACGCAGAGTCCCCCGCATCGCCCAGCCACGCGCCTGCCCACCTCACCACCTATTCGCCTCTGTCACTCCCATGCCTGGACCCTCGGCGCCTTAAAGGGTCCGCACGCCCCCAGGGTCGACACCTCTGAGCACTATGTAGGCATCACCTACGCACCGGCCCGCTGAACCTCTGCCGGAGAGGAACTCGCCGAGCTCGAGTTCCCACTCGACCCTCCCCGCCGCCAGTGCCCCCTCAAAGACCCTGGGGCGAAGGCTGGGCCAGACGGGGTTTATTGGGTGCTTCAGAAGCCCATGCAGGGACGTTTGTGGCGGGGCTGGGAAGCGGAGAAGAGCTGACTCTGGGAGGAGAGGATGGAGAGCTGGCTAGCCTGGCTGCCGGGGGGGGTGAAATTCGGCCCCCACTACCAGGTAGTCCCGCAGTGCCTTCTGCCGCTCAGCGCAGGCTCTGGGAGGAGAACAGAGCTTCGTCGGGTGCCAGCAATGCCGGGGGACTGCCTCGCCCCGCGCCCGCGGAGAACCTTCCCGGGAGAACATGGGGTCTGGCCGGGGAAGAGCGGCGGTGACAGCTCAGCTCCAACAACTCGGACTGGTGGGTGAGGGAGGGGGTGAAGCTGGCTGAAAGGCTGTGACGACCCCGGGCTTGCTTCTGCTGCCTCTCCTGCAGCGCCCACTGCCTCTGAGCCAGGTTGAAGCTCGTCTTTTCTTCCCACCACTGCCTCCAGTCCCTGAACCAGGCTGCCGTCAGACAGGTGCTCAGGGGGACCGGACCCCCTGCCAGCTCCGGGGTCTGTGGCAGGGCTGGGGGCTCCCAGCACTGGATGCAACCCCCTTCCTGCACGGTCTGGCGCAGCCGCTAGCATGCCTGCCTGTGCAGGGTGCTGGAGATCACTGGCACCCCCAGAGGTGCCTGAGGACTGGAGGAAAGCAAATGTCACTCCAGTCTTCAAAAAGGGCAAGAAGGAGGACCCGGGGAACTATAGACCGGTCAGCCTCACCTCCATCCCTGGAAAGGCGATGGAACAACTTATCCTTGGTGCCATCTCAAGGCATATAGAGGATAGAGGGTCATAAGGGGCAGTCAACATGGCTTCACCAAGGGGAAGTCATGCTTAACCAACCTCATAGCCTTTTATGAGGACATAATGAGATGGATAGATGATGGCAGAGCAGTGGATGTGGTCTACCTTGACTTCAGTAAAGCCTTTGACACAGTCTCTCACAGCATCCTCACAGCTAAACTGAGGAAGTGTGATCTGGACAATCAGGTAGTGAGGTGGACTGTGAACTGGCTGAAGGAAAGAAGCCAGAGAGTTGTGGCCAATGGGGCGGAGTCTAGTTGGAGGCCAGTATCTAGTGGAGTACCTCAAGGGTTAATACTGGGGCCTGTATTATTCAATATATGCATCAACGACTTGGATGAAGGAATAGAGTGCACTGTCAGCAAATTTGCTGATGACACTAAACTGGGAGGAGTGGTTGACACGCCAGAAGGCTGTGCTGCCATCCAGCGAGACCTGAACAGTCTGGAGAGTTGGGCAGGAAAAAATTTAATGAAATATAACAAGGGCAAGTGTAGAGTCTTGCATCTGGGCAGGAACAACCCCAGGTTCCAGTATAAGTTGGGAAACGACCTGTTAGAGAGCAGTGTAGGGAAAAGGGACCTGGGGGTCCTGGTGGACAGCAGGATGATCATAAGCCAGCACTGTGCCCTTGTGGCCAGGAAGGCCAATGGCATCCTGGGGTGTATTAGAAGGGGTGTGGTTAGTAGATCGAGAGAGGTTCTCCTCCCCCTCTACTCTGCCCTGGTGAGACCACATGTGGAATATTGTGTCCAGTTCTGGAGTCCTCAGTTCAAGAAGGACAGGGAACTGCTTGAGAGAGTCCAGCGCAGAGCCACAAAGATGTTTAAGGGAGTGGAGCATCTCCCTTATGAGGAAAGGCTGAGGGAGCTGGGTCTCTCTAGCTTAGAGAAGAGAAGAGAAGAGAAGAGAAGAGAAGAGAAGAGAAGAGAAGAGAAGAGAAGAGAAGAGAAAAGATAGAGAAGAGAAGAGAAGAGAAGAGAAGAGAAGAGAAGAGAAGAGAAGAAGACTGAAGGGTGACCTCATTAATGTTTATAAATATGTAAAGGGTGAGTGTCATGAGGATGGAGCCAGGCTCTTCTCGATGACAATCAATGATAGGACAAGGGGCAGTGGGTACAAACTGGAACACAGGAGGTTCCACTCAAATATGAGAAGGAATTTTTTCACCGTGAAGGTGACAGAGCACTGGAACAGGCTGCCCAGGGAAGTTGTAGAGTCTCCTTCTCTGGAGACATTCAAGACCTGTCTGGATGCCTTCCTGTGTATCCTCATCTAGGTGTTCCTGCTCTGGCAGGGAGATTGAACTAGATGATCTTTCGAGGTCTCTTTCAGTCCCTAACATTCTGTGATTCTGTGAGTCTGTGATTCTCTTTCTGGGTGAAGAGATGCTTCTGGCTGAATGTGGGAGACCGGATGTGCCAGGGGGCTCCCTGCAGCTTTTGATAAGCACCTGCAGCCAGCAGCAGTACCGCAGGGACACAGCTGGGCAAAGCCAGTGCAGGCTGGGGGCTGGCACAGTTCTCCTTGGAGCATTTAGCTTCCTCCTGGGCTACTGTGTGATGGATGCACTTGACCTCCCCCCAACCAAACCAGCAGCAGTTTGTTACAGGCTACAGTTTCCAAATTACAAATGCATGTAAATGCAGATCCATTAGCATTACAACAAACTTTCAAACCCTCACCAGTTTTGAATGTGCCCCCACTCACTGAAGAAACACCAACAGAAGGCGTTTGGTTTACCAATGCCTCAGCAAAAAGGATAAATGGTAAATGGCAATACAAGGCTGCTGCATTCAGTATTACCACTGGTGAACAAGTAATAGAAGAAGGTGAAGGGAATGCACAAGTGAGAGAGTTAAGAACATTTTATGTATAAGAGTCTGGTACATGACTAAAAAAATACTCCCTGTTCATCACGAGGAATTCTTCAATGCTGCAATGACATTTAATATTACTAAAGCTATTTGCTTAAAAAAAGCTTGCACACATTATCATTGCATATATATAATATTAATTTAACACTTAAACCGCTGATCTACAACACACTGCATATTTATGACACAGAGGCAAGAGGTAACTGCACTACCACTCTATGAGCTGATAAAGTGGATTCACTGTAGTCAGGGGGTGGAATGTGACAGATGCACTTGACCCTCCCCCAACCAAACCAGCAGCAGTTTGCTACAGGCTCCAAAGGAGGTAAAGGCCTGAGCTGCAACTAGGCCAAGAATTCCTTTGAGGAAACCCACAAAGGAACAGAATGACATAGTGAACACCAGTAAGTTATGGGTGCAAGGAGTCTTTCCCACTGTATGCAATTTGACTACGAGCCAACCACTTTATTCCATAAATATAACAGCCTGGGTCAGCCTACTTTGAGCTCTCTCTGCTCAACAAGTGTGGCTGTATGGAGATGATATTTTACTACTCACAGATCACTGGATGAGCTCCATATAAATTTCATATAAATCATTTAGCTAAGTAAATGCATATTATAATATTCCACCACCACGTGGCAAGATTCATAATTTTAAGTCTTTTAATGTGTCAGCTGGCAGACTCTTATTTTCCCCATCTTCAAGAGTTGAACTTACCCTCCACACTGACTGAGGTGATATTGTAAACTCAGCAAATTAATAACTCTTAAAACCACTTTTAAGGTTTTAAAAGTAGCATTCCTTTATTCCACACTGGGACCCCACTGGGGATATTCCACCATGAGTGCACCAACAACTGATCATTTTTGCTTTGCTTATATTGACAGAAAAATTACATATTCATTACAGTTCTTGGAAATTTTTAACATAGAGTGCACCTATACCAAGAAATGATTACATAAACATCTAGTTATTTTGCGGTCTTTGCTGCCATCTAGCATTCTTCAGCTTGTATTGCAGACTCTTACAGCCTGGTCGCATTTTCCTCTTCAAGGGTCTTCCCATCGTGTCTGGCAAATGACCTCTCCTCGTTGGCAACTCCTCGATCAAGTGCAGTATATACCTACTTATATAAGCTATTATTTGAGCCACACCTGTGTTTTTTTCTAATTAATTATTACTTTATCATCCTGTTTCAGGTCCTCCTTCTAAAGACTGGATCCTGTTCCTAAAGAATATGTTGTAAATCTCTAATACAAGGTCTGCTTACATAGTGAACTTCAGGTGGAATTTAAATAAATACCATTTTTTTAATGAAGTCAAACCAGATTCAACTTCTGTAGCAGGGAGAGAGACATGAGTGTGTTGCGGTTGAGACGGACAAACGACATAGACCAAGTTGCAAATGATTTGGCTGCTTTGTCGCTTTCAGGCACCTTTATCATAGCTTGATATGCGAGGTCTCTTGACTGCCTCAGGATTTCAGGAATTTATCGTGCCTGTAGTTGTGGTGTGCCAATTAGTGTCTCTTCCAAGAGCTGGGGGGTAAATCCCAGCTTTTTGGTAAGTTCGGTTTACGCTCTGAAACTCTACCCCCACCCTCAGGAATTTGCTCTGCAGCAGCGTGGGAGGGGGGCGGGGGCAGACTGGGGGGACCTAAATTTATAGGAATTACGTTATTTAGCTCAGTCTGGCTCACCACAGGAGGATCCTCCCCACCTAAATCTCCAGGCAAGGGGGGATAGGAAAAAAAAATGTCCACTTTTTCCTTCTGCGACTGATAGCGGCGGGGCAGAAGGTTGAACTGTGATTAATGGTGGTGACGCAGATGGCGGAACCGCGACTGATGATGGTGGAGCAGACGTTTGAGCCGTGATTGATGACAGCGGAGCAGTCGGTTGAACGCACTGCTCTGACCGGTGCTCCGGGGGCCCCTCCCGAGATCGTATATAACCCAACGCTGTTTTTTCATGTGAGTCTTTCATAGCTTTTATCTGATTTCGGGGCCACACATACGTACGCTCCTCCTCTATTCCTTTTAACTTTCCAAGAAAGTGTCGCGGATCCTTATCCGTATCAGATCATATGGACTTGGGCGGTGTTGACGAACCTTTAGTAACAGGGGGGGTCGGAGTAGTACTTAATCTCGCCTTTTCCTCCGAATCTGGCCCAGGAGAGCCAGGAAGACCATCCCTCCCCACTGTCTCTGCATGTTTCCGTTGCTCTTTTAATCCTCTGAAAGTCTCTAGCAACAAGTGACATGTTGTTAACAGTTCAGTTGTTTCTTTGCATCTTTCACTAGTGCTTTGCCCCATAGTAACACAGTCCTTCCTTCGTAAAGTCAGTTCCAGAGGGCTAATACCCTGCTTCTTCAGAAGCAACTTTCATGTAGATAATATAATACCCCCCCCGTTCCCGGTAGCTCACCAACTCTTAGTGTGGTGTCTTTTCAACGATCCGGATCTTCGGTAGCTCTCCTCGGCTGCTCTATCAGCTGTACCGGGCTCCGTCTCCACAGCTCGTCTTCAGCTGTCACAGCTTCACCGCTGTCTCTTCTTCATGCGAGATCCTTCTTCATACAGGATCACGTAGGGGTCACCATATGTCACGGCTGAGACGGACAAACGACATAGACCAAGTTCTTCCAGGATGAAAGTAGTAGATGCCATTTATTGCCACAAGTGCATTTTTATACAGTTTTACCAATTCATGTGTCTCTTCACTATTGTTTACAAGTTACAGCAGTAACATCTCATTGGCTAATTTTGCTATCATCAGTGTTACTCTTCTATCCCCTTCTCTCTCACGGGTACATCCTTAATATCTCCGGATACTCCTTTACTCCCATCTTTCTCATGGGTAGGCCTTCATATCTTCAAGGCTAATTTCTCTTACCATGCCCTCCGTCAGGGAATCCACGTACCCACCGTAGTCCCCCACACTAGGGCTAGGATCACAGTCATGACAGGCAGGGTCCTCTTCAGATGCCGGTCACCTGTTCTGTCTGCCCCTCCTTGCAGGTACACCCCTCTCATTTATGGAACGTGCAAAAATTATCAGCAACCTTGGCTGGACCTCTTCTGCATACCATTGTTACCATTATCAGGTCTGGAGCAAACAGTGTCTGGAAAACATGCAGCCAACTTCAGAAAAGTGCAGTTACTTAGAAGAACTTAGCCAAAAGGAAAATTCACTGAAAGAGAACTGGTCTTGGTTTAAACAAAACCAGGACAGAAGGCATCTGCATGTGTGAGACTATAATGTTAGCAATAGTAAAAGACTTTCTCCTGAACTGGGAAACAGGGGGTTGAGTTATTTCATTTTGTGGTCAGTCTCTACAGAAACAGTGATTTGGTAAACCAACTTTTAACTTGTATACAATATAAAGTGAAGACAGTTAGTTCACACTTTATTTTGGTATGCATATGTGATCATGCAGTTGAGGAGGAGAAAGATCAATGAAATAGAAGTGAACGTGTTTGTAGAGATAACTAGAAAAAACTGTCACCTGCCAAAAAATGACACATAACCATTTTCTTTATTATCAGGCAAAGAGGCAATAAAAGCATTTTCTGGGAGTATTAATTTCAAATAAAAGTGGTGTGCAGAAATGAACTGGTTGTTGAGACTAGGGAAGGTGGGAAATGCTGCGTGCCTGTATGTCATTGTTTAGCCCTGGTTTTCCCAGCCAGCAGCTAGAACCACATGCTGCTCACTCACCCCTCCCCTGCCCCCAGTGGGATGGAGAGGAGGATTTAAAAAAAAAAAAGCAATAAAGGCAAAAAACTCGTGGGTTTAATCAGGCAGCAAGGAGAAAAGAAAGAACAAATAAGCGGTAACATAACAGCACTGGTCAAGGAACCCACAAAGACGATAGTCTCCAGCAAGTGATGAGCACAGCAGTGACTGCAGAGGAACCACGGGAGGTTTAAACGCGGTGAACCGACGTGCACAGCAGTGGCTATGGTAAGAACTGAGGCTGGGCATGGATTGGAGAGAGGAGGGGGAGATTCCGATCCTGCCAAAAGAGTCGCAGTGAAAGTGCTGATCTCGAGAGAGGGGCTGACCCGGAAGGGGCGTTGCCAAGAGCAACCGGGGAAGATTTAAATGTCCTCCTAGGGAGCACAGGTAACCAGGTCTAGTGAACAGGGCAGAAGCAGTTCGTGCAGGCAGTTTAAGCAGGCAAGGCAAGCTCAAGTGATTTATCTCACTTGGTTGTTGTCACCCTCACAGAAGGAGCTGACTATGGTATCCACTTGGGGCAAAGGTGAGTACTCTGCACTCAACAGGAAAGAGGCAGCAACTCAGACAGAGCTGCTATGGGAACATGCAGCTACCCAGATCTCAGGCTGCAGAGAATGCCAGAGCCTTTCACTGGTATGGAGTGGTAATACAGAAAACAGTTGTGTGAGGTGTGAGCAGGTGGATGACCTGCTCAGTCTGGTAGTGGAGCTGAGAGAAGAGGTGGAAAGGTTGAGAAGTATCAGGGAGCTGAAAAAGAAAATTGACCGGTGGGATCAAGCCCTGGCTGCCCAGGGGCGGGTAAGACCACCAGCAAGAAACAAAGATCAAGGGATTCCTGTGTCCTCCCCTTGCCTGACTGAAGAAAGCAGGTCAAGGGAAAGGGATGAATGGAAGAAAGTCCACACACAGGGTGGCAGGAAAAACACCCTCCCCACCTTCCTAGGTGCTGCTGTCCAACAGGCATGAGGCTCAGGATGTGGAATGCAGCAACATGAGGAATAAGGGGAAATAGCAGTGAGTTCCTGCCCCGGGGCAGAAAGAGGAGGGTTCCTACTGTGACCACTCCACCCCTCCAGGTTCCCTTGCAAAGCAGGTATGAGGCCTTGTAAGTGGAACTAAACAACAACATTGAGGGAGGTGGTTCCATTAAGTTGGAGGTGCTGCAGAGGATAAGTCACCCTGCACCCTCCATTAAAACAGCTCCCACAAAGAAAAAAAGGTGGGTTGTGGTTGTAGGAGATGTCCTATATGCAGGCCCACTTCTTAGGAAAGTCTGCTGTCTCCCTGGGGCCAGGGTCAAAGATGTAAAAAGGAAACTTCCTGCCCTGGTTAGGCCCTCAGACTACTATCCATTAATAATTTTTCAGGTAGGCAGTGATGAAAACTAAAGACAATCAAGAGAGACTTCAGGGCCTTGGGATGACTGGTCAAGGTATCAGGAGCACTGTCCCAACAGTTGCAGGGTACAACAAGGAAAGATACAGGAAGAGACAGCAGATTAATACCTGGCTACAGGACTGGTGTCACTGACAGAATTTTGGGTTTTTTGATCATGGGCCAGCTTGCAGGGTACATCAAGGAAAGATACAGGAAGAGACAGCAGATTAATACCTGGCTACAGGACTGGTGTCACTGACAGAATTTTGGGTTTTTTGATCATGGGCCAGCTTACATGGCACCTGGCCTGCAAATGACAAATGGGATGCACTTGTCTCAAAAGGGGAAAAGGATCCTGGGGCAGGAGTTAGCAGGACTTATTGAGAGGGCTTTAAACTAGATTTGAAGGGGGAGGAAACCAGGTGTGGCAGAGGCAAACCCAAGGGTGACATGCCAGCATCTGAGGGTAGTGCTAATGAGGCCCTTGGGTCTGCTGACCCCGTGGAATCAATGGCTCAGCTGAACTGCATCTATATGAATGCACACAGCATGGGCAACAAACAGGAAGAACTGGAAGCCCTTGTGAGGCAGAGAAACTATGATTTAATTGACATCTCAGAAACATAGTGGGATGAGTCTCATAACAGGAGCACTGCAGTGGATGGCTATAAACTCTTCAGAAGGGGTAGGCGAGGAAGGAGAGGAGGTGGGGTAGCCATGTATGTTAGGGAGGGTTTTGATTGTCTGGAACTTGAGGAGGGTGATGATAGGGTTGAGTGTCTATGGGTGAGAATAAAGGGGAAGGGCAACAAGGCAGACATCCTGGTGGGGGTCTCTTACAGACCAGGATAAAGAGGCAGACAAAATATTTTGCAGGCAGCTGGGAGAAGTCTCCTGATCACTAGCCCTTGTTCTTATGGGGGAGATCAACCTACCAGATGTCTGCTGGAAAAAAAACACAGCAGAGAGGAAGCAGTCTAGGAGGCTCCTGCAGTGCATGGAAGACAACTTCCTGACAGAGCTGGTTAGTGAGCCAACTAGGGAAGGAGCCCCACTGGATCTCTTGTTTGTAAATAGAGAAGGGTTCGTGGGCAACATGTTGGTTGGAGGTCACCTTAGGCACAGTGATCGTGAAATGATTGAGTTAGTTATCCTTGGAGGAGTTAGAAGGGTAGTTAGCAGAACTGCTACTTTAGGCTTCCGAAGGGCAGACTTCGACCTCTTCAGAAGGCTGGTTGACAGAGTCCCTTGGGAGACAGTCCTGAAGGACAAAGGACTCCAGGAAGTCTGATCTCCCTTCAAGAAGGTAATCTTAGAGGCTCAGGAGCAGATAGTCCCAGTGTGCTGGAAGGCAAGCCGGTGGGGAAGGAGGTCAATCTGGCTGAATAGAGAGCTGCGTCTGGAACTTAGGAATAAAAAGAGAATTTATGACCTTTGGAAGGAGGGGCGGGCCACTCAAGAGGAATACAAGAATTCTGTGAGGCTATGCAGGGAGAAAATCAGAAGGGCCAAAGCCCAACTAGAGCTAAGCCTGGCCACCACTGTGAAAGGCAACAAGAAATGTTTCTATAAATTCATTAGGTCGGGAGAGGTTCTCCTTCACCTCTACTCTGCCTTGGTGAGACCACACGTGGAATATTGTGTCCAGTTCTGGGCCCCTCAGTTCAAGAAGGACAGGGAACTGCTGGAGAGAGTCCAGCGCAGGGCAACAAAGATGATTAAGGGATGTCACGGCTGAGATGGACAAATGACATAGACCAGTTTCTTCCAGGATGAAAGTAGAAGATACCATTTATTGCCACAAGTGCATTTTTATACAGTTTTACCAAGTCATGTGTCTCTTCACTATTGGTTACAAGGTACAGCAGTAACATCTCATTGGCTAATTTTGCTATCATCCATGTTACTCTTCTACTCCCTTCTCTCTCAAGGGTACATCCTTAACATCTCCGGATACTCCTTTACTCCCATCTTTCTCACGGGTAGGCCTTAATATCTTCAAGGCTAATTTCTGTTCCCATGCCCTCCGTCAGGGAATCCAAGGACCCACCGTAGTCCCACAAAGGGAGTGGAACATCTCCTTTATGAGGAAAGGCTGAGGGAACTGGGTCTCTTTAGCTTGGAGAAGAGGAGACTGAGGGGTGACCTTATTAATGTTTACAGATATATAAAGGGTGAGTGTCATGAGGGTGGACCCAGGCTCTTCTCAGTGACAACCAATGGTAAGACAAGGGGTAATGGGTTCAAACTGGAACACAAGAGGTTCCACTTAAATTTGAGAAGAAACTTCTTCACAGTGAGGGTAGCAGAACACTGGAACAGGCTGCCCAGGGAGGTTGTGGAGTCTCCTACTCTGGAGACATTCAAAACCCGCCTGGACACATTCCTGTGTAGCTTCATGTAAGTGTTCCTGCTCCAGCAGGGGCATTGGACTAGATGATCTTTTGAGGTCCCTTCCAATTCCTAACATTCTGTGTTTCTGTGAACAAGAAGAGGGCTAAGGAGAATCTCCATCCCCTGATGGATGCAGAGGGAAACAGTGACAGAGGATGAGTGAAAGGCTGAGGTACTAAATACCTTCTTTGCCTCAGTCTTTAACAGTCAGAACAGTTGTGCTTCAGGTACCCAGCCCCCTGAGCCAGAAGACAGGGATGGGTAGTAAGATGAAGCCCTAATAATTAAAGAGGAAATTGTTAGCGACCAGCTACACCACTTGGACACGCACAAGTCTATGGGGCCAGATGGGATACACCCAAGGGTGCTGAGGGAGCTGGTGGAGGTGATCACTAAACCACTTTCCATTTTCGGTCAGCAATCTTGGCTAACTGAGGAGGTCCCAGTTGACTAGAAGTTGGCAAACGTGATGCCTATCTACAAGAAGGGTCGAAAGGAGGATCTGGGCAACTGGAGACCTGTCAGTCTAACCTCGGTGCCAGGGAAGGTCCTGGAGCAGATCATCCTGAGGGGCATCACATGGCACATACAAGAGAACCATATTATCAGGTCCAGTCAACATGGGTTTATGAAAGGCAGGTCCTGTTTGACCAATCTGATCTCCTTCTATGACAAGGTGACCCAACTAGTAGATGAGGGAAAGGCTGTGAATGTTGTGTACTCAGGCTTCTGTAAGGCCTTTGACACCGTATCCCACAGCATTCTCCTGGAGAAGCTGGCCTGGATGGCCTGGATGGGTGCACTCTTTGATGGGTAAAGAACTGGTTGGAGGACCAGACCCAAAGAGCTGTTGTGAATGGAGTCAAATCCAGTTGGTGGCCAATCACAAGTGGTGTTCCCCAGGGCTTATTAATGGGGCCAGTTCTGTTTAATCTCTTTATCAGTGATCTGGATGAGGGTATTGAGTGCACCCTTGCTAAGTTTGCAGATGACACCAGGTTGGGTGGGAGTGTTGATCTGTTGGATGGTAGGAAGGCTCTACAGAGGGATCTGGACCAGCTGGAACATTGGGCTGAGGCCAGTTTTATGAAGTTTAACAAGGCCAAGTGCCAGATCCTGCACTTGGGTCACAACAACCCCATGCAACGCTACAGTCTCGGGGAAGAGTGGCTGGAAAGCTACTTGGCAGAAAGGGATCTGGGGATGTTGATTGACAGCAGGCTGAATATAAGCCAGCAGTGTTCCCAGGTGGCCAAAAAGACCAACATCATCCTGACTTCTCCCTGGATAGATGAACTTAGTAAATACGGGTATGGTTTTCCTGAAAGTCTGATCTTCCATGATTTTTGATCATCTGAACTTAGAGCTCTTACAGGTTGTGGAATAATTACTGAGGGAGTAAATTACAGAAACTAATTATGAAGGATCCACTTATTGAGAAGTTATATCCACATCTTCAGCATATAAGGCAGCTGCACGGCAGGGAAGAAATAAATCTGCTCTGTATGGTTTCACTCCCCCACCTGGCCTGCATTCTTAGATGGTAGTGCATGGGGAAGCCCAATGTACTGGCAGTTAAGAAGTATGGGGGAGTGGATTGGTGTGAAGATACTGCAGCCTGTGTAAAAAGGCAGGTACAGGAACCAGATGGTATAGCTGCTGCCAATTTTTAAGATAAGGTATAGCTGCTGTCAGTTAAAAAGAATAAATGTTCATCCAAAGTGCTAGTTACTGAGCGAAAAATTTGTCTGGTGGATGAACTTTGCTCATTATAATCTCACTACAATACCAAAACACACCTCCATCTCAAAGGATACCTACCTCCAGTGCAATTTTAAGCATGCTCAGTATCACCATTTACTGCAGGGTGACAATAAACCATGGCAGATGCTCTCTGTTAACCCCCTGCCCTCCCTTCTAAGGAAAGGTAACGGGAGGAAAAGGGAGAGAGACTTACAAGTTGGAAATGTTTTAAATGCTTTACTAATACAAAATATACAAAACCAATCTTGAATTTCCCAGGGTAGTGCAGCATTGCCCATGGTGGAGCTGGTGTGGCTCCAGCGGCTGCAGGACAGGCACCCAGAAGTCCTGGGCTGGAATCCACAGTAAACCAGAATGAGATTCAGGAATGCAAGGTCTGGAATCAGGCCTTGGATCACAGGTGTGAAAGGCAGGGTCCTCTTCAGATGCCAGCCATGGTCGAAGAGAGCGAGACCCTTGTGATCTCCCACTTATACAGGGTGTATGACGTGTATGGGATGGAATACTCAGTTGGTCGATTTTAGTCACCTGCCCTGTTTGCCCCTCTTTGCAAATACAGAATCACAGAATGTTAGGAACTGGAAGGGATCCCGCAAGATCATCTAGTCCAATCCCCCTGCCAGAGCAGGAACACCTAGATGAGGTTACACAGGAAGGCGTCCAGGTGGGTTTTGAATGTTTCCAGAGAAGGAGACTCCACAACCTCCCTGAGCAGCCTGTTCCAGTGCTCTGTCACCCTCACTGTGAAGAAGTTTCTTCTCAAATCTAAGTGGAACCTCTTGTGTTCCAGTTTGAACCCATTACCCCTTGTCCTATCATTGGTTGTCACCAAGAAGAGCCTGGCTCCATCCTTGTGACACTCACTCGTTGTATATTTGTAAACATTAATAAGGTCGCCCCTCAGTCTCCTCCAAGCTAAAGAGACCCCAGCTCCTTCCGCCTTTCCTTATAAGGGAGATGCTCCACTCCCTTAATCATCTTTCTGGCTCTGTGCTGGACTCTTTCAAGCAGTTCCCTGTCCTTCATGAACTGAGGGGCTCAGAACTGGACACAATATTCCAGATGTGCTCTCACCAGGGCAGAGCAGAGGGGAAGGAGAACCTCTCTCAACCTACTAACCACCCCCCTTCTAATACACCCCAGGATGCTGTTGACCTTCCTGGCCACAAGGGCACAGTGCTGGCTCATGGTCATCCTGCTCTCCACCAGGACCCCCAGGTCCCTTTCCTCTACACTGTTCTCTAATCGGTCGTTCCCCAACTTATACTGGAACCTGGGATTGTTCCAACTCAGATGCAAGACTCTACACTTGCCCTTGTTATATTTCATTAAATTTTTCCCCACCCAACTCTCCAGCCTGTCCAGGTCTCTCTGGATGGCAGCACAGCCTTCTGGCGTGTCAGCTATTCCTCCCAGTTTGGTGTCATCAGCAAACTTGCTGATAGTACACTCTAGTTCCTCAACCAAGTCATTGATTAATATATTGAATAGTACTGTTCCCAGTACTGACCCTTGAGGCACTCCACTAGATACAGGCCTCCAGCTAGACTCCGCCCCATTGACCACGAGTCTCTGGCTTCTTTCCTTCAGCCAGTTCCCAGTCCACCTCACAACTTGATCATCCAGTCCACACTTCCTCAGTTTAGCAGCGAGGATGCTGTGGGAGACTGTGTCAAATATTTTGCTGAAATCAAGACAGACCACATCCACTGCTTTGCCATCATCTAGCCACCTCGTTATGTCCTCATAAAAGTCTATCAGGTTGGTCAAGTATGACTTTCCCTTGGTGAAGCCATGTTGACTGGCCCTAATGACTCTCTTATTCTTGATATGCCTTGAGATGGCACCAAGGATAAGTCGTTCCATCACTTTCCCAGAGATGGAGGTGAGGCTTTCCTCCAGTCCTCAGACACCTCTCCCATTTCCCAAGACTTGGCAATGATGATTGAGAGTGACCTAGCAATGACCTCAGCCACCTCCCTCAGCACCCGTGGGTGCACCCCATCTGGACCCATGGATTTATGAATGTCCAGATTGCTTAACTGCTCCCTAACCGAGTCCTCAACAACTAAGGCAGACTCCTCCATTGTCCTGACTTCCTCTGGGGCCTCAGGGGTACGGGGCTCCGCAGGACAGCCTCCAGCAGTGTAAACAGAAACAAAGAAGGCATTCAGTAACTCTGCCTTCTCTGTATCTTCTGTCACCAGGGCACCCACCTCATTCATCAGTGGGCCTACATTGCCTTTGGTGTTAGTTTTATCTCCCATGTATTTGAAGAAGCTCTTTCTGTTGTCCTTGACTGCTCTTGTAAGGTTTAATTCTAAGGAGGCCTTAGCATTTCTTGTTGCTTCCCTACATCCTCTGACAACAGCCTTATATTCTTCCCAAGTGGCCAGCCCCTCCTTCCATGATCTGTAAACTCTTCTCTTCCACTTCAGTTTGCCCAGCAATTCCCTGTTTAACCAAGCATGTCTCCTGGCTCCCTTCCTTGACTTCCTACCTGTCAGGATGCTCTGATCTTGAGTTTGGTAGAAGCAGTTCCTGAATGCTAACCGACTATCTTGGGCCCCTTTACCTTCAAGCAGCCTTGCCCATGGGATTTCTCCTAGCAATTGTTTGAAAAGGCCAAAGTTTGCCCTGCTGAAGTCCAGGGTTGCAATTCTGCTTGCTATTCTGTTCCTGCCACATGAGATCCTGAACTCCACCATCTCATGGTTGCTGCAGCCAAGGCAGCCCTCAACCTTTACTGCTTCAACCAAACCCTCCTTGTTAGTGAGGATGAGGTCCAGTAGCACTCCTCTCCTAGTTGGCTCATCCACCATTTGCATCAGGAAATTATCATCGATGCACTGGAGGAACCTCCTGGACTGTGGCTGGCTGGCCGAGTAGTCCTTCCAGCAAACATCAGGGTAGTTAAAATCCCCTGCAACAACCAGGACCTCTAATTGTGAGGCTGTTCTCAGCTGCCTGTAGAATGCCTCATCAACTTCCTCACCCTGATCTGGTGGCCTGTAATAGACACCCACAATAATATCACCCCTGCCATTCCCCTCTCACAGGACATGCAAAATTTTATCACTAACCTTAGCTGCTATAGCAATAAATCTAAACCTGGGCCTCTTCTGCATACCGTTGGTACCCTTATTTGGTGTCAGAAGTGTGATAAGAACCCATACCTGGATTGTTCCCTGTTGTTGAATTTACTAAAAGATTATAAGGCTTGCCCGAGTCCTGAGGGTCTTAAGTGGGCCTCTGGATTCTGGTCGTGTCCAGATATTGTAACTCAGCGAATAAGGAACTTGGCAAAAGAAAATAGGTTTAAGCTCGGAAAAGGTAAAGCAATTGTGTGTGCTGTATTAGGTGCAGCATTGATAGCTGGTCAGAAAGATAAAGAAACTGACCAGGCGGTGATTAAGTCATTGCAGACAGAATTGGCAGTAGAGTGTTCTAAGTGGCAACAAGCAGAAAAAGAGTTGGCTGATAACAAACGAATCATAGAAAATTTGCAGAACAATTAACGAGATGCCTTTTCAAGAGAAAGGCAGATAAGCTTGAAATTGGCTAATTATGAAGATTTGGAAAGTGATCCGGGGTTTTCCAACCCAGTAAAAGAAACTTCTCTTACAGCAAGGGATGTAGCTCCTCTTTACCCGTGGAGAGAATTGGAGGTTGTGTCAAAATGCGATCCTACTCCCAAGCTTCGGCCACTTGTTAAAACTGAAATTGTACATGACGGTGGGGAAGCCGAGCCCACCATTGTCACTAAAGAAATACCGTATACAGTCACTGAGCTAGTAAAGTTACAGGAAAAATATAGCAGGCTGGCTACGGAGACTGAGACGGAATACGTGTGGAGAGTTTCTCTGACTGGTGGTGGCAGAATAAGGCTTTCTGAGGAAGAATCTCGAGGATATTGGGGTCCTGGCGTATTTCTAACAGTAGAAGATGACAGGGAGCCTTGGTCCCTGACCCAGAGAGCTGTGTATTGGGCCGGTGGTTTAGACCCTTTGGAGAGGGGAGACCCACTTGCTATTCCTACCTCTGGGGTAAGCCAGCTTACTGAGAGCATTCAGAAAGCAGCTTGTCTTCAGCTGATGCATGATAGGCATTTGGTTCCTCACCAGCCCTCTCCAATGTTGCTGTTTGCTGACCCTGACAGGATGACCCCCTTAATTAGAGGGTTACCTGACTCGTTAAAAGTCTATGCCATACAAATCCAAGATCGTCTGAGAGCCACCACAGCAGGGGGGCCTCAGGCTGGACCGGGTCTCTCTTGGGGAGAGATTGCACGGGAGTTGATTAATTATGGCCAGCGTATGGGGTTCGTCGGTAAAGACGTTAAGTCTCAAGTAGCAGTGTGCCGAACTGAAGTAGAGGCAAAATTCCCTTGCCCCCGATCTAAGAATTTTACAGGGGTAGGTTAAAGGCATCAGTGTTGGAAATTAGGTCTGGATAAAGGTATTCCCCGAGAACTGATGGATGGTTTGCCCCTCCCCAATTTACAGCTGCTTGTAAAGATGTGGAAACCAGCAAAAACAGATCAACCAGGAAAGCTACAACATAGAAATAACCTGTGGCTATGGTTGGACAGTATGATGAGAATGCTACTAGACTGATATACCAACTGTTACTCTGATCAAGAAAATGCAGGGAATGAATTTAAGTCTTAATAGGCCATGATCCTTTTGTCATATATGTACCATTTGTCAAATTAATTCTGATATTTTTTTATCTGCAATCTATATCCTTGTAATTTGCACTAGCTGATTTTCTTAATAGCACAACTTTTGGCACGCATAAATGTAAATTTCTGCAGAACCTGCAAGTCTTTAACATCAGGTCATAGGCCATACTTGTATTTGGTCTGATCCTACATACTTGCACAGTTTTTATTGATGGTTCAGGAAAGTCTCATAAAGCTGTAGTGGTCTGGTGTGAAGATAACAATTGGCATCATTTTGTTAAAATTGTTGAAGGTTCAACCCAATTAGTGGAACTTGGCACAGTTTTGCATGCCTTAGAGTTTTTTAGGGAGGAACCTCTAAATTTGGTTCATCAACAACCATCAACAAAAACTGTGTGAGCATTTTGAATAAGACCGAATACAAGTACGGTCTATGGTCTGATATCAAAGACATGCAGATTTTGAAGCAATTTACATTTAGGCATGCCAAAAGCTATGCTGTTAAGAAAATCAGCTAGTGCAATTTGCAAGGACAGAGATTGTGAATAAAAAAATCAAAATCTGCTTTCACAAAAGGTACTTATATGACAGACAGATCGCGACCTACTAAAGCCTGAATCCGTTCTCTGCCTTTTTTGATCAGAGTAACAATCAATTCCAGGGGCGCAGTAATAGTTTTACGAAAAGAATTGGGCAAAAAAATCCATTCCAAGTATATCTGTCTGTTTGCATTCTCATTATACTGTCCCACAATAGCCACAAGTTGTTTCTATGTTGTAGCTATAAATAGACAAATCGCAAGTCCAATCGAATGTAGTTAGCTTGTAAGGCTGTCATAAATTTATTCATCGAAGTTTCTAACTCCATTTTGGCTGTCATATTTATTGGATATTGTTTTCCCTTACCGGATCGAAGTCCTGTTTCAGTTCTATCAGTGTAGTGTTTGATTTATCGAAACATTGGCTGTTAATACTAGTGGAAATACAGCATTCAAAATTTCCTTGGAGCTTTCTCACTTGAAGCAAGCAGATCTGCACCATCCAAGCAGCTTCTTGTAGGACATGCAACTAAACAGAATTCTCAGAAAACGTTATTTGAGGTTACAATTACTTAACAAACCTTGACCCAAGAGAGGTATAGGGCTTTCTGTCAAGTACAAGAATTCATATGGTAAAACTTTGTTCCAAATTTGACATTCCATTTGTCTCAAAAAATGGCCTTTCTTTCATTCTCTCCCATGATCTCAAAGACTATCACAGTGAATTTACTAAGAAGTCTTTCACAACAAGTTACCACAGAATAAGTCTGTTAAAAAAAAAAAAATATTTTTTTTTTAGTTTAATTTCCCAGTTTCATTAGAACTGTGGATCTGCTAAGGATGCCTTTAAACTTCACCCTCCAGACTGCTCTATTCAGTATTACAACATCACTGCAGTGGGGGGGACAGAAAACCTCCCTTTCACAGCCCTGAAAGCGGGCAGCCAGGTTTTTCCTTTTTTTTTTTCCTTTCTCTTCTTGCTACGGTTTAGATATGGCGAAGGCCATGCAGCTAGCATAATCACTGGTATGAAGTAGGAGGCTTTGGCAAACTCCTCAGTTACAATGAGCTGAGTTTATCTTGCAGCTTGACACAGGCCTGACATTTATGTTCAAATACAGGCCTGGGATATTTTGCTTTTTTGTTTTACCATTTCATTACAACCATAATACACTTCTTACGCAATTCCAAGTAGCTCAGCAATAGTTACATTCCTTAGCTCCATTTACCTTTAAAAATTTACATATGTCAAAAACCAGCATATTAAACATCAATCCATTATTCCATTTTCCTAAATCCAAATCAGTTCATATTCTAGCAACTTTTAAATACAACCTCTTCCAAATTCACATCTATCATTGCATTTAGTTTTAGTTCCCATACCTCCAACAAACACATAAATTCAATGCGAATCAGAGTTTAACAACTTCAGTTATTTTCTCATCTCAAAATTATTAGATAACAATAAGAGCAATTACTCTAATGTATAAGGATGCATCCTAAGGGGGAGAAAGGTGGTATTTTAGCAATGGAACCGTTTCCCATTTTTTAATTATCTCCCCCAAACAAAATTCTTTTGGTGTTGGAGCGATAAAGGACTCAGCATTCTGATTCAATGTGAATCACGCAAAGCCATTTATTACAGAAACAAGCCTCCTTATATACGCAACTATTCTCTAATCACGCATCCACGCTCCAAGCATGGATTCGCTAAATGAGTATCATGGGCAGTCCACACGCTGGAACCCCACCGATGATAGGTCCGACGACTCACGCCATGCTGAGGCCCTGTTAATGAAGAAACGCCCCTCTTTCTCACAGCAGATTCTGTTCTCAGCTTCTCGAAGTGGCCTTGAGATTCCTTTGGACCTGACTAATTCAACAACATATCTCCATCTAACAAAACCACTCCACAATTCCCCCTTTTTGTTCTTGAATTAGTCAGACCCCTTAAACAGCATGCTGAATCGTCTTTGAAATATACTGCAACATAGAACACGTGATTAACAACATAATTACAATTACATATAATGTAATTAAGATCAAACAAATACCCACTTATTCCAAAACTTATAAGCTATATGTCGGGCTGTAGCATGAGGTACGGCATATGTTTCCAACCATCCAGTGGTTGCTTCCACCATTGTAAGTACATAACGCTTACCTTGACGTGTTTGTGGAAGTGTAATATAATCAATCTGCCAAGCTTCTCCATACTTATACTTTAACCATCGCCCCCCATACCATACAGGCTTTAACCGTTTCGCTTGTTTGATTTCGACGCAAGTTTCACATTCATGAATAACCTGTGAAATAGTGTCCATAGTTAAATCCACCCCTCGATCACGAGCCCATTTGTATGTTGCATCTCTACCTTGATGCCCTGAAGCATCATGGGCCCCCCGAGCTAGGAAAAGTTCACCTTTATGTTGCCAGTCCAAGTCCACCTCAGCTACTTTAATCTTAGCAGCTTGATCCACTTGTTGGTTGTTTAGATGTTCCTCGGTGGCTCGACGTTTAGGTACATGAGCATCTACATGCCGAACTTTCACAGGCAGGCTCTCTAGCTGAGCAGCAATGTCTTGCCACAGTGTGGCAGCCCAAATGGGTTTACCTCTGCGCTGCCAGTTGCTTTTCTTCCATTGCTGTAGCCACCCCCACAAGGCATTTGCTACCATCCATGAGTCAGTATAGAGATAAAGTATTGGCCACTTCTCTCGTTCAGCAATGTCCAAAGCCAGCTGGATGGCTTTCACTTCTGCAAACTGACTGGATTCACCTTGTCCTTCAGTGGCTTCTGTAACTTGTCGTGTGGGACTCCACACAGCAGCTTTCCACCTTCGATGTTTTCCTACAAGACGACAGGATCCATCTGTGAACAGTGCATACTGCTTATCAGTCTCTGAAAGCGTATTATACGGTGGTGCTTCTTCAGCACGTTTTACTTCCTCCTCATCTGGAGACATCCCAAAGTCTTTACTTTCTGGCCAGTCTGTAATAACTTCTAATATCCCTGGACGGTTGGGACTTCCAATTCGAGCTCGTTACGTGATCAGTGCAATCCATTTACTCCACGTAACTTCGGTTGCATGATGTGGAGAGGGAACCGTCCCTTTGAACATCCAGCTCAGCACCGGCAGTCGAGGTGCCAGGAGGAGCTGTGCTTCAGTGCCGATCACTTCTGAAGCAGCTCAAACTCCTTCATATGCTGCTAGTATCTCCTTTTCAGTTGGAGTATAGTTGGCCTCAGATCCTTTGTATCCTCGACTCCAAAAACCTAAGGGTCGACCTCGGGTTTCTCCTGGTGCTTTCTGCCAGAGGCTACAGGTAAGTCCATTATCTCCGGCTGCGGTGTAGAGCACATTTTTAACATCTAGTCCAGTTCGGACTGGTCCAAGGGCCACCGCATGAGTTATCTCACGCTTAATTTGTTCAAAGGCTTGTCGTTGTTCAGGGCCCCACTCGAATTGCTTCTTTTTACGAGTCACTCACAATGTGGCTGTAGTCAGGAATATGCATTCTCCAAAAACCTACAACGCCCAAGAAAGTCTGTGTCTCCTTTTTATGAGTAGGTGGAGACATTGCTGCAATTTTGTTGATCACATCCATTGGGATCTGACGACGGCCATCTTGCCATTTTATTCCTAAAAACTGGATCTCTCGTGCAGGTCCCTTGACCTTGCTCCGTTTTATGGCAAAACCAGCATCCAAAAGAATATGAATTATTCTCTCACCTTTCTCGAAGACTTCTTTCGCTGTGTCGCCCCATACGATGATGTCATCAATATATTGCAAGTGTTCTGGAGCTTCACCTTGCTCCAGCGTGGTCTGGATCAGTCCATGGTAGATGATAGGACTGTGTTTCCACCCCTGGGGCAAGCGATTCCATGTATACTGGATGCCCCTCCAGGTGAAAGCAAACTGCGCCCTGCACTCTGCTGCTACAGGAATAGAGAAAAATGCATTAGCAATGTCAATTGTAGCATACCACTTGGCTGCCTTTGACTCCAGTTCAAATTGCAGTTCTAGCATGTCAGGCACAGCAGCACTCAGTGGTGGTGTAACTTCATTCAGGCCACGACAGTCTACAGTTAGTCTCCACTCGTCACTAGACTTACGCACTGGCCAGATTGGGCTGTTAAAAGGTGAGCGAGTCTTACTGATCACACCCTGGCTTTCCAATTGACGGATCAGCTTCTGGATAGGAATCAAAGAGTCTCGATTGGTGCGATATTGCCGGCGATGCACCGTCGTGGTAGCAATTGGCACCTGCTGATCGTCAACCATCAGCAGTCCTACAACAGAAGGGTCATCTGAAAGACCAGGCAAATCAGACAGCTGTTCAATTTTCTCAGTGTCCACAGCTGCTATACCAAATGCCCACCTATACCCTTTTGGGTCCTTAAAATACCCTCTCCTGAGGTAGTCTATACCAAGGATGCACGGAGCATCTGGACCAGTCACAATGGGATGCTTTTGCCAGTTTTTTCCAGTTAGGCTCATTTCAGCCTCTACAACAGTCAGCTCCTGGGATCCCCCAGTCACTCCAACAATATTGATGGATTGCGTCCCTTTATAATTAGAAGGAATTATTGTGCACTGAGCACCAGTGTCCACTAAAGCTTTGTACTCCTGGGGTTGTGTTGTACCAGGCCATAGTATTTGTACAGTCCAATAAACTCTGTTATCCCTTTCCTCCACCTGGTTGGAGGCAGGGCACCTCTAATTCCTGTTTTGCACAGTCTCTGGGTGTGAATTAGAGGTTCCTTCAAGAGCATCAGAATCTCTTCTGCTCCTTTTGTAAACTGGAGCAGCCACCTTCCTAGGAGTTTTTCCTTTTATCTCACGTACTCGTTCCTGAAGTTCTGAGGTAGGCCTTCCATGCCACTTATTCATGTTTTCTCCCTGCTCATGTAGGAAGAACCACAGTGAACCTCTTTTTGTGGGCTGTCTCTGCCCTCTCTCTCGAGATTGGAAACACCTTCTCCTAACAGCTGAAACATAGGTTTGTGCAGGTCGTGAACGGTACGAGTCTTCTCTGAGCTCTTTGATTTCTTGCAACAGCTTTTCAAACCGGTCATCAGATTTTTCACACAGTTTCTCCACAGCGGATACACAAGCCCGTAGAGAACCAGCAAGGCTGTCCTCAAAGTACCGGAGCTGCTCAATCACTTCATTAATTTCTTGTATACCTCTAGCTGACCAGACCATTCCTGCCAATGACTTAGCATATGCAGGTGGTGCACTTTGTACAAATCTGCGCCACATAGATTTTGTACAATTGATTCTATCTGGGTCTGTCCCCTCTTGGCTGTTTGGTCCTAGATAGATGATCTCTCACACAGCTAATTCTCTCAGGAACTGGATACCTCTCTCCATAGTATTCCATTTCCCTAACTTGGATATACAATCTTCCTTGTAGGGAAATCTGACTTTCATAGCTGCCAGGAGTCGGGTCCAGAGAGTAGCGGCATTAGACTCTCTTGAAATTGCCCTATCAATGGTGGAATCTTTTGACAGAGATCCCAGCTGCCTGGCTTCACCACCTTCTAATTCAATTGTTTCTGCCCCATTGTCCCAGCATCGCAGCAGCCAGGTTAAAATATTCTCGCCTTCACGACGACTAAAGTCTTTTCGCAGATCTCTCAGCTCACCTGGAGAAAAGGACCGAGTGGTGGTCACTTCATCTCCACCCTGTCCTGATGATGATGCCTCTTGGGTTGATGTTGGCCCTGTGCCATCACCTGCTGCACGGGTAGTCTTTCTAGTGACTTTCTTACAACCAGCAACTGATGCTGATATGGGTTCACCATCATTTGATTCATTTTCAGAGTCTGAATGACTGTCACAGTGTTTGCTGTGGTTACAGCAGCAACAGTGCCCAGTGTGTCAAGACGTGGGGGCTGCCTTGTTAGCCTTTGAGGCTGGAGAAGTAACGTTATCTGCAGCGACCTTGGCAGAGGAGCTCTGCGGAGGAGCTGTATCTTCAGCCTGTGAAGCCGCGGCTGGGGGGGCAGTGGCTGCAGCAGCAGCTTTGGCTGTTTTGCCTTTTCTCGAGCGGCTAGGAGTGCTTTTTGCTAAAGCTTCCGAAGACGCACTGCAAATCTCAGGACTAAGAAGAGACGCAAACCTCCTATTGAACCTCATTTCTCTTAACAGTAACACAAACTGACACACATTCAGCAAACCAGATAACACCATCACAGTTCTATCAAAGCTCCAAGGATATTCAAAGTTCTCTAAAACATTTGCAAACTGTCCTAGTGAAATCACAAAAGTATTGTTAGTCAGCCTTTCTAAAGATTCGCTTGACCAATTAGCAAATATAGAGCCATTCTGCTCTTTAATCTCTCCTGGAGGTTTTTCAAGGTAAAGCAAAATCGAGTAGAAATTCATTAGCAGCTGCAGTATAATGAAATAAACCAATGCCAAACCACACAGAATCATCATGACCGCTGTCCAGTTTCTTGTTGTTATATAATGAATACTTCGATTCAGAAAGAAACACCAACACAGATATGGGATCAGCGAGCACAATGTAGAAAATAACTGATACAACTTTTGCCATAACATCTTTAAATCAATGTAATTCACTTTGCCTTAATACCACTAAATAATATCTGAAGCAAACAGACGCGCGAGTATCACAACTCTATGAGTTGGCACCGTGCCAAGAAAATTGAAAGGTATGTCAGAGCAGTAGAAAAGCCAAAAATCTCCAAATTTACCCCTTTCTCTTGCCCCACGTTGGGCGCCAATTATCTGTCGAGGGTTAAGATTGCGGGGTGACAATCAAACCCTGGCAGATGTATTGTTAACCTCCTCTCCCCCCCACTTCCCCCTTTTGCCCCTCCCTCTCCCCCCTTCCCACTCAGGACAGGCGATCGGGAGGGAAAGAAGGACAGAGAGAAGAGAGTTGGAAAAGTTAAAGATGTTTTACTAACGCTACTGATAAGAATAGAGAAAATAATACAAAATATACAAAACCAATCTTGAAAGTCTCAGCAACTGCAGAGCCAGCACCCAAAGTCCTGGATTAGACTCTGTAGCCAACCGGAGCTGGATTCAGTCTCTCACTAGGCGTCAGTTCGCAGGGATGACCAGCAAGGTCCTCTCCTAATGTCAGCCATGAGGAAAAAAAAGGGAAAAAGGCAAAAAGGGACGAGATCCTCGTGATCTCCCACTTTTATATGAAGTATTCACGTGAATGGAATGTTATACACCGTTGGTCAGTCTCTCGGACATCAGTTTCTCGTTGTCCCTCTCGCGAGATGTCCATCCGTGCTTATCAATAAGTTTGCATTCCATTGCTAGGTTTAACCAAAACATGTGTTGGGTTCTCCAGGAAAATGCAGCTAACGTGAAGGCTTTAGCTGACAGGCAAAAATTCACTAAAAGAGAAACTTGTTTTTTAACAAAACCAGGACAATGTCAAACCTTAACTTTACCATGGCAATCTTATTAATGTACTGTTCTAGTTTGCCTAAACCACTTATTAATAGATTCAGAACAATCAAACAAGTTAATACAACACAACCATAATCACAGTATCACAGTATCACAGTATCACAGTATGTTTGGGATTGGAAGGGACCTCAAAAGATCATCTAGTCCAATCGCCCTGCTGGAGCAGGAACGCCTAGGTGAGGTCGCACAGGAATGTCTCCAGGCGGGCTTTGAATGTCTCCAGGGAAGGAGACTCCACAACCTCCCTGGGCAGCCTGTTCCAGTGCTCTGTTACCCTCACTGAGAAGAAGTTCTTTCTCAAATTTAAGTGGAACTGCTTGTGTTCCAGCTTGATCCCATTGCCCCTTGTCCTATCATTGTTTGCCACTGAGAAGAGCCTGGCTCCATCCTCGTGGCACTCACCCTTTATATATTTATAAACATTAATAAGGTCACCCCTCAGTCTCCTCTTCTCCAAACTAAAGAGACCCAACTCCCTCAGCCTTTCTTCATAAGGGAGGTGCTCCACTCCCTTAATCATCTTTGTAGCCCTACGCTGGACCCTCTCCAGCAGTTCCCTGTCCTTCTTGAACTGAGGGGCCCAGAACTGGACACAATATTCCAGATGGGGTCTCAACAGGGTGGAGTAGAGGGGAAGGAGGACCTCTCTCGATCTACTGACCACCCCCCTTGTAATACACCCAAGGATGCCATTAGCCTTCCTGGCCACAAGGGCACAGTGCTGGCTCATGGTCATCCTGTTGTCCACCAGGACCCCCAGGTCCCTTTCCCCTACACTGCTCTCTAATAGGTCATTCCCCAACCTATACTGGAACTTGGGATTGTTCCTGCCCAGATGCAGGACTCTACACTTTCCCTTGTTAAATTCCATCAGGTTATCCCCCGCCCAACTCTCCAGCCTGTCCAGGTCCCGCTGGATGGCAGCACAGCCTTTTGGCGTGTCAGCCACTCCTCCCAGTTTAGTGTCATCAGCAAACTTGCTGATAGTACACTCAATTCCCTCGTCTAAATAATTAATGAATATATTGAATAATATTGGCCCCAGTACTGACCCCTGAGGCACTCCACTAGATACTGGCCTCCAACTGGACTCCGCACCATTGACCACCACTCTCTGGCTTCTCTCTTTAAGCCGGTTTCCAACCCACCTCACTACTCTATTGTCTAGACCACACCTCCTCAATTTAGCTGTGAGGATGCTGTGAGGGACTGTGTCAAAGGCTTTACTGAAGTCAAGGTAGACCACATCCACCGCTCTGCCATCATCCATCCACCTTGTTACATTCTCATAAAAGGCTATGAGGTTGGTCAAGCATGACTTACCCTTGGTAAAGCCATGCTGACTGTCCCTAATCCTAATGTTAAAAGTAGAATATTTGTAACTGCGTGTTTTGTGGATTTTGTAGGAATGTCTCATAATTTTACCTCATTTTTGCATTGACTATTTAAGTATAATATCACCCTTTTGGCTCTCCTGCTGATTGTTCAAATTGCCATTCTCCACAGAAGGTACAGCACCTGCTTGCTAATAGGCTTCTAGACCACCAGGTCTGTGAGCATCTATAACACTGAATTAGGATCCATGGTTTACATCTGAAACAGTCCTCACAACTTATCTCCCTCCTGTCCAGCTGCATCCACTGAATCTTTGTTGTCTTTGTTCAGCCATGGCTTGACCCATTTCGTGGGAATCCACTTCAGTTCTTGGCCTGTAATGACACAAACATAACCTTTTCCCCAGGTTATCAATTGATGTGGCTTTTTCCACTGACTAGTGATTTGACCATAACTAATGTAGGTTCTTTCTGATTTAGCACGGTTTTGGGTCATACTTGCAAAGTATTTCATCACATACAATGGTTTTGACAACTGGTTTTGTGGTGTTTCCCCTACTTTCCCCCCCTTTTTTTTAAAACCAACAAAGAAAGAAAGTTTGGAATCACATACGTGCATTGCATCTTGACTACGTACTCAAAATCACAAATCAAATTTAGAGGTTCCTCCTTAAAAAGCTCTAAGTAATGTAAAGCTGTGCCAAGTTCTGCTAATTGGGTTGAACCTTCAATAGTTTTTACAGAATGATGCCAATCGTTATCTTCACACCAAACTACTACAGCTTTATGAGACTTCCCAGAACCATCAACAAAAACTGTGCAAGTATGTAGGATCAGACCAAATACAAATATGGCCTATGACCTGATGTTAAAGACTTGCAGGTTCTGCAAAAATTTACATTTATGCATGCCAAAAGCCGTGCTGTTAAGAAAATCAGCTAGTGCAATTTACAAAGACATAGATTACAAATAAAAAAAAAATCATAATTATATTTCACAACTGGTACATATATGACAAAAGGATCATGGCCTATTAAGACTTAAATTCATTCCCTGCATTTTCTTGATCAGAGTGACAATTGATATATCAGCCTGTTAGCAATCTCATCATACTGTCTCATACTAGCCACAGGTTGTTTCTATGTTGTAGCTATAAATAGACAAATCTGCAAGTCCAATCGAATGCAGTCAGCCTGTAAGGTTTTCATAAATTTATTCCTCAAAGTTTCTAACTCCATTTTGGCTGTCATCTTTATTGGATATTGTTTTCCCTTACCGGATCGAAGTCCTGTTTCAGATCTATCAGTGTAGTATTTGCTTTATCGAAACATTGGCTGTTAATACTAGTGGAAATACAGCATTTGAAATTTCCTTGGAGATTTCTCACTTGCAGCAAGCAGATCTGCGCCATACAAGCAGCTTCTTGTGGGACATGCAACTAAACAGAGTTCTCAGAAAACGTTATTTGAGCTTACAATTTACTTAACAAATCCTGACCCAAGAGAGGTATAGAGCTTTATGGCAAATACAAGAATTCATGTATTAAAACTTTGTTCCAAATTTGGCATTCTATTGATTTCAAAAAACAGCCTCTCTTTCATTCTCTTCCATGATCTCAAAAACTAGCATGGTGAATTTACTAAGAAGTCTCTTACAACCAGTTACCACAGAATAAGTGTATTAAAAAAAAAAAAAATTTGTTTAATTTCCCAGCTTCATTAGAACTATGGACCCACTGGCAATGCCTTTAAATTTCATCCCTCAGACTCCTTGATGCAGTATTACAGTTCTCTAGCAATAGCATTGCTTGGAGGGAGAATAAAACCTCCCTCTCGCCCCCATCTGGGATGACAAGACATCCAGCCCAGCATGAAAACAGATCGGTTCGAACTCCACATTAAACCAACCTGGCTGCACTCCACACCCAAATCAGTACCAGTCTGACCCAGAGAAGCATTGAGCACTCTGACCTCCAAAAGCTGACCAGTATGAAAAGACTGACTTCAGCAAGGAGGTAAAATTATGAGCTCTTTCCCCAGATGTGCCAAAACCTAGGAACAAGACAGAAGGAAAAAGAAACATCACCAGCAACCCCTGATTCAAAGCTGAGAAAGCAACACAGTGCCACAACAAGGATGGATGACAATACTCCAGGAAAAAAAAAGACAGAGCAGGGGGAATAAAGCCCCCCTTTCTCCACTTAGCAGCGGGCAACCAGGTTTTTCCATTTTTTTTTTCTTCTTTCTCTTCTTGCTGCAGTTCAGATATAGCCAAGGCCACGCAGCTGGCGTAACTGCTGGTACGAAGTGGGAGGCTCTGGCAAACTCCTCGGTTACAATGAGCTGAGTTTTATATACCATTCCAATTAGCTCAACAGTTGTTACATTCCTCAGCCCCATTTACCTTCCACAATTTACAGATGTCAAATACAGTATATTAAACATCAATCCATTATTCCATTTTCCTAGATCCAAATCAGTTCACATTCCAGCAACTTTTAAATACAACTTCATAAAATACCAAGTTCACATCCCTCATAGCATTTAGGTGTTTGTTTGTTTCTTTTTTTTTTTTTTTCAGTGCAAAGCAGAGTTTAACATTTTAAATTATTTTCTGGTCTCAAAATTACTAGATGACAATATAAGCAATTACTCTAATGCGCAAGGATGCATCCTAAGGGGGAGCAATTTGGAATTTCAGCAGTGACATTTTAGCAGTGGAACGGGTTCCCATTTTGTAATTATCTCCCCAAACAAAATTTGTTTGGTACCAAATACAAATATGCAAATTAAAATACTGAGCTCAGATATGAAAACCAAATACCAAGTTCAAATATGCAGGTGGATCACAGTTACACTAATTTAAGACAATCTCTCAATTTTTGCATTGCACCTTTGAACTGCTTACTGCTCAGCCAGGTGGAGGCACCACTGGGTCTCCCTGACAAAACAGGTCAGTGCGCGCTGGAGCCCCATCGGCACCTGCACCCCCGCTGCCGCAGCAAGCTGGATCGGGCAAGGCTTTTATTAGTGTCTCATCTGGTGCGCTACAACTGTTATCCCAAAATCAGGATTCTTTACTTGGTGTGCATACAAAAGAGCCAAATCCAGCACATTGAGATGAGACAGAGCCTATCACAGAGTTGCGCAAGTCTGGATACCGAAATAAAGCTAGCGTGCTAGAAAGAGAAATAACAGCTACTACACTCAAAATTTTACCATCACATTCACGCAGTAATGAACTAAATGACTCACGATCTTCTGTATTATCACAAAACGCACTTTTTGAGTCCATGGATTCTCATGATTTAACAGACTGTGAACTTATAGTACAATATAACAAAGACCTACTAAAATTGCAACATGCTTAAACAGATACCCACAAAGAAAACAGGTTAATAAGGAAAGCATCTTGCAGACTTTAACAAGTTTTCTGACCTGTGTGTTATCAGTTAAGTCTCTCTCAGCTTGTTGAAGTTCAAATCGCCCTGCCTGTAAAACTGTCTGAAAAGATTTAATGATTTATTGTCAGAGTGCTTTCCTATGTTTTAAAACACCTCCCAATACTGATTTCTTAGGAACACAACTGAAAACGATCATTCCTGATCCCATCTTGCAAGTAAAAACCTTGAGAAGAGGAGTGAGGGGGGAAGCAGAGGGCTGCTTGCAGCATGAGTGGGAAAAGCGGGGAGAAGGTTTTGTGGCGCACTTAAAAACAACTAGTAAAACAATTAACTCACATTCCTGACAAGCTGCTTGATTTTCAGAGAGGCAATACACAGGAGCACATAATATGTACTGTAAAACTCGCAAATAACATGCTGATAGCAAACATTAGCATTCTCTACTGCTAATTTCAACACCAGTGCTTCCTTAACTTCTAAGTTTTCAACCTGCTTATTGATGGTCTCTTGAAGATGGTCAATAAATTGCATGTAATTCTCATTGGGACCCTGATTAATAGTTGGAAATGATTTGGCTGCTTTGTTGGTTTCAGGCATCTTTATCATAGCTTAATAAGCAAGGTCTGCTGACTGCCTCAGGATTTCAGAAACTAATCACACCTGTAATTGCGGTGCGCCAATTAGTGTCTCTTCCAAGAGCTGGGGGATACCCGCCGCTTTCAACGGATCCCCATCTTTCTGACCTAAATGATCTATAGCTGTTACATTGCATAGGTCTAATTTTGCTTGAGTCTTTCATGGTTTTTATCTGATCACAGGGCAACATGTACACATACTCCTTTTCCTGTTAACTTTTGAAGAAAATGCTGCAAACCCCCATTCTCATCCAAGTCATCAGATAATGTGGACTAGAATGGTGCTGGAGAAACATTAGTAACAGGGGCGTTCAGAACAGTGCACATTCTCGCCAATAGTTTCTAGCATCATAATTATTAGTATAACCTGAGTCCCCAGGTGCATCCCCTTTCCCGTCGTGAACAGCATCATCACATTGCCGACTACTGGATTCACTCACTGTTAGCTGATCTAATCCTTCACGCAGTTCTTTTGCCCAGTTCTTATCCGGCGACTCCTTCTGCTCTCTCATGGAAGCTGGAGGGTTAAAAGCTGGTAAAGGCGGATACAAATTGGTAAAAGGACTGATAGTACACTTGTTTATGAGTTTAGCATTCTCAGCTTTCACAGGTTCTTTAGGCAAGTTGTGTGACTCCAATCCTTGCTATTCTCATCAGAGTTGGGTAATAGTGTAGCAGGACACCCGCTCGGCATTTTTCCTCCCCCTGCCCCGGACTGCTGAACCCTCGGGGGTGCTGAAGGCACAGCAGGGGCTGGAGTAGGGAAGGTATCAAAGACACAAACTGGGTAAACTTCACAGCGATTTTCAGGATTCTTATCAGGCTGGAACGCTACAAAAATTCCAGCAGCAACAGAGCATTCAGGCTTAAGATCTTTTAAGGTGGTAATTATAAGCTTCCATGTAGTTACTAATGATTTAGCTTCTTTATCTCCATTGCTGACCATATCCCATAATTTCTGCCCTATATCGTCCCAAAGTTCAAGTTTAAAAGCCTTCTTGGTTTCTGCCAGGTAGCCGTTAGTTCTACACCAAACTAACAGTCTACGTATGTTACTTTCTTCATATTTAAGTTCTCTCACAGAGAAAATATCAGGAGGAGCTTCACTCTTCCCTCCTCCTGCCCCAGCTGCTCACCTTTTCCGGTGATTTCTTCGACAAAATTGTCTGCGGAACGTCCATACGCCTCCACCCGGTTCTCAGTCCAGCTGATCCGCCTCCAGCTGGGCCACTCCAGGCTTTTCCCCAATCGTACTGATACGCCGTTCAGAGTATCATGTCAGGGTCACCATTGGTTGGAGTGATAACGGACTCAGCATTCCGATTCAATGTGAATCACGCAAAGCCATTTGTTACAGAAACAAGCCTCCTTATATATGCAACTATTCTCTGATCGCGCGTCCACGCTCCAAGCATCTATGTTCACGAGCTGTCCACGCACCGAAGTCTCACTGCTGATAGGTCCATTGATTTACGTCATGTTGAGGCCTTGTTATTGTAGAACTGATTCTCTCCCACAGCAGGTCCTGTTTTCAGCTTTCCAAGTTGACCTTGAAATTCCTTTAGGCCTGGCTAGTTCAGTAATCAATCTCCGTCTAACAGAAACCCCTCCACAGTTGCAGATTCTTATACTGTAGCTACAGGCTGTTTCCAGTCTGCCAGGGTTTCACATGCTTTCTTCCATCAGAATGCTGCTGCCTTAAAAAAGATGTTTGGTCTCACTCTCGAGCAAGTGAGAGACATAGTGCGCTCTTGCCCGGAATGTCAAGGCGTGATTACAAGCTCGCCCTCCCTTGGAGTTATCCCTCACGGACTCTCAGCTAATGACATTTGGCAGTCTGATGTTACACGTTTCATCCTTTGGCCGTTTGAAATATGTATATGTTTCAGGTATGCTTTGTGCATCTGCGCATACAAGTGAGTAAAGCAGAGATGTTCAGTGTCACTGGACCCACTATTTTGCTATGCTGGGAGTGCCACAACAGATTAAAACTGACAACGGTCCTGGATACACTGCTAGATCCACGCAATATTTTTTACAGCAATGGGGTATTTCGCATGTCACAGGTATTTCACATTCTCCCACTGGACAGACTGTCATTGAACGAGTACATTCCACACTGAAACAGATGTTATTAAAACCAAAAAGGGGGAATATGATGCCTCAGGAACAATTAGACAATGCAATATATGCTTTAAATTTTTTGATTTGTACAGTGCCTCCCTCCTCTATCACAGCAGTGGAAAAACATTTCCGTGTTCCAGATTCACTGTCTCAGAGACCAAAGGTTTTATACCGGGATCCCCTGCACAACAGTCAGTGGCAAGGGCCTGTAGAACTAATCACCTGGGGGAGGGGGTATGCTTGTGTTCTTCTTCCAACAGGACCAAAGTGGTTTCCTGCGAACTATGTTAAACCTTTCTATGAGTTGGACAAACATGATGCAGGACTCAGTACCAAAGATGCAGCATCTGTCCCTGCAGCAGAGGGCAACAAAGAAACAGAAGAGACCAAAGGAAGAGTCACTAGCATATCAGAATGATACAGATTTACATTATTTGGACTAGGGACTAACTGGTGAAAAAAATTTCAATGCATTTGTTTTCCTTATTAGTATGGCTAACCAACTTTCTCCAATATTTGTTAATAACTGTAATTGCTGTAATTTGTATTATTCTGTTCTATTGTAGGTTGATTTGTAATGATAATGTATAACAGGAAAATGACACATAAATGACACATTAGGTATGATGATCCACAGTGGGCATTCGAACTCACCAACAGAATGCCCCCTTTTGACTTTGGAGACAAGGGGTGACTGCACCACCACTCCAGAGTAGTTTGTCAGATGACTGTGGTCACAGGCTGGATTGTGAGGCAGTACACATTCCCCTGAAATCTGGAGCTTTCAATGAGGAGATTGATGGCTCTTTAGTACCTTCTGTGCCCCACTGTGCCTGTCCCCACATATATACACCTAGAATGGTACCAAGGTGTTGTCAATCAGATTCACCTCTACCAACTGGTGGGTCAGGAGGGGTGGGACCTTCAGTCAGTTGACAGGGTCCTTAACAAAGGAGGTGCCCAGACTAGCTGAGAAGCTTCTGGATTATGTTGTAATGCCCACAGCCACATCTGGCCAAACAATGAAACGCCGAAGACCCCCTTTGAGTGGTCTTCTCAGAGCTGCTGGTCTGTAAACTGGAGTGCTTTCCTTAGACAGGAACACCATCTAAGGAAACTTCCTGGGATTAATGACACCTCACTTCTTTATTTGAGTGAGTGACTATTTCTTGTGAGTACCCTGAAGTAAAAGGCTTCTAGTTTTGTTTCTTGTGAGTGACTACATGCACGTTGTGGATCCTCATTATTCTTATGATATTGTATTTAAATAATCTCCTTAGCTGATATCTGAATGTGTATTTTCTGTTATCGGAGTGCTAAATATGTCTAATACCATTTGTCCTGGTATTGTTAAAAAACAAGTTTCTCTTTTAGTGAATTTTGCCTGGCAGCTAAAGCCTTCATATTAGCTGCATTTTCCTGGAGAACCAGATACATGTTTTGGTAAACCTAGCAATGGAATGCAAACTTATTGATAAGCACGGATGAACATCTCGTGAGAGGGGCAACGAGAAACCGGTGACCAAGAAACTGACCAACTATGTATAACATTCCATTCACGTGAATACGTCATATAAAGTGGGAGATCAGGAGGATCTTGTCCCTCTTTTCCTTTTCCCTTCTGCTTATGACCGACATTAGGAGAGGACCTTGCTAGTTGTCCCTGCGAACTGAGGCCTAGTGAGAGACTGAATCCAGCTCCGGTTGGCTGCAGAGTCCAATCCAGGACTTCGGATGCTGGCTCTGCAGTTGCTGAGACTTTCAAGATTGCTTTTGTATATTTTGTATTATTTTCTCTATTCTTATTAGTAGCGTTAGTAAAACCTTTTTAATTTTTCCAACTCTCTTCTCTCTGTCCTTCTTTCCCTCCCGATCACCTGTCCTTACTGGGAAGGGGGGAGAGGGAGGGGCAAAATGGGGAAGTGGGGGGGAGAGGAGGCTAAAAATACATCTGCCAGGGTTTTATTGTCACCCCGCAATCTAACCCTCAACACCACTGAAATTGAATTATGGTGTTTATGAGTGATATGAAGTAAAATAACAGTCTTAGCTAATGTGCAAGGCCTGATTTAGGATTTAGCCAGTACCCTGCAAAATAATTACACAGTTTGTAAGAATTAGGACTGTAAGACAAAATGGCTAACATTATCTAATAGCATAAAGTGATTAGATCCTAAAACTTCATTTTCAGCTCTCAATCTGCATATATGGGTTTCTGTGGGAACTGGATATGCTTGTGTGATGTTTTTTCTTGTAGTCCTTCAAATAATCTGGAGAATGATACAGAATGCAAAGAAGAACAAAGCCGGGTCCTTACTGTGCTCATTGAGAACCTGATGTTTAAAACAAAAAAGGGGGAAATGTTGGAAAGTAAAATGTGAGAAAGCAAGATGTGTGGTTCCAGCCACCTGTATGATAAAGGAAGAGCAACACTAACATGACCATCTGGATGGTCAAAGGCATAATACTAACATAATAATATATAAAGGGCCTTGGACAGATTATTTTGAAGTGAGTTTCTCATAATTATAAAAAGTTATAGCCCAGACTTGCAAGAATGGTATCTCAGGCCGGATAACCGCCCCCAAGTGTATGTGATGTGTGAATGTCCTTGGGCCTGGTCTGTGAATGAGTGGGAACATAACTGAAACAAAGATAACATGAGTGTGGTGTGTTTTTAATAACAATTACTGGAAAAACATGTAACATCTTAGTCCAGGCCCCTATCTGTAAATCCTATTAATTGTCAGTGGCTAATAAAGAGAGGGTCTCAGCCTGGCTCAGCTCTCTGCTTGACCCGGCTCTGCGCTCCTTCCTGAACAAGATCTCTGACTGTACATGCATCTCTGTCTGCATCCCAGTATGCGTTGTCCCTAATCGCCTCAGCAGGGAGAAGAGCTCTTGAGACCCTTCCTGTGCTGTGTTTATGTAGCCAGTGTCATGATCTTGCTGGAAGGCATAGTGTCCTGTTTTTTTTAAAAACAAGACAAGTTTCTCTTTTAGTGAATTTTCCTTTCAGCTAAAGTCTTCTTAGTAACTGAACTTTTCTAAAGTAGGATACATGTTTTGGTAGACATAGCAATGGAATGCAAGGTCACTAATAAGGATGCACGTCCCGTAAGTGAGAGGGGCAAGAAGGAGGGAACTGAACAGGTGACTAAAACTGACCAATTAAATATTCCATCCCATTCACGTGATACTTTATATAAAAGTGGGAGATCACAAGGATCTCGTCCCTTTTTTCGCTCTTTGATTATGGCCGGCATTTGGGAAGGACCCTGCGAGTTGTCCCTGTGAACTGAGGCCTAGTGACAGACTGAATCCAGTTCCAGTTTGCTGCAGAGACCAGCCCAGGACTTCCGGGTGCCTGCTGCTGCTGCCGGAGCAGTTCTTTGCCAGGATTTTCAAGATCAGTTTTGTATATTTTGTATTATTTTATCTGTTTTATTAAGCAGCATTAGTAAAACACTTTTAATTTTTTCCAACTCTCTCTCTCTCTGTCCTTCTTTGCCTTCCAGTCGCCTGTATTTAGTGGGGAGGGAGGGCTAAGGGGGCTGGGGGGAAGAAGAGGGGGTTAACAAAGCATCTGCCACAGTTTATTTTCCCCCTGCAATCAAACCGTGACACATAGTCAGCTATGGACTGCTAAATATAATCTAGACCTCCATGGCTGCATCCTGTGGTGTATTCCGCTCACTGTGTTCAGAGTTTCCAAATCATGGGCCGGCTTACATAGCACCTGATCTGCTAGCAACAAATGGGATGGACCTGTCTCAAAAGGGAAAAAGATCCTGGAGCAGGAGTTAGCAGGAACTATTGAGAGGGCTTCAAACTAGCTTTGAAGGGGGAGGAAACCAGGTGTGGCAGAGACACATCCAAGGGTGACAGGCTGGCATCTGAGGGTAGTGCTAACGGGGCCCTTTGGTCTGGAATCAATGGCTCAGCTGAAGTGCATCTATACAAATGCACGCAGCATGGGCAACAAGCAGGAGGAACTGGAAGCCCTTGTGAGGCAGAAAAACTGTGAAACATGGTGCGATGACTCTCATAACTGGAGCACTGCAGTGGATGGCTATAAACTCTTCAGAAGGGATAGGCAAGGAAGGAGAAGAGATGGGGTAGCCATGTGTGTTAGGAAAGGTTTTGACTGTGTGGAATTTGAAGAGGGTAATTATAGGGTTGAGTGTCTATGGGTGAGAATCAAGGGGAAGGGCAACAAGGCGGACATCCTGGTTGGGGTCTGTTACAGACCACCCAACCAGGATGAAGAGGCAGATGAAATATTTTGCAGGCAGCTGGGAGAAGTCTCCTGATCACTAGCCCTTGTTCTTATGGGGGACTTCAACCTACCAGATGTCTGCTGGAAATACAACGCAGCAGAGAGGAAGCAGTCTAGGAGGTTCCTTCAGTGCATGGAAGACAACTTCCTGACACAGCTGGTTAGTGAGCCTACCAGGGATGGAACCCCAATGGATCTGTTTTTTGTTAACAGAAAAGGACTCATGGGAAATGTGTCAGTTGGAGATTGCCTTGGGTATAGTGATCATGAAATGATTGAGTTCACTATCCTTGGAGAAGTTAGGAGGGTGGTCAGCAGAACTGCCACTTTGGACTTCTGAAGGGCAGACTTTGACCTCTTCAGAAGGCTGGTTGGCAGAGTCCCTTGGGAGGCAGTCCTGAAGGACAAAGGAGTCCAGGAAGGCTGGTCTCTCTTCAAGAAGGTAATCTTAGAGGTTCAGGAGCAGACCATCCCCATGTGCCGGAAGGCAAGCCAGCAAGGAAGAAGGCCGGCCTGGCTGAATAGAGAGCTGTGTCTGGAACATAGGAATAAAAAGAGAATTTATAACCTTTGGAAGGAGGGGCAGGCCACTCAAGAGGAATACAAGAATTCTGTGAGGTTGTGCAGGGAGAAAAATAGGAGGGCCAAAGATGAACTAGAGCTGAACCTGGCTACTGCTGTGAAAGGCAATAAGAAATGTTTCTATAAATATATTAGCAACAAGAGGAGGGTTAAGGAGAATCTCCATCCCCTGATGGATGCAGAGGGAAATATAGTGACAGAAGATGAGGGAAAGGCTAAGGTATTAAATGCCTTCTTTGCCTCAGTCTTTAATAGTCAGAACAGTTGTGCTCCAGGTACCCAGCCCCCTGAGACAGAAGAAAGGGATGGGGAGCAGAATGAAGCCCCATTAATCCAAGGGGAAATGGTTAGAAACCTGCTACACCACTTGGACATGCACAAGTCTATTGGGCCAGATGGGATCCATCCAAAGGGTCTGAGGGAGCTGGTGGAGGTGATCACTAAACCACTTTCCATTTTCGGTCAGCAATCTTAGCTAACTGGGGAAGTCCTGGTTGACTGGAAGTTGGCAAACGTGACACCCATCTACAAGAAGGGCCGGAAGGACGATCTGGGGAACTACAGACCTGTCAGTCTTACCTCAGTGCTGGGTGAGGTCATGGAGCAGATGATACTGAGTGATATCACATGGCACATTCAAGAGAACCGTATTATCAGGTCCAGTCAACATGGGTTTATGAAAGGCAGGTCCTGTTTGACCAACCTGATCTCCTTCTATGACAAGGTGACCCAACTAGTAGATGAGGGAAAGGCTGTGAATGTTGTGTACTCAGACTTCTGTAAGGCCTTTGACACTGTATCCCACAGCATTCTCCTGGAGAAGTTGGCAGCTCGTGGCCTGGATGGGTATATTCTGCAATGAATAAAGAACTGGCTGGAGGGCCAGGCCCAAAGAGTTGTGGTCAATGGAGCCAAATCCAGTTGGCAGCCGGTCATGAGTGGTGTCTCCCAGGGCTCAGTACTGGGGCCAGTTCTGTTTAATCTCTTTATCAATGATCTGGATGAAGGTATTGAGTAAGTTTGCAGATGACACCAAATTGGGTGGGAGTGTTGATCTGCTGGAGGGTAGGATGGCCATACAGAGGGTTCTGGACCAGCTGGATCGTTGGACTGAGGCCAACTGTATGAAGTTTAACAAGACCAAATGCCGGGTCCTGCACTTGGGTCATAACAAGCCCAGGCAACACTACAGGCTCAGAGAAGAGTGGCTGGAAAGCTACCTGGCAGAGAGTGATCTGGGCGTGTTGAATGACAGTCAGCTGAATATGACCCAGCAGTGTGCCCAGGTGGCCAAAAAGGCCAACAGCATCCTGGCTTTTATCAGGAATAGTGTGGCCAGCAGGACTAGAGAAGTGATTGTCCCCTGTACTCGGCACTTGTGAGACCGCACCTTGAATACTGTGTTCAGTTTTGGGCCCCTCATCATAAGAAGGTCATTGAAGTACTAGAGAGAGTGAAGAGGAGGGCAACGAAGCTGGTGAGGGGCCTGGAGCACAAGTCTTATGAGGAGCAGTTGAGGGGACTGGGGCTGTTCAGCCATGAGAAAAGTAGGCTGAGGTAAGACCTTATCACTCTGTACAACTACCTGAAAGGAGGTTGTAGCATGGAGGGTGTTGGCCTCTTCTCCCAAGTAGTAAGTGATAGAACAAAAGGAAATGGCCTCAAGTTGTGCCAGGGGAGGTTTAGATTGGACATTAGGAAAAAAGTCTTCATGGAAAGGATTGTCAGGCATCGGAAAAGTCTGCCCAGGGAAGTGGTGGAATCACCATCTCTGGAGGTGTTTAAAACGCATTTAGATGAGGTTCTTAGGGACATGGTTTAGTGCTAAAGTTAGGTTATGGTTGGACTTGATAATCCTGAGGGTCTTTTCCAACTGAAATGAGTCTATGATTCTATGTTTTAAGCTTTAGCTTGATAAAATAAACCAAATTTACACCTGCAACCTGAGAAATGCTACATTTTTTTCCAGGCTCCGGGGTGTGGTAGAATTCCCAGGGCAGGTTTAGATGTCGTCAGTTGGCTACACAGCATCCCTTCCTTAAATGTCAAGGCCTTAGCTGACAGTGTTTGTATAGGCTGTGAAGTTTGTGGAGAGAACTTATCCTCAGCAAATGTTTAGCCAGAGCCTCTCTGAAAAACAACAGGAAAGTGGGGAACAAATATAAGATTCAGTGATTGCCCTGATTTGTCAAACTCTCCAAAGATCCATGGCAATAACTGAGGCCAAAACATCTTTAGTCAGCCCCCAAGGTTTTTGTAAGCTCTGCCTGCCCTCATCCCAGACCTCACAATTCCTAAATAGAACCGGCAGAGTGTTTGGGGAAAAGCTGTGATTTTCTCTGAGAAATCAACCATTGTGTGGGAGCCCTAAAAATGGTGCCATGGTATGTACACACTATGGTTTTGTTTGTTCAAGCATTCTTGCTCATAGAAATAGTAAAAACTAAGTCCTCATTGTACATGTACATAGGATGAATATTCTGAGTTTCAGTCTGTTCTGTTCTCTTTCCCATTAATAACTAGGGTAATCTTCTTTCAAACTCAAAATGTCATGACTCTAAAGCTAGGAAGACATTACATGCTTAAGAAGATGTATTCAACTTTTGGTGTATATACTTTATACATAAAGTAAAATATTTAAAAGCTAATTTTTACTTGTTCGGTCTAACAGAATTAGAAAGCAGGTAGGGTTTTTTTGTTGCTGTTGGCTTTTTGTTGTTTTGTTTGTTTGTTTTTTTCAAAGTATTGCTTTACTTTTTTTTTTCTCCCTAAGATCTTAATAGCAAAAATGACGTCCTTTGTGGCCTACTTCCCATTTTCAAATTAAACTATATGACACAGGGATTTCGTTTTCTTTATTCTATTATTCTTATTTTTGGTTGATTATATCTGTGTCCTACCATATTCAAAACTGAGTTATATATTTCCATGGGGAGACAGAGCAGGAAGGAAATTACTTGTTGTAACCATCATTCTCACTATGATATAAACACTTCTGTGAGAGGATGGTTATCTAAAAATAATTGAATTCTCCATTTACCTTATCTCCACTGGAAACTTGTTCCTGTCAAGAGGGATGCTTGGTCTCCAGATCTTGTGTATCTTTGCCCAGGCTTTATGCATGGCATGAGATAACAGTAAGTACTAACTCAGTAGATTCTAGATCAAAATCTAGTACTATGCTGTGATCATTAGCATAGTTTGCTGAAAATATTACCTGAAGCATATATTTTTCAGCTTTTAGTCTTTGTTGTATTTGCCTGCTTGGCAGTTTCATATTAGGACAGTTAGTTCTAAAAATAAGTATTTTAAAGTATAGTTTTGGGAGCTGAAGTTGACAAATAGATATTAGATTCACTTACTGCCAAAATTTCAGTACTATTTATATTGGTAACTGCCAGTTTAAAAGAAAAACTCCACTTAACAGGGATGTAGGAAACTCTCAACTTATCCAAATACTGCATGTTTACAATTCAAACATTTCATTTTTATGTTTCAGATTGAAAGTAACGATCAATACTTTAAAAAGGATATACTTAAAGTCAGATTCCTAAACACCTACAAAGGATGCTTAAAGGCCACTTAGAAATCTGAAACCAGGTTAATTTTGTGTAGGGAGCTAATTTGAGGCAACTAGATGTGAAACTATTAGAAATTGTTGCTCATTTGGCCAATATGAATTGTGGAAAAGATTAAGGGCAAGTGCTAGATGGCTTCCTAGCCAAGGAGATCATTCTAGATTCTGGAAATACACACAGGCTGTCAAATGCATTAAGGAAACAAGTTTTTTCTCCCAGGCAAAAATGAACAAGAGCTTCAAAATGAGATTAATAACAAGAATTTTAAAAGTATTCTGAAATAATATAAGATTTTTATATATAAACGCAATTTTCTATAGTTAATTTCATAATTCAGCAGAACAAATTTGCACCTTCTCAATGTCTTACTCTCTTTTCTAAGCAACTCTTTCTAAATATTGGTTTTTTATGTTCCAAATTGTCTTTGCATGTGACATTTCATTTTTTTATCCTGCTTATGGCAACAATGTAATAAAGTTCAAGTGCTTAAGCAAACGTCTTCATTTATTAAGTGTAGAGAGATTATACTGCTCCAATGATAGCTTTTCTCTGTTGTAACTAATGAGTATGATAGGGGATGCACTGATTCCCAGACCTCAGAGATACGGTAAAAATATTCAGATTGAAAAATATAGTCATACACATTAATAGAAAAGCTGCCTGTATGAATCGCTGTCTCAGCCTAGGCTTTGCCAACACAAACAATTTAAGAAGTATATCAAAGTTAAGGACATGTATTGAAAGTGTGATCCACTCTTCATATGAGATCAAAATGTGGTAGTGGACACTTTCCATGTTGGGCTGCTTATAATTATGCACAATTTCACCCATTCAGACCAAAGTTTTCTATGATGAGAATTTAGATGAGGTTATGATCACCCATATGTTTTATTTTGGTTTGGGTTTTTTTTCTGTTGTTATTGTTGTGGCTATTTTATTATGCCCCTCCCTCCCCTTTTTTTTTTAATTTGTGGAATTTTCAACCAAAACAATTCAGCCATTTCCAAGAATAACATCAGAGTAAATACACTGTTCATTCACTATAAAATTCTCAGAGCCATTCAATACAAATATCTTGTGTTTTTATGCTTTAGAACCAGAACCAAAATTTGATGGAAGGATCACCTTGCTGTCAGGGATGTGATTTTACCATCTCTATGAGAATCTAGCCAAGTTTGATGATAGACCTCTCTTAGTTCATACAGACCATTAGAAACATCTTTGTGTATGACAGATAAATCATCATTTGTCTGCTATTCACCCATGTATAAGAGAGTCACAAAGCCTGAGAGAGGCTTTTACTGACATTGCTTTTTAAAATTCCAAAAATTGTTGCAGGTTGTCTTTCCTGTTCTTTCATTGCCTTTGCTGCTGAATCTGCATAGCAAGGGGCATGAAGAGCCAAACTGGAGTGAAGCGAGAAGAGCAGGAGCACAGGAAGAATGGAGATGAGACACCAGAAACAGGAAGGAGAAGAGTAGAAAGTGGGTCAGAGCAAAAACATGGAAGTAAGTGTGGCAGGTGCAATGAATATGTGCAGAAACTATTGGAAAGAAGGAAAAACAGGATGTCAGGCAAGAAGAGAAGTACTAGGTCAAAAATGCTACAGGCCATAGGAGACAAGGACAGGGGAATTGAGACTCCATTGGGCGTAAACTGCACTGGCACCTGCAGGCAAGCCCAAAATCTCCCACTCTCTGTTAATAATTCTGTCAAATAATTGGTGTGAAACCTTACAATTGGGTTGAGACCAAACAGCTGTAGCAAATCCTTTGTGTAAGGAGTACATTTCTTCCCTGCTAGTGGTTCATTCACATAAAAGGTAACATGCTTGTGGTAGGTTGGCCCTGGCTGGCAGCTAGCTTCCCCCTTCCTTCCTCACAGCAGGACAGGAAAGAAAACAGAAAGAATAGGAAAAAGCTTGTGGGTCAAGATGCAGGCAAGGAGATCACTTTGCCAATTGCTGTCATGGGCAAAATAGACCCCACTTTGGGTAATTTAATTTATTGCCAATTAATATAAATAGTTAATTACTGATTTGGGTATTGGGAAACAAAAAGAGTAATGAAGCAAACATTAAAACACTAGGGGAAAACACATTTCTTCCTCCTCTGACCTCTGTGTTCCTTCTGCTGTTTCTCACTCTATTTTTCCTCCTCCTTTGCCTATATAGCATTTTCTACCCTTTCTTAAGTACCTTTTCCCAGAGGCACCACCAGCACGGCTGGTGGGCTCAGTTGTGTCTTGTGGTGTGGAGCCGGCTGGAATCAGCTGGTTTTGGCACAGAGCAGCTGCAGCCTCCTCTCACTGACACCACCCCTGCAGCCCTCTGCTACCAACCCTGTGCCACCCACACTCAGTACCCTACTGGTTTTAGTTACCATATGAATTCAAGTGAGTGAAGACTGTATTGTGGAGCGTGACAATGGGCAAAGTAGCTCAACAAGAAGCCATTGAGATGGAGGTTGAAAAGGGAGAAAGCAAGGTTTTCATGGCAGGTGCAGGTTGTGTTGGTTTTCTACAATGCAACCTGTACAGAAGAGCAGTATGGTTGCATAGTTAAGCATCCCAAATTTAGGAAATATCTAAGTTGAGATTTCCCTGGTAACCTTAGCTTGCCTCTGTCAGTATGCGTGTGCTTTACTGTGATCTTTAAGGATGTATTCAACATAGAATCATAGAATCACTTTGTTTGGAAGAGACTTTTAAGAACATTGAGTCCAACCATAACCTAACTCTAGCACTGAACCATGTCCCTAAGAACCTCATATATACATCTTTTAAACACCTCCAGGAATGGTGACTCAACCACTTCCCTGGGCAGCCTGTTCCACTGCTTCACAACCCTTCCCTTTTTGGCAGTCCCAAAAATCTTACATATCCGGTCTTTTCAAAAAGACTCAGCCCCATTCAATGCACTGCAAGACAATAATCCAGGAATTAATTGGATTTGGGTGGGGAATGAGACAATCACATAGGTGTCTTGGAACTGTAACAGAAGCTGGAAAATGTTTACTGAATGATAAGTGGACTGCGAAAAAGTGTGCTAGACAGAAAGCAAGCAGTCACTAAAGCTGTCTAATTAAAACTCTTAGAGCTGGGCAAGAACTGCAACCATGCAGAAGGAAAAGAACAGAAATTCCCATGCAACAATTAAAATGTAAATATGGAGCTTTCTGCTCCTTGACTGCTTTGTGTTACTTAAACTATAAAAATCTATACTTTGCTTTATTACTATGCTTTAATACCATGAAGGTATTTAAAAACAATTCAAATACAACTTTAAAAAGATACCTCGAAACAAAGTAATTGCAAAATTAAAAACTGAATCAGAATACCCTGGAGAAATGTCAGGATAGTCTTTTTTTTTTTTTCTTTCCCAAAGACAAAGTTTAATTTCAATCAATACTGTTAAAAAGGAATTTAATTGGAAAAATCCACTGGAAAATTTTAAATAAGCCTTCCCAAGCACTTTGAAAAATTTGCCTGTTGCATCTTCATCAAAACTCACCAAATCAGTGTGTCTCTAGAAGTTGAAACTCCTGTTCTTCCCGAATAAACTCTATTTCCCTCACAGAACTGTTGCAGTAAGCAATTAATTCATTTACAAAACACTCTTGTATTACTGCAATGAATGTCACAGAAAACAGAAGGCAAAAATTAATAATTCTATGTTCATTATAAAGACTGGGTTTTATGAGGTATGTCAGGCCTGAGGTCACCCATGAGGCAACTGAATATAAAGAAATATAAAAAAGATATCCACTCAAAGAGGACTTCACATGTAACCTATAACATGAGTCTGTTTTTTAATACTATCATAATGCATATGATTGCATACAGTTACTCAGGAAATCATTATTCCAACCTATTCAAAATTAATTACTTTATTTAGTGATTTTAAAGTCCTTCTAACATTGTAGGTATACAACACAATATATTCTGAAGTAAGCTTATGAGATGCTAAAGTGAGTAATCTGTTTTAACCATCCCTTTAAAACAAAAATAAGCAGTTATTTCCAATAATGCAATCAACAACTGAACAAAAAGAGATTAAATAGCTTCTTAAATAGGAATTTAAAAGGTTCTTTCAACAGCCACACTTTCCCCTTTCAAAAAGAATGTTTTCCAGTTTTCAAAGCACCTTCAGGATGGACAAGGGATCAGACCCAGCCAGCATGGGTTTAGGAGGGGCAGGTCCTGTCTGACCAACCTGATCTCCTTTTATGATCAGGTGACCCCCTGGTGGATGAGGGGAAAGCTGTAGACATGGTCTATCTAGACTTCAACAAAGCCTTTGACACTGTCTCCCATAATATACTCCTGCAAAAGCTGGTAGCCCATGGCTTGGACAAGTGTACTCTCTGCTGGGTTAAGAACTGGCTGGAGGGCTGGGCCCAGAGAGTGCTGGTGAATGGGGCTGCATCTAGCTGGTGGCCAGTCACTAGTGGTGTCCCCCAGGGGTCAGTGTTGGGTCCAGTCCTGTTTAACAGCTTTATTGATGATTTAGATGAAGGGATTGAGACCATCATCAGCAAAGTTGGGAGGGAGTGTCGACCTGCTGGAAGGCAGGAGGGCTCTGCAGAGGGATCTGGATAGACTGGAAAAATGGACCGATTCCAATGGGATGAAATTCAACGAGGCCAAGTGCCAGGTCCTGCACTTTGGCCACAACAACCCCCTGCAGCGCTACAAGCTGGGCACAGAGTGGCTGGAGAGCAGTCAGGCAGAAAGGGACCTGGGGGTACTAATTGACAGGAAGCTCAACATGAACCAACAGTGTGCCCAGGTGGCCAAGAAGGCCAATGGTATCCTGTCCTGTATCAAAAAGAGCATGGTCAGCAGGACAAGGGAAGTGATCCTTCCCCTGTACTCTGCATTGGTGAGGCCACACCTGGAGTATTGTGTTCAGTTCTGGGCCCCTCAGGAAATGTCTTCCCCTCAGGAAAGAGATTGAAGTGCTGGAGCAGGTCCAGAGAAGAGTAACAAGACTGGTGAAGGGACTTGAACACAAGACCTATGGGGAGAGGCTGAGGGAGCTGGGGTTGTTTAGTCTGGAGAAGAGGAGGCTTAGAGGTGACCTCATCAGTCTCTATAACTACCTGAAGGGAAGTTATAGCCAGGTGGGGATTGGTCTCTTCTCCCAGGCAGTTAGCAATAGGACAAGGGGGCATGGGTTTAAACTCTGCCAGGGGAAATTTAGGCTGGATATTAGAAAGAAATTCTTTATGGAGAGAGTGATCAAGCATTGGAATGGACTGCCCAGGGAGGTGGTGGACTCACCGTCCCTGGAGGTTTTTAAGCTGAGATTGGACATGGCACTTAGTGCCATGATCTAGTAAATGGACTGAAGTTGGACCAAGGGTTGGACTTGATGATCTCTGAGGTCTTTTCCAACCCAGTCGATTCTGTGATTCTGTGATTTTAATGTGTTACATTTTTTTTCTACCATTGCAGTGCTTTTAATGTGATAATTAGAACTGTTAGCAAGTATAGGGGAACTTTATAAGGGTATTAAATCATTCTAACACAGTTTTGGGTTCTGATGGATTTAGTAAAGACTTCTAAAATGAAATTCCAAACAAATAAAATTACTAAATTCTTGATCCAGTGGAAAAAAAAAATTGCAATGACATAAAAGCTAAAGAAGTCTTGGAAAGGATAATATGTATGTATCTCTAAAATCTGTGCCATGGTAATTTGTTGAATGAAAAATTTACCCAAGGCATATAAGGTATTTCATCTGTTACGGTAAGATTTAGGAAATAACAATAATAAGTTGTCTTACCCCTGCAGCATTTTATTCTGACTCCAGGAGGGTCAAAGTCATAATTATTTTCCACAAGGAAATTATCCTGCTATTAAGCCACCATTATCTTTATATGTAGCTGTCACGGTGCATTCGGTGATGGACTCATGATGGTTCGTTTACCTTGATCTTGAAATGCAAAATTATGGCAACCAAAATGCCGAGGGGTTATAATTCAATCAAACAGTGTTACTTAATTATTTTGCCCATAAAGCGGCATGCGATAGCGAGAGAGTAAGAAAAAGGGAAAGGAAAAAAAAAGAAAAAAGGGAAAGAAAAATAAGAAGATGGGAATGAGGATTTGTTTACCACCAGATGAGTTCCAAAGGTGTCCCTCTGGTCTCCGGTCCTGTAGAGTTTTGCCGGTCCTCTGTTGTGGTTCAGGATCCTCTGGTGGGAAGATCTTAACAATGTCCATTTGGGAGTCATCTCTTCTGCTTCTTCACCCCCCGTCGCTCCCATCGTTCAAGGCCAGACTCCGCCTTTGTTTTGCAACCCAGGCTTAAACTGCACAGGCTTGAAAAGTCCTCGCTTCTCTTGCCAGGACCCATCTGTGCTTGCATGGCCTCAAGTTCAGGGGTCTCTTTCTGGTCCATTGAGTGACCTCAGGACCCTTGGTGAGGTTCTGGGCATGCTCTTCTTCATTGGCCTTTGTTTGAGGGAGGAGGTGGCGGACAGGTGTGACTGAGGCTGCAGGTGAGAATCCATCTTCTGGATGGCAGCTATTGTCCCTGGGTCAGAGAGACCCACATAACAATCCCTTTTAGGAAGCAGGGGCTAGCTTGGCTGAGGCAGCAGGCGAAGTCCATACAGCAGCCATTGTTAGCAGTAGCCCTCCGGGTCGGAGAGACCTGTGCAACACAGTTCTTCTCCTCAGGGCTCTCTCCAAGTCATTGTCCATGCGTTCTTTCTGTCAGGGCCTCAGTTCTCTCAGTTCCTGATGACTATGTTTCAAGTAAATACTGCTCCATCTTCAGACCAACTCTTACAGTAGCCCAGATAATGCAAACTCACAGAATCACAGAATGGTTGCAGTTGGAAGGGACCTCTGGAGATCATCTAGTTCAACCCACTTTCTAAAGCAGGTACACCTAGAGCAGATTGCACAGGAATGTGTCTAGGCAGGTCTTGAATGTCTCCAGAGGAGACTCCACAACCTCTCTGGGCAACCTGTTCCAGTGCTCTGTCACCCTCAAAGGAAAAAAGGTTCTCCTCATATTCAGATGGAACCTTCTATGCGTCAGCCTGTGCCCATTGCCCCTCATCCTATTGTTGGGCACCACTGAAAGTAGTCTGGTCCCATCCTCTTGACATCCACCCTTCAGATATTTAGAAATATTGATGAGATTGCCTCTCAGCCTTCTCTTCTCCAGGCTGAACAGACCCAGCTCTCTCAGTCTCTCCTCATAAGAAAAGTGCTCTAGGCCTCATATCATCTCCATAGTCCATCGCTGGACTCCCTCCAGTAATTCCTTATCCTTCTTAAACTGGGAAGCCCAGATCTGGACGTAGTACTCCAGATGCATCCTCACCAGGGCAGAGTAGAGGAGGATAACCCTCGACCTGCTGGTCACGCTCTTCTTAATGCACCCCAGGTACCATTGACCTTCTTGGCCATAAGGGCACATTGTTGACTCATGGTCAACCTGTTGTCGACCAGAACTCCCAAGTCCTTTTCTGCAGTGTTGCTTTACAGCAAGTCCGTCCCCAACCTTTACTGGTGCCGGGGGATATTCCTCCCCAGGTGCGAGACCCTACACTTGCCCTTGTTAAACTTCATTAGGTTCTTCTCTGCCCAGTCCTCCAGCCTGTCCAGGCCTCGCTGAATGGTAGCACAGCCTTCTGGTGTGTCAGCCCTTCCACCCAGTGTGGTATCACCAGCAAACTTGCTGAGGGTGCACTCAGTCTCTTCATCCAGGTCACTGATGAACAGGTTGAACAAGACTGGACCTAACACTGACCCCTGGGGAACCCCACTAACTGCAGGTTTCCAACCAGACTTTGCACCATTGATCACAACCTTCTGAGCCCTGCCCATACAGCCAGTTCATGATCCATCTCACCGTGCATTCATCCAGCCCACACTTCTTGAGCTCACCTATGAGGAGGTTGTGAGAGATGGTCTCAAAAGCCTTGCTGAAGTCAAAGTAGACGATATTCACTGCTCTTCCCTCATCTACCCAGCCAGTCATACCATCACAGAAGCTATCAGATTTGTCAAACATTATTTCCCTTTGGTGAACCCGTGCCGATTACTCCTGATAACCTTCTTTTCCTCCACATGCTTAGAGATGACATCCAGAATGAGCTGTTCCATCACCTTTTCAGCGATGGAGGTGAGGGTGACTAGCCTGTAGTTTCCTGGGTCATCCTTCTTGCCTTTTTTGAAGACTGGAGTGACACTGGCTTTCTTCCAGTCCTCCAGCACCTCTCCTGTTCTCCAAGACCTTTCAAAGATGATGGAGAGTGGCTTTGCAGTAACATTTGCCAACTCTCTCAGCACTTGTGGGTGCATCCCATCGGGGCTCATGGATTTGTGGATGTCCAGTTTCTGTAAATGATCTCTAACCTGTTCTTTCTCAACCAAGGGAAAGTCTTTCTTTTGCATGACTTCGAATCATAGAATGAGAGAATCGTTTCGGTTGGAAGAGACCCTCATGATCATTGAGTCCAACCATAACCTAACGTAACTCTAGCACTAAACCATGTCCCTAAGAACCTCGTCGAAACACCTTTTAAACACCTCCAGGGATGATGACTCTACCACTTCCCTGGGCAGCCTGTTCCAATGCCTGACAACCCTTTCCGTGAAGAATTTTTTCCTAATATCCAATCTAAACCTCCCCTGGCACAACTTGAGGCCATTTCTTCTTGTCCTATCACTTGCTACTTGGGAGAAGAGGCCAACACCCTCCATGCTACAACTTCCTTTCAGGTAGTTGTAGTCAGTGATAAGGTCTCCCCTCAGCCTACTTTTCTCATGGCTAAACAGCCCCAGTCCCCTCAACTGCTCCTCATAAGACTTGTGCTCCAAGCCCCTCACCAGCTTTGTCACCCTCCTCTGCACTCACTCTAGTATTTCAATGTTCTTCTTATGATGAGGGGTCCAAAACTGAACATAGTATTCAAGGTGCAGCTGTATGGGAATGTAGTGGAAGATTTGGTGAGGAGGTTGTTTAAATGTAAATCCGCTCAAGTGACTTGCAACTGTCTGTACAAAAAGCACATACATCACACTAATTGTTTTACTGACCTTGTGTGCTTGATGAGTAGAACCTCTGTGTTAGATAACATAGGCCTGTGAGAAACTCTAGGCACCTTATCACTAAGTCTGAGATTTCTGCTTTGTTGTGAGAAAGAGTGCAAGGCTGTGCCTGCTTGAAACCTTGAAATACAGGCGAGCTCAGTAGGCCCAGTGATCTTCCAGCAGGGCTGAACTTACCAGTGCCTGCATCCTCGCTTGTGTCATCTCTGCCTGGGAGCTTAGGTGCGACTTTGGAGATTCCCCAGTAGAGAGGTAACTAAAATAAAATTTGTTCTTTGCAATGTATTTGTGGCTTCTGGCTCTTCTTGCAACGTACCTGTGTATGTGTACACAGTGGCCTCACTAGCGCCGAGTACAGTGGCACAATCACTTCTCTAGTCCTGTTGGCCACACTATTCCTGATACAAACCAGGATGCTTGTCATGGTTGAGACGGACAAACGACATAGACCAAGTTCTTCCAAGATGAAAGTAGTAGATGCCATTTATTGCCACAAGTGCATTTTTATACAGTTTTACCAATTCATGTGTGTCTTCACTATTGGTTACAAGGTACAGCAGTAACATCTCATTGGCTAATTTTACTCTTCTACTTCCTTCTCTCTCACGGGTACATCCTTAACTTCTCCGGATACTCCTTTACTCCCATCATTCTCACGGGTAGGCCTTCGTATCTTCAAGGCTAATTTCTGTTCCTATGCCCTCCGTCAGGGAATCCACAGACCCACCGTAGTCCCCCACAGATGCTGTTGGCCTTTTTGGCCACCTGGGCACACTGCTGGGTCATATTCAGCTGGCTGTCATTCAACACGCCCAGATCACTCTCTGCCAGGGAGCTTTCCAGCCACTCTTTCCTAAGTCAGTAGCGCTGCCTGGGCTTGTTATGATCCAAGTACAGGACCCGGCACGTGGCCTTATTATACCTCATACAATTGGCCTCAGCCCAACGATACAGCTGGTCCAGATTCCTCTGTATGGCCTTTCTACCCTCCAGCAGATCAACACTCCCACCCAATTTGGTGTCATCTGCAAACTTACTAAGGGTGCACTCAATCCCTTCATCCAGATCATTGATAAAGAGATTAAACAGAACTGGCCCAAATACTGAGCCCTGGGGAACACCACTCATGACCGGCTGCCAACTGGATTTGACTCCATTCACCACAACTCTTTGGGCCTAGCCCTCCAGCCAGTATACATGTATGTCATAAATATTTATAAAGTTTACAAACTGTTTATTTCTCACTTGGTCCTGTACACATCTCAGTGGTGCAAAGCAGAGGGAAAGAGAATCAGTAATTTCTGATATCCTAGAAAAAAAGACTGGGAAAAAACCTGGAGGTTAAGTGCTATTTTGTACTTATGGAAGTTAAATCTCTTCAGATCATTTTTGGTACAGACTTGCAGAGACAGAGTGCCTGAAGACAGGCTATGTTTCAGATTGGGTCTCTCATGTCTGCCATATTCAAGTTTAAAATAGTATATTTTGTCATTTTTTCTATGCTAGGAAGCCAAATGTGTCAGAAATGTTATATACACATTTGTATTAGAAATTTAATATATTATTCTTTGAAATCATCAGCTTTTGCATTTGTACTGAGAAAGTAACTGCGGATATAACACAAGAGTCAAGAAAAGGAAAAGAGTCAGAATATGGAAGTAGAAAGTAAAAAGAAAAACAGAAAGAATCTTCTGAAATTCCCACATATATTGACTATTTCTTTGTTGTTGCCTTTTTTTTTTTTTTAACCACGAGGTCACCACTCCATCTAGAGCAGAGGTGTCAAGCTCATTTTCATCGCAGGCCACATCAGCCTTGCCATTACCTTCAAAGGGCCGAATGTAATTTTAGGACTGGGTAAATGTAGGAGTAGTTACATTTATCCAGTCCTAAAATTGCATTTTGCCCTTTGAAGGCAACCACGAGGCTGATGTGCCCCCCTCCAGTGAAAATGAGTTTGAAACTCCTGGTCTAGACTATTCATGGCCCATGGGAAAGCAACACAGCTATGAACCCCCTTCTTTTCAAAGACTCAGGTGTCTCAGGTATCAACTTTTTTCTAACTGTTCAAATACATGTCAAGGCATTTACTTCCTGACAATATGTATTTTTAATCTATCATTCATTGTGGCTAACTGAACTCAGGCAAATTTACAGTGAAACACAGAGTTAACTTTAGGTATGTCCCGGAAATGAACGAGATACCTCTATACCCATGTTTGCTTGTGTCATGGAAGGGCTGAGAACCAAAACCAAGGTATAAAAGCCAAACATCACAGAATCAGGCTTAAGCCATGCAGCTTCTCATTTCAGTAGGCTGCTTTGCAAGAATACGAGCAATTTCTGCTAGCACTTCAGAACCTCAAAGCACTCTAAAGGCTGATCTCTGCCAGCTGGGAGTAAACTGAATCAAGCAGTAACAGTGCATAACACTTTAAATCATAGCCTAACCCTCAAGCAACCCTCAGCTAAAGACTGGGAGTTGCAGTGGTATCAAAGCAGCATTTTTAACACTACTAACTTTAACACTACTAATGACTAAGTGAAAACAAAGAGTGAAGGCTCACAGTTGTCATGTTGTTTCATACAGAAAATTGCATAGCAACATCTCAGTTTTAAAGCATGATCGTAGCATAGGAACCTTATCATCTGGTATTTATGGCAAACACCTCCTCAAGTAAAAGGCAGGGTTTTTTATCCAACCTAGCTAAAATCAACAGCGGTGAATCCAGATAAATAAGTTTACCTATTTTTCAGCAATGCTTGTTTTGTTTAAAAGTATGATTTCTCTAGGGCATGCAGATCAGCAAAAATTCCTCTGCAAAACAGCATTCCTAACCAGTGGCAACACCTTTCCTCTACTCTGCATGAAGCAAGTGCAGAGGAAGAAAAAAAAATTGACTGCTTTCAGCATGTTGCCATTCATATTTTGAAAAACATACAGTGCTAAATTGTTTCCCTTCCAAATCTGTCCTACAGTTGCATCCACAGAAACCCAGAATTATCACTCAAATCTTGCCAGTTTCTGTTCTCTTTCAGTAATAAGAGTTTTCCAGGCAAGGGCTTCTGAATCAAACTTATTTACATCCAAACACAAATAGGACTCTCTGCTCAAGGTTATTTTAGAAATGACCCATTTTTCTACTGAGATTCATAGAATTTTATGTTATTTTTCTTCAATATGGGCAGATATAACTAATAAAACTGTTTTGACAAACACTTTGAGTTTGCAGATTTTTGTGATATATGAACGTGACTGACTTGATAACAGAGAGGCATTATGACCACCTCAGTACTTAGTACAGTGGTGAGATTTTATTTTCGTATCTCTACATCTGTGTCTGCAGGAAGAATCTGAGGACTTTTTCTTGTTACTTTGGTTTTAAACCATTTAGAAATAAGTGCTGTGCGTAAAAGAGACTGGATAAAGGGCAGAGGAGTAGGCTGCTTTCTGAATAAATCATTGTCCAAAAATCTTTGTTTTAAGCTGAAAAAAGTATACTTGTTAACATAATTTCATGGCTGAACTTCAATAATCTCTGTGACAAAAAGAATTGAAGGACCATGTGAAGATTAAGAAGTGAAGGTTACTAATTTGATTCACAACAGGCTCAGCAGAAACATGGTATTTGGTGTACCTACTTCAGGGAAGTAAACTCATGACGAGCATTTAAACTGTCAAAAATGTGAAATGACAATCAAAATCCTAAGTTACTCAGTCTTTTCAAAAACAGGAATGCAAAGAATTTACAGAAACCACTTTTCAGAAACCACAGTTACTAGAATACTTATTAACTTGTGGGGCATAACTAATTGTTTGTAGTTAACTCCAGAGAACCATGACAAATGTGGAACTTTTTGTTTTCGTTCATAATTTGACACTTAGACCAACACATAACTAGAGCAAGCTGGTTCAATGCCATCACTAAAACCTGCTGAATTTTACTCTGTGTGAGACTTTGTAGAACAGCAGAGGTGGGTAAGCACTTTCCTAGTCTAGCTATCTGAGATAGAGATCTATGTGGCCCTGTCTTTCACATATACTATTGAATCACACAGCACTAGAAATTCCAGCACAGTATAGAGTTTTTAGTAGAAATGAAACACTATGATATATAGTTCCTAGATGGCCTATTTGGATTCTTAAATAAAGTGTGATCAATAATTATTCAACTTTTTTGCTTTATGCATGGCACGATGAATTATACCTGCAGTGGATAGTAACTACACTTTGTACTTACAGATTATCCATGTTCTATAGTGTAGAAGAACAATCTTAGTCTTTTTGAAAAACAAAGTGGCACGCAGCAACTATTGACAATGAAGTACAGTTTTTTATGAATTTGCTGCTTGAGTAAGTGGTAGGTAGCTTTTGCATAGCACGTTTTAAGCACGTGTTACAGAATGGGGGTCTTGGCACTGAGTTGAGTAGGGCAGTGGGTAATGAGCTTAGGTGAACAAAGCACATTACTTTTGGATGTAGTGTTTCTACCCAAGTCCTGTTTTTCCACCTCTCTCACCTGAACCTGAGTGAAATTTAAAAACTAGCTTGTGTCTCCCAGAGAACCGAATTTGGTAGGTTTTGTTCTTAGTTTATTTCATGTGCAAGTAGGCTCAGGCTCTGATAAAATGCAGTTATTTCAGCTTTCTTTCCAAATGCAGCAGCAGTACTTGTCCTCTGCCCTGATTCTTTGATAAAACATCTGTAAAGCTAAAGCATTAATCCAAGAATCAAGAAAGCAAGATTATCACCTCAGTCAGATGGGAGACAAATATACGTGTCCCAAGAGCATCTCCTTCTGTTTGCTGTCAGCGGGACACACTTTATCTTCACAACTGAATCTCTGCTGTTACCCAACAAGGAGTTCAAAATACAAAGAGAGTGAGGAAGAAGTAACCTAGCTCCACAGCCAGGTATTTAGAATATTCTAGGGAGACAAGGAAGACCCAGATTTTGGGCACTCTAATGGCCATTTTGCATTAAACTCTCTTCAGGCATCACATAGATACAGATCAAGAGTTAGAAAACAAGTTTCTTCCTTCTGTGGGAAATACCCCAGACATTGACTTTATTGCATAGAGGCAGACTTTCAAAAAAAAAAGAGGATTCTCCTGACTGATGGAAACAGCAGGTCTGGTATGCTTTGTGTATGGGAATTGTGCAAGAATGGCAAGAAGGCTCATTGTAAATACGCTCAAGCAACTGCACCTGGGATGTAGAAAAAGCACATACATCACACTAATTGTTTTACTGACCTTCTGTGCTTGACAGGTAGAACCTCTGTGTTAAAAAACATAGGCCTGTGAGAAACTCTTAAGGCACCTTATCATTATGCCTGAGATTCCTGCTTTGTTGTGAGAAAGAGTGCAAGGCTGTGCCTGCTTGAAACCTTGAAATACAGGCAAATGCAGCAGGCCCGTGATCTTCTACCAGGGTTGAATTCTGCAGTGTCTGCATCTCTACTTGTGTCGCCTCTGCCCAGGAGCTTAGGTGCTGCTTTGGATATCCCCTGGAAGTGAGGTAACTATAATAAATTTGCTCTTTGCAATTGCGTTTATGGCCTCTGGTTGCTTCTAGCAATGTGCCTGCGTTGGCTCACACACTTTGGGAAAAAACAGGTTAGGAAGAGAAAAGTGGACCCTACTTCCCTGGCCCATTCTTGAGAGGCTTTGAGCTGTAGATCTCAAATGGATAGTTTCCTGCTTACTGCCTCAAGATCTGGAGAAGAGACAAGCTGAAAACATGCCTGGTTGTCAGTTAGTTACTGGCTACCTTTAATGAGTTCCCTTTGCACCTAGGAGGTTAGTTTACAAGGCACTGTATGGGGAAGCAACACATCTAAATCAGCAGAGAACAGGTTAGTGGAACTGATGGAACACAGGTTGCACTTCAGTGCATATTTTTCTTTCACTACCAGGCTGACCAGTAGATTTTCATCTTCTCCTTTTGAAACTAGTGTGGTAGAGGGCTTAGTAAGACAAAGATGCAGGGCACTGTAGCATCTACCTTTCAAATCTCAACATCTTTGGCACTAGCCCAGGGTAAATATGCAATCCTTACTCTTTGACAACATTGTTCAAACACTGAATTAATGTTTTCTAACTGCATCAGATTGACTCTATCTAAAAAAAGTACATAACCACTATACACAGGACATATAGCATAAGTGCAAACTGATCAAACAAAGTTCTTTAAGTCTAATCTCCAAAGTGTCACTTCCTTTTAGGTCTCCATTTCACTTCTGGAATTACAACCAAAAGCACTAGTTCTTATTGATAGCTTTGGCCATTGTGGCAGTTGCACATCCCCCTGAGATCTGGATCCTTCAATGGGGCAGTTAATGGCTCTTTTAGCACCTTAATGGGACCCTGAGTCAGTTGACAGGGTCGTTAGCAGAGGAGGTGCCCAGAGTAGCTGCAAAGCTTCTGGACCGTGTTTCAATGCCCACAGCCAGATCTGACCAGACTATAAATGGGGCTCCCACTGAAGACCCTCTTTGGAGTGGCCTTGGAGTAGCGGGTCTGTGAACTGGAACCCTCTCCTTAGACTGGGATGCCGTCTAAGGAGACTTCCCAGGATTGAGAGTGCCTCACCTCGTTGTTTGGGTGAGTGGTTATTTACTGGATACATCCTTGAATGAGTCCTTGCCTAACCCAGGCAAGTGATTATTTCTTGTGGGTACCCTGGAGTCGGAGGGCTCTGGTTGGTTTCTTGTGAGTGTGTGCATGCATGCTGTGGATCCTCATTATTCTTATTTTGCTGCACCCCAATAATCTCAACTGATATCCGAACCTGTATTTTATGTTGTCAGAGTGCTAACTAATTGTATAAACCCTGTTTTGGTCAGTTTATTGGTTGCACTTTTCCAGCCAGAATAAAGTCTGTTTTGGAACTCGTTGTCCACCTAAAACTGACTTTGGGGTACCTCCATGACATTTAAAATGGTGTAGTCGGCAGGATATCAGAAATGGAGAAATTATTATGGGGCTACAGCTGTAATAATCCTTCTGTGGCAACCTGCACACATCGGGCAGAAGCAAGCTGATGTGGTCCCAGAGTGACCGTAGCTGCGTGTGCTGTTTTCTGTGCTTCTGTTTGTGTTGCTGTCAATGCTGTTCTTGGTGTTGTTCTGTGCACCTGCTTAAAGCAAGCCCGAGACCAGCACAAATGCTGTAGCCAGTTGGAGAGGCATGATTCTAGAAAAGAGCTGGAAATATATTGTTTGAAAGCAGAGTTACGGTGAGAGAGAAAGTGAGTGCATTTTTAGGACAAAGGATTGAACTCATGTTAACCCAAGCAAAATTTCCCCTAGTATTGCCCAAATTCGGAAATTGATTGTGGACACAGAACCTGAGGACTGGGATGGAGATATCTGGGGAGATTCTGAAAACAGTGTTGATGAAGAGGAGGTAGAGACAAAGGATGTAGGCCCTCTCATTAAAACTGAGACATGTACAGGTCCACAGGGTGGAAACTCCTGTACTGCTGTTTGTACTACCCCATGGACGGGACCTGAACTTGGCGACTTGCAATCTAAATTCTCACGTTAGCCGGGCGAAACAGAAACTGAATATCTTTCCCTTACGGGGTGTGATCGGATACTATTGAGTAATGAGGAAGCTGCAGGCTTTTGGGGACCTGGTGTGTTTTCAAGTGATGGTCCGAATGGTGATCAGCCCATAACATCTTGTGTGGCTTACTGGGCTGGTGGTGTGGATCCCAAGGAACGTGGGGAGCCCATCACCATTAGGATAAGAGGCTTGCTGGAGCTGGTTGAGGGCGTTCAAAAGGCTGCTTGTATACAGACAATGTACGAAAGAGGGCGGCAAGGAATTGCCATGGCTGCACCAGTAAACCTGACCCACCTTCGGCTGCTTATCAGAGGGCTGCCGGACGCTTTAAAGATACATGTCCAGTCCCTCAGGGAGAGAATTCAGGAGGCTATTGACTGTAACAAGCAGAACCCTGGAAATCTGCCTGCACATGTATTAACCTGGGCTGAAATCCTGCACAATTTAGTCACCTACGGGCGTGAAATGGGATGGGTGGACCCGGGTGGCAGCACAGAGACTTCTTGGAATTGAGAGTGCCTCACCTCCTCGTTTGGGTGAGTGGTTATTTACTGGATATATCCTTAAATGAGTCCTTGCCTAACCCAGGCGAGTGATTATTTCTTGTGGGTACCCTGGAGTCGGAGGGCTCTGGTTTGTTTCTTGTGAGTGTGTGCATGCACGCTGTGGATCCTCATTACTCTTATTTTGCTGCACCCCAATAATCTCTTCAACTGATATATGAACCTGTATTTTATGTTGTCAGAGTGCTAACTAATTGTATAAACCCTGTTTTGATCAGTTTATTGGCTGCACTTTTCCAGCCAGAATAAAATCTGTTTTGGAACTTGTTGTCCACCTAAAACTGACTTTGGGGTGCCTCCGTGACAGCCATAAGGAACTAAACTAAGATCACCATTTTGTTTACCATAGACATTAAAATCCATCTCTGTCATGTTTTCAGTATAGCAAAAAAAATGATCACATGGCTATCTCTTGCACACCCAGAAGTTATCTTGACACCACCTGCCTGATCTGTCTGATATCTCTCATCAAAAAGTTGAACTGAAAGCTGACTGGATCAGGTTGTATCTGTACAGTATCTTGAGGAAGCAGGCTAGAGCGTGTCACTTTGCCAACTCAGCTCTATGTACACATACACACACTCGTGCATGCACAAATTGCTTTCATAGGATGTCTCTGACTTAGCTACCAGCATCCATCTTGGTGCCACCTCAAGGCATATCAAGGATAAGAGGGTTATTAGGGGCAGTCAACATGGCTTTACCAAGGGTAAGTCATGCTTGACCAACCTCATAGCCTTTTATGAGAATGCAACAAGGTGGATGGATGATGGCAGAGCGGTGGATGTGGTCTACCTTGACTTCAGTAAAGTCTTTGACACAGTCTCCCACAGCATCCTCACAGCTAAGTTGAGGAGGTGTGGTCTAGACAATAGAGTAGTGAGGTGGGTTGCAAACTGGCTTAAGGAGAGAAGCCAGAGAGTGGTAGTCAATGGTGCGGAGTCTAGTTGGAGGCCAGTATCTAGTGGAGTGCCTCAGGGGTCAGTACTGGGGCCAATATTATTCAATATATTCATTAACGATTTGGACGAGGGAATGGAGTGTACTATCAGCAAGTTTGCTGATGACACTAAGCTGGGAGGAGTGGCTGACACGCCAGAAGGCTGTGCTGCCATCCAGCGGGACCTGGACAGGCTGGAGAGTTGGGCGGGGAATAACCTGATGAAATTTAACAAGGGAAAGTGTAGAGTCCTGCATCTGGGCAGGAAGAATCCCAGGTTCCAGTATAAGTTGGGGAACGACCGATTAGAGAGCAGTGTAGGGGAAAGGGACCTGGGGGTCCTGGTGGACAACAGGATGACCATGAGCCAGCACTGTGCCCTTGTGGCCAGGAAGGCCAATGGCATCCTCGGGTGTATTACAAGGGGGGTGGTCAGTAGATCGAGAGAGGTTCTCCTTCCCCTCTACTCCGCCCTGGTGAGACCCCATCTGGAATATTGTGTCCAGTTCTGGGCCCCTCAGTTCAAGAAGGACAGGGAACTGCTGGAGAGGGTCCAGCGTAGGGCAACAAAGATGATTAAGGGAGTGGAGCACCTCCCTTATGAAGAAAGGCTGAGGGAGCTGGGTCTCTTTAGTTTGGAGAAGAGGAGACTGAGGGGTGACCTCATTAATGTTTATAAATATATAAAGGGTGAGTGCCATGAGGATGGAGCCAGGCTCTTCTCAGTGGCAAACAATGATAGGACAAGGGATAATGGAATCAAGCTGGAACACAAGAGGTTCCACTTAAATTTGAGAAAAAAACTTCTCAGTGAGGGTGACAGAGCCCTGGAACAGGCTGCCCAGGGAGGTTGTGGAGTCTCCTACTCTGGAGACATTCAAAACCCGCCTGGACATGTTCCTGTGTGATCTCACGTAGGCGTTCCTGCTCCAGCAGGGGGATTGGACTAGATGATCTTTTGAGGTCCCTTCCAATCCCAAACATACTGTGATACATACTGTGATCCATCTACTATAAAGGTACCTTGAGATCAGGCCACCAACAAATCCAATCTATCCTTATGTTGGAGAATGAAAAACTTGTAGAACTCTTTGAGTGCGACGGGCGGACTGGCGAAGACAAAGAATCGGGCTCAATATGAGTTTAACATCAATGCCCTTTAATGAACCTTTAACAACACTGAATATCAATGTCTGCCAGTGCACGTTTTTGAAACCCTTATATAGTCTTTACCCAGTGGTCACGTGGCAAGTGCAGGCTATGATTGATTACTCTCTGCAGTCACTCTTCCCCCCCCCCGCTATGGTGATTAGCTGCAGGTCACTGTCCACGAACTGTTCATGCGCAGTGACGACAGCGCCCCTCCTGCAGCCTGGGTCGAGGATAGACCAGCTTCTGTTTACTTCCGTTCTGTCTTTGGTGTCTCCAGAAAAACCTTCCGTGTAGGTCCTAGCCTGCACCACAGCCACATCAAACTCTGGCTTGTTCACAGCACACAGCCCATGTCCTCTTTCTTCCAAAAACTCTCCACAGTTCCTCCTTTTTTCTTTTTGGACAAGCCAGGCTTGATTATCTATGCGTTCTAACCCATCTTTGATACGTGATGAAGAACAACTTATACATAACATATCAATTACAACAACAATCAACATAAACAATGCACTTTGCAATAAACCCTTAATCCACCCCCTTAGGTCAAGTCAATTTGTTAAACTTTCTAAACAAAAAAATCAGTTGGTTCGATTTCCTACGGCTCTGGCCCTACGGGAAGGCGATCATCACAATTGTCATAGTTGTCAAACCATGCGCTAATATTTTTCCTCTTAGTAAACTTGAGGTACTCCATTGCTGTTTTAATATTGCAATGGATTGATTAAACAAATTCCAAGAACTTTTATTTAATGGTACTCCTACTCAACATGTAACAAACAGTGTGCTGGGTGTTGATCAACCTGCCCAGAAGGTAGTGGTGTTTAAAGACCTTCCTAACATTACCATACATTTTGTCGAGGATCAAAAGCAGTTCTTAACAAAAACCCAGGAACTAGACTGCTTCTCAAGAGAATGAAAAAGATACAAACTTTCCACATGCTTAACACTTTATCATTAAGACCTAGTTATATAACTATATTACACATACATGTCACAGCTAAATTAATGCGAAGGTTACACCTCACTCTGTGTCCTCCAAAGGTTCTGTTGCAGGAAGTTGATTCGGTTGAATTTGCTTCAACTCCGGCTTTACTGCTTGGCTTGGAACCCACAACGGACCTTGATCTGTGGAGAGACACACATACCCTCTACCATTAACAATAACAGGTGCCGGTCCCTTCCACATTCTAGTGGTGGGGTCGCTGAACTGCTACCACTACTGGTTGGATTGTAGATGAGACTTGCTGGCTAACTTGTTGAAGAGATCTCTGCATGACCCCTTCGAAAGCGACAGGCATCACTTCTGCATTTCACTGTTCTTCTGTCCTGGCTACTCGTGTCAGCATTTCTTCTACTGAAGATCCTGGTGGCAGGGTTGCTAGTATTTGTTTAGTCTTTGAATTTGCATTATCGAAAGCCAGCAACCGAAACATTTGATTTTTCATTTCTTCTGATAAATCTGGGTTTTGCATTATTCCTTCATGTAGCCAGTCAATAAAATGCGTGAAATTTTCTGTAGTGCCTTGGCGTATTCCGCTGAATGAGGGAGCTAAGGGTCCTGGTAAAGTTAAGAAAGCATCTAGGGCAAGTTGTGCAGCTTTCCGGTGAACTTCAGCAATAAATCGCAGTTGAACTTCTATTGTAGCGTACTGTCCGCGACCCGTATAGGTGTCGGGTACCACATTGGTTAATGGGTCATTTGGACTGGTGTGTTTGGCTGTTTCTTGCTGCGCTCGTTGATACCAGGCCGATTCCCACAGGAGGAATTGTGCTGGAGTTAGTAATAAGCACATTAAATTTTGGCAGTCCATGGGACACAATAAGTCAGCAGTAAAAATCCAATGCAGTATTTGTCTGGTAGCTTCTGAATGTATCCCATAGTTCGTGATTGTTTGTTTGGCTTGCTGTAAAATTTTCCATTCATGTGGTTCCCATACCGCTGTCTGGGTGTTCATATTTTGAATTACCGGTAGGGCTAATTTTGCTGGAGACCAATCACCTTCTAGAATGGCATCTTTGATGACCCCTGACCATCTGCCAGATCGGGGTGGTGGCCGGTCAGTAGGTTCTATGGGTACCTTTGGTTGCATTGTTTGCGGAAGGCAACCTGGTTTTTGATACTCGATTTGTCTCTTATTTTTCTCTACATCTGACATTCGCAAGTCAAGTTGTTCAAGCTTACTGGTAATGACTTGCAGTAACTGCTCTACTCCTTGTGATGAGCCCAATGATGTAGAAGGAGGCTCACAGGATCCCTCCACATGTATTTTTGGAGGTTCTTTTGGGGGGTGGCCCCTGGTGCCGTGGCCCGGTCGGGCCCAGCCTGGCTGACGCGATAGTCTCAGAGGGGGGCGTGTCTGACTCGGGATAGGGCAGAGGCGGAGCTGTAGGAGGAGGGCGGCACTCAGGGCCTCCCACATCCGGACAGTCCCCTAGTTGCACTTCCGCTTTCTTCTCACATTGCCCCAGAGACTCAGACGGGGAAACTTCCGGTTCTTTGTTTGAGGAGGGTAAAGTTTCCAACTCCCGCCGCAGATCGGATTGCGAGAGTATTGGCTGAGCCGGGACCCCTCGACCACCCCGAACAGCAGGCAGACCCCACAGAGTAGCCCACAGGTCCCTCTTCTCTTTTGGCTGACAACTTTTATCAGTCCAGGTTTGTTCTGGGGCAAGCGCCTTCGCAGCTCCCAGGGCAGTGCGTTGTTCTGACTTCATTACTTCCAATGATTCTAACACGGTTCTCCACAAATCTCTCAGAGCTTTAATTTCTTTCTCTTCTTCCCCTCTGAGAGTCTTATCCCACATAGTGTCCCCCAATAATCTCCATTCCATTGGGGAAAACAAAAGTGGAATTTCTCCAAAGTGTCCCAATTTCTGGACTAATGTAATCAATGTGATTAAGTTTTCCTGTGACGATTCGATACCTCTCTTAGAGAGAATATGCATCAACAGTGCCACAGCTGTCTCAAGTTCCATTATCAAATCAGTGTGGTCTTAAGTACGAGGCGAGTGACCAGCTTGTCTGGTGCTTGTCTTTTGTTACCGGACAAAGCACACTCTCCTACAACCCGGTTTGGCTCCGTCGTTTAATGAATGCTGCTTGCCGCAGTAAATGGCACTCCGGAGATCCTACTTTTGCTAACAACCATCCTCTGCTACCAGATGCTGGAGAATGAAAAACTTGTAGAACTCTTTGAGTGCAACGGGCGGACTGGCGAAGACAAAGAATCGGGCTCAATATGAGTTTAACATCAATGCCCTTTAATGAACCTTTAACAACACTGAATATCAATGTCTGCCAGTGCACGTTTTTGAAACCCTTATATAGTTTTTACCCAGTGGCCATGTGGCAAGTGCAGGCTACGATTGGTTACTCTCTGCAGTCACTCTTCCCCTCCCGCTATGGTGATTAGCTGCAGGGCACTGTCCATGAACTGTTCATGCGCAGTGATGACAGCGCCCCTCCTGCAGCCTGGGTCGAGGATAGACCAGCTTCTGTTTACTTCCATTCTGTCTTTGGTGTCTCCAGAAAAACCTTCCGTGTAGGTCCTAGCCTGCACCACAGCCACATCAAACTCTGGCTTGTTCACAGCACACAGCCCATGTCCTCTTTCTTCCAAAAACTCTCCACATCCTTATGGCAGGAAAATTCAGGAGTATGTGGGCAAGGACAAGAGGGATCCCTGATGGCACTTGCAACTACATTACTGGTCTGGTGCATGCCAAGGGATAGCGAGGGTCTAAATTTTTTCCATGGCCGCCTCTGAAAGTCACATCGAGAGGATTTACAGCCGTTTGGAAACAGAGTGACATTAGATTTATGTAGAGTCTCAGCCTTGTATTTAAAATGCAGATGATATGCTATGTTTGTTTACCATTTTTAACACAAAAGGGATGAGACCTTTTGTGGATACTTCAACATCATGTGTTATTGATAAAAGATCACTTGTAACAGTTAAAAACCCATGAAATAGGAAAGAACTGATGCCAGAATCTTGAACAAGGAAATCCTGGGTCTTTCTGAATTGAGGAAGCCTAAGCATATTGTTCAAGTTATTAGGTTTGTAGCCAAGAGGAAGAAAATATATGTTGGTTGCCTTATTCAGGTCACAAGCAGCATTTACTTCTCAGCAAGATTCTTCTGTAGACAAGGTTTTATTGAATTATTTACACTTAAATCTCAGTTATAAGGTCAACTGACTTTATATACATGCCCTGGTTTTGTTAAAAACAAGACCAGTTTCTCTTTTAGTGTATTTTCCTTTCAACTAAGTTTTTCTAAGTAACTGCACTTTTCTGAATTTAGCTGCATGTTTTTTCAGACAATGTCCACTCTGGAGCTGATAACAGTAGCAATGGTATGCAGAAGAGTCCCAGGTTTAGACTTATTGCTATGGTAGCCAAGGTTACTGATAAATTTTGCACATTCCATAAGTGAAAGGGTCATATTTGCAAGGAGGGGCAAACAGAACAGATGACTAAAACTGACCGAGTATTCCATCCCATACACGTCATACACCCTATAAAAATGAGAGATCACAAGGGTCTCGCTCTTCTTTGACCATGGTTGGCATCTGAGGAGCACCCTGCCTGTCGTGCCTGCGATCCGAGGCCTGGTTCCAGACCCTGCATCCCTGAATCCAGTTCCGGTTTGCTGCGGAGTCTAGCCCAGGACTTCCAGGTGCCTGCCCTGCAGCTGCTGGAGCCGTGCTGGCTCCGCTGCGGGCAATGCTATACTGCCCCGGGAAATTCAAGATTGGTTTTGTATATTTTGTATCATTTTATCTGTTTATTAGTAGCATTAGTAAAGCATTTTTAACTTTTTCCAACTGGCAAGTCTCTCCCTTTTCCTCCTCTTCCCTTTCCTTAGTGGGGAGGGTGGTGGTGGTGGGGTAACAGAGAGCATCTGCCATGGTTTATTGTCACCCTGCAGTAAACGGTGACAATACATAAATAGCCACCACTAGAATAACAGTCATGCACATCATACACATAAACATAATCTGTATAACTCAAACAGGTTGGACTGACTGCAGTCGCTGTCTCTACACAGGCAAGGAACCCCTAAAAAAGCCAAGGGGAATTGCTCCAGAGCCAATAATTGTGTTGCACAGGTGTCTCTGACCCAGGGGCTATCGGTAACAATAGCTGCTGTGTGGACTTCACCTGCTGCCTCAACCAAACTTGCCCCCATCTCCTAAAAGGAATTGTGTTATACGGGTCTCTCCAACCCGGGGACAATAGCTGCTGTCCAGAAGATGGATTTTCACCTGCTGCTTCAGCCAAACTTGCCCCCCACCTCCTCCCTGTTACTAAGGACAATGAAGAAGAGCATGCCCAGAAGCTCGCCAAGGGTCCTGAGGTCACCCAATGGACCAGAAAGAGACCCCTGAACGCAAGGTGACGCAGGCACAGATGGGTCCTGGCAAGTAAAGCAGGGACTTTTTGGGCCTGTGCAGTTAAGCCTGGATTGTGAAACAAAGGTGGAGATTGACCTCAAACAATGGGAATGAGGGGCGGTGAAGAAGCATAAAAGATGACTCCCGACTGGACATTGTTAAGATCTTCCCACCAGAGGATCCCGGATCACAACACAGGACTGGCAGGATTCTACGGGACCGGAGACCAGAGGGACGCCTTTGGGAGTCATTGGTGGTAATTAAAATCCTCTTTTCCCTTTTTTTTCTTTCCCTTTTTCTCTACTCTATTGCGTGCTGCTTTACAGGCAAAATGATAAAGTAACACTGTTTGATTCAATTATAACCCCTTGGCATTTTGATTGCCTTAATTTTGCGCTTCGAGATCAAAGTAAACGAACCATCACGAGTCCATCACCGAATGGACCGTGCCATTAAATTGGCATCACGGATAGGATTCTGGGAAATAGAGGAGTGCAGGTAGTGTAGAGGGCTCTGTCTCTTGGAATCAAACCAAAAGATCTCAAAGTGCAAAAGGGGTGTTGCTCTCATGTTGATGAGAATTGTCTGCTAGGGAGAGTGAAGGGTCAATCTTGTGTAACTAAGTTGAACCTTCCCATAGCAGATTTTTTGGCCCCTTCAACCACTTGGGTAAGAGAAGGGTGACACACCAGTTGCTGCGGTTTTTGTAACTAAGTTGTGCCTTCCTGAAGTAGGTTCCGCCCCTTCATAATAAGAATGATCGAAAAAGCTGATAATCAAGATTTTTGGTTAGTGAAAGATCAAGACTCGTTCTACACACTTTTAGCAAAGTATAGGACTCGACCCTCCGTACCTGGAGAAGACTGGGCTCGTGGTAATTGGGCTGATTTACAGAGTGTAGTAGACCGAGTGATTTCTTTACAGACTAAGTCTAAGTTTAGATCAAATAAAGATAAAGCTGTAGTCTGTGCTGTCCTAGGAGCTAGCCTAGTAGCAGCGATTGAAGATCGCCTCAGGTGATGTAGTAATGAAAGCAAAATTATAGAATCCCTTGAAAATCTAGTGCAGGTTTTGCAAAAAACAACCTCCAGTTTAGGACAACAAGTAGAAAATTGTTTTCAACATTTAGAAAAAGAGAGGAAAGAAAACCACTCATTAAAAGCTACTCTAAAGGAAGAATGTTTAAAAAACACAGGAGTGCTGAGGCAGCAGGAGTTAGAGGAGAAAAGTATCCAACAAATAAATCAAATTTACCCTCAGAAAGAATTGGAGGAGATGGGAAAACGTTATGACGAATATCCACACGTGAGTCCCTTAGTGAAAACAGAATATTTTCATGCAAATGAGGGGGATGCTGACCCTCACATTACAACTAAGCAAACACCTTACACTGCCACTGAGCTGGCCAAACTAAAGAAAGAGTACAGCCACCTTCCTAAATAATCTGAAACTGAATACATGTGGCATGTATCCCTAACTGGGGGAGACCAAATTCAGTTAAGTGAACAAGAAGCTAATGGTTACTGGGGGCACGGAGTTTTCTTAACAAGTGGTGACATGCCCCATGGTCCCTAACCCATCAAGCTGCTTATTGGGCTGGAGGGCTAAACCCTTTAGACGGGGGAAAGCCCTTGGCAATCACTGGCACACCTGATCAATTGTTAGAAAGTGTACACAAATCAGCCTGCTTACAAATGATACATAAAAAGAAATTAATTCCCAAATGTGAATTCCCAATGATGTTGCCAGTGAATCCAGACATGATGACTGATGACTCCCTTGATAAGGGGACTTCCAGAGTCACTTAAATCTACTGGGATTAACCTTCAAATGACAATCACATTAATGAGCCCAGTAGAAAGGTTGGAAGGTGTGATTAGAAGCCAGGGTAACAGAAATGGGAACCAGAGAGATGGAGCTAATACTAGCATAGATTCCCCCTTCACCCCTGCCCCGACTTCCCCCAACCAACCAAATACTCAAAAGGTGTGGACATGAGGGGAAGTAGCACAAGAACTGATAGATTATAGTGGGAAATATGGCCCAGTAAAAATCCTAGAAGAACCGTTGAGAGGAATCCGTCATACTGAAGTCAAGAATCTGCCCCTCTCTACCAGTACTGCTGCTGCTATCGGTGCCCCAAGAAAGGAGCATCCGTACATTAAAACAGGAAAGGGAGAACAACCAAAGAACTGACAACAATGGTGATTTTTGGGAATTAAAAAGGGAGTTCCCAGAGATATAATGGAGGGCTTACCCCTTGATAAACTTAGTAAACTAGTATCAAGGTGGCAAAATCCAAAAGAACATTCACAGACCGTGAAAGAAGTCCTACCTGTTATACCTTCAGCTCCCTCCCCCACCGAGGATGAAAGTCTCTCCCAGAAACAGGAAAACTAGAACCTCCATTCCCTAGTAGTGAGCGGAGGAATGGAGGATGGATTTATATCTGACAGCTCACACATACTAGAGGGGGAGATTTATTGATCACGGCTATAGTGGGTCCTAAGCGTGCACCTGTAACCTTTTTGATTGACACCAGTGCACAGATTTCTGCTCTAAGCGAAGTAGATGCTGGAAGGTGTGGAGTTTCTCCCTTGAGGTGACGTTTTTGCGTCCTTAACGCTTTAGGGTCGACAGAAGTTATGAAAGTTGTTTGAGTAAAATTGTTATTGCTGGGGAATGAGAGCACAGTCATTATTGAGATGGTGATTGGAGACATTCCAAACAGTTTGCTAGGTATGGATACCCTCAAAGGCAGACAGTGGGAAGATTCAGAAGGATTGTTGTGGACTTTCGGAATGCTGCAGCTACATGTCAGACTACTGCAAACTGCACCTGCACGCCCATATAGCCAGGTCACAAACGTTAAGCAATACCCCCTTCCCCTGGGTGCCAAAGAAGGTATCAAACTGGTTATACAAGAAATGCAAGAACAAGGAGTGGTAATAAATACCCATTCTCCTTTTAACTCTCCAGTGTGGCCAGTTAGAAAACCCAATGGGACGTGGCGACTTACAATAGATTTTCAGCGGCTGAATGCCAACACCGATCCTTTAATCGCCGCAGTCTCCGATCTGGCTGAACTAATAACCATGATACAAGAAAAAGCTCATCCAATCATGGCAACAACAGATGTTAAAGACATGTTTTTTATGATACCATTGTGACCAGAAGACAGAGATTATTTTGCGTTCACCTGGGAAAGAAAACAATACACTTTCACCCAACTTCCCCAGGGGTACAAACATTCTCCCACATTAGCTCATCATGCTTTAGCCCAAGAGCTAGAAAAAATACCCAAACCCAAAGGCATAACTGTTTATCAGTACATTGATGATATTCTTGTAGGAGGAAATGAAATAATGAAAGTGGGGGCAACCCAACAGGATATAATTTCACATTTAGAAAATCTGGGTTTGCAAATTCCCCCTGAAAAGGTCCAAAAGCCCTCACAAGAAGTAAAATTTCTGGGAATCTGGTGGAAAGGAAGGATGACCTGCATCCCGCCGGACACCCTTGCTTCCTTAGTTCAGATCAAAATGCCTGAGTCAAAAAAGGGTTTGCAGCATGTTTTAGGGCTGTTGATCTTTCGGAGGAAACACATCTCAAATTTTTCCATCATTGCTAGACCTCTTTATGATTTTCTAAGAAAGGAGGTCAAATGGGAATGGACAGCTTCTCAGGAAGAAGCTATGTGATTACTAATTTTTGAAGCAACAGCTCATCAAGTCCTTGGTCCTATTCACCCTACAGACCCTTTTCAGGTTGAATGGGGGTTTGCTTTATCAGGCTTATCAGTTCATATATGGCAGAGAGGTCCTGAAGGTCCAACCCGACCTGTGGGATTTTTCTCCGGTGGTTTTAGGGATGCCAAAAAGAGAGACACTGCTTGGGAGAAAGGTTTGTTTGTTGTTAGTCTGGCTCTGGTAGAAGTAGAGAAGATTGCATGACAGCAGCCAATCGTATTAAGAGGCCCATTTAAAGTCATAAAAGAAGTCACTTCTGGGACCCCTCCCCCCGACAGGGTGGCCCAGAAGGCCTCAGTATGAAAGTGGTATGCTCAGATTGAACACTATTGTAACATTTTCTCGGTATCTGAAGGAGCTTTAAAAAATCTGGCTATACAAGAAATGGAGAGCTTGGACGATGACCAAGATAAACCTGCCTCAGTAATCCAAGTCGCACCTCCCTTTTCGCATGATTGGTCAGCTAGTGCTTGGTTTACTGATGCTTCTGCTAAAAGAGAAGGAAAGGTGTGGAAATACAGGGCAGTAGCACTCCATACCTCTTCCGATGAACACATTATAACAGAGGGAGAGGGTAGTGCACAAGTAGGTGAATTAATTGCAGTATGGAGTGTTTTCCAACATGAAGCATAAACTACTTCTCCTGTCCACATTTATACTGACTCTTATGCTGTGTTTAAGGGGTGTACCAAGTGGCTTCCTTTCTGGGAACAGAACGGATGGGAAATTAATAGGATTCCAGTGTGGCAAAAAGAAAAATGGCAAGAAATCTTTATTGCTAGAAAGGGAAACTTTGCTGTGGACTGGGTAGCTTCTCATCAGGTAGATGGGGGATCTGCAGGAGAATGGAATAACCAAGCTGATGAATTACCAAGACTGGCCCCTGTACAAAAGGACCAAATTTCAGAAGACTGGGAATGCTTGTTAGAATGGTTACATGTAAAATGCAAACACACCAGAGCTAAGGACTTGTATGGTGAAGCTCTGGCCCGAGGTTGGCCCGTCACCAAAGAAATGTGTAAAACCTGCATATCGGTCTGTGAACAATGTTGGAGACAGCTTGAAAGGCACCCTTTAGAAGATAACCCTCTACATTTAAGGGAGGGTAAAGGTTTCTGGGATGCCTGGCAGGTGTATTATATTGGCCCCTTTAAGAAATCAGGAGGTAAACATTTTGTACTGGTGGGGGTGGAAATAACATCAGGATTAGTCCAAGCTGAAGCTTTTGGCAAAGCTACAGGTGAAAACACTGTGAAAGCATTGTGAGAATGGTTTGGAACTTTTCCAAAGTCACAAGAAATACAGTCTGACAACGGTTCCCATTTCATCGCCAAAGTTGTACAAGATTGGGCACAAAGTGAAGGGATTAAATGGACTTTTCACACCCCATATTACCCACCAGCTAATGGAACTGTAGAAAGAACTGACAGCCTCTTGAAACGGCTTTTGAAACCTCATGAGGGTAACTGGGATACTCGTCTGTGGCAAGTTATCACAAGCGTAAATGACAGGTGGGGGGTAAATGGATGCCCCAAAATCACTGCTTTCTGCCCAAAAGCCCCTTCCTTGATTCCCTCTTTAAAGGGACCGAATGATTCCAAAGATCCAGCCCATTTCCCAGGACAACGAGTCCTGGTGGAACTCCCTACTGTGGAAAGCGTATCACTAGCATTGAAAACCCCTTTAAATGCAAATGCATGGGTAGCCTCTCATGCCCCGGGTAAGGAACACCAGATAAATACCCACTGGATAATTCCATAATTTTAATTATTTTTGCCTCGAGGAGGCAAGCCCTGTTTGTTTTCCTTTTGCAGGAGAACTCCGAGGGACACAGAGAATATCACGAATCATTCAAGAATCAAATCTGAAGGCTTAATTTGTCAAAATGACCAATAGTATAATTAGACTACTAATACTTTTCTGCATCTTCTCACCTACCCATAACCAAAAATACACTAAATGGCCTTGGTCCAAAGCTACTGTTATATACACTAGTTCTCTAGGACTGTATCCTGAAGACCACTTTCCAAGTTTAGCTACTATAGTAATACCTGATGATAAAGTGTATTGCCCATATGAATGGAAGTGGGATAGGAAGGATTGGGTTAGAGTCCTGAATGGTACAAATGGAGAAAAAATTAAAATAGGATGCAGAAAGGTGGAAGGATCTAACCATGAGAAAGCCTCTTCAATTACAGTTACTGGAAACCTTTTAGATCTAAATTCGACAACCAAAATTCACCCTAACATCTCAGCGAAACTCTGTGCCACTGCAGAGTGGAAATGTAATAAACAAAATTCTCTCATCTCGTGTTGTCGCCAAAAGTACATCGGCAACTATACCACCTTGGACCCAAGTACCAACAATGTGGAGATTACTAAATCCTGCAAGGATGCAGAAACTGATTGTTGGTGCAACTTCACTTTAACAAGGACCATCCGGGTGGTGTGTAATTGGCGAAACAATCACGCCAACCGATCAGAACTACTAGGCCTAAAATTCAAATTTAAAATAAATGCTGTCGCCAAACCTCCAGTGACATTTGTTGCAATAGTCACCTATCACAACAAAGACAGCGTTTTCACACAATGACAAAAATAAAGCTTCACGCTCTTTTATGGTGGTCCAGGGTGTCAACTTCTCCATGCAATGTAGACTGATTACTGAATCCCTCACTGAACCAGTAAACAGCTATAGAATTGGACTACATGGCTCTACTCTATCATGTGAAAAACAAAGCCAAAATTGTTGGCTAAACTTTGTGGAGGGGTTTCTGTTAGATGGAGATTTATTGTTGAATTAGTCAGACCCAAAGGAATCTCAAGGCCACTTCGAAAAGCTGAAAACAGGACCTGCTGTGGGAGTGAGGCATTTCTACAATAACAGGGACTCAACAAGATGTAAATCAATGGACCTATCAGCAGTGAGATTCCAGCTCGTGAACATAGACAATATCCAATTAGCGAATGCATGATTGGAGCGTGGATGCGTGATCAGAAAATAGTTGCATATATAAGGAGGCTTGTTTCTGTAATAAACGGCTTTGCGTGATTCACATCGGAGTGCTGAGTCCTTTATCGTTCCAACAAAACTTGACTGCAATACAATATACTCATAAAGTAATGTGTGGTAAAAATAATACCAAACATTGGAGGGAACTCAGGATAGAGGTCGTGACACCTACCACCCAACCAATAGCTGTACCCGATCCGAAAATTTTTGAAATTGGACCATATGTGATCAAAAATATAGGCCAATAACAAATGTTGTTCAATCCAGAATGGTCTCTTAAGCGTGTTGAGGTGTTAATGCAAAATAAGGTTTCTGAGATTCAGCCAGCCTACTCTCCTTTCTTAAGGACCTCTTTCAAAGGGTGAACAACCTGACTGAGGAAACAAATTCCTAATAGAACACCGAGAGACCTAACTGGTGTGTTGGTGACAGGATTGGAAGTTCTAACTGGTATTGATTCAGAGATATTAATGAATAAATTGACTACTACAACTAGTGATTTGGCAAAATTGCAACTGCCCTTGAGGTCTTCCCTATTGGCTTTGGGAACTAACCAGTGACTGTTATAAAAAGTGTTACCAAAATGGGAAAAAGTAAATGTAAAAGACCATGAATTGATAATAGATGCACTTGGTGTGGTCCAAAATAACCTTTCTTTGGCAATCAGTTGTATTCAGGCACAACTGTGGATGCAATCACACCTTGATCATAAGAGAAGGTGAAGAAGGTGCTTTCCCTACTGAAATTCGGAAAATTGTTTGGGACAGTGCCAATGAATTTGAGAAAGAACTGCAGTCCTGGTGGACTTTGGTAAACTTCACTTATAACCCCATCACAAACACTGCCACGACCTTTGTGTTAACCATACACAATACTTCAATATACGTAATTTACGCTATCATTGCATTAGGATTGAACCACAACAGAGCTGTACTCTATCCTTTCGAGCACAGAGTATGGGCCTGAAAAGTGGATGAAAAATGGCAAACTGTCAATTTAGAATCTTGTATTGTGCGGGAACAGCAAGGATTCATCTGTGAAAGTAATACAATTAGTTCTCAAGACATTTGTCTGGACTCTGAGCAGAATGTTTGTCATTTTGAGGTTCGTCCTGACAATCGAGAAATGGTATTATGTTGGAGAATGGTTTGGAAATGGGGGACGTGGGTCTACGGAGCAGTTGTGTGAGTAGAGTCTAGATTTTGTCACATTCCTATACCTCTCTTGGGTTAAGATTTGTTAAGCAAATTGTAAGCTCAAATAACGTTTTCTGAGAATTCTGTTTAGTTGCATGTCCTACAAGAAGCTGCTTGGATGGTGCAGATCTGCTTGTGCAAGTGAGAAATCTACAAGGAAATTTCGAATGCTGTATTTCCACTAGTATTAGCAGCCAATGTTTCGATAAAGCAAATACTACACTTCTGAAACAGAACTTCGATCCAGTAAGGGACATCAATATCCAATAAATATGACAGACAAAATGGAGTTAGAAACTTTGAAGAATAAATTTATGACAACCTTACAGGCTGACTGCATTCAGTTAGATTTGCAGATTTGTCTACGAAATAACCTGTGTCTATTGTGGGACAGTATGATGAGATTGCTAGCAGATTGATATACCGACTGTTGTATACCAATTGTCACTCTGATCAAGAAAATGTAGGGAATGAATTTAAGTCTTAATAGGCCATGATCCTTTTGTCATATATGTACCAGTTGTGAAATTTAATTCTGATTTTTTTTTCATTTGTAATCTATGTCTTTGTAAATTGCACTAGCTGGTTTTCTTAACAGCACAACTTTTAGCATGCATAAATGTAAATTGCTGCAGAACCTGCAAGTCTCTAACATCAGGTCACAGACCATACTTGTATCTGGTCTGATCCTACATACTTGCACAGTTTTTGTTTATGGTTCAGGAAAGTCTCATAAAGCTGTAGTAGTTTGGTGTGAAGATAACGATTGGCATCATTCTGTAAAAACTATTGAAGGTTCAACCCAATTAGCAGAACTTAGTACAGCTTTAAATTACTTAGAGCTTTTTAAGGAGGAACCTCTAAATTTGATTTGTGATTTTGAGTACATAGTCAAGGTCCAACGCACGTATCTGATTCTGAACTTTTGTTTGTTTGTTTCTTGTTTTTTTTTTTTTTTAAAAAGGTGGGGGGAAGTACGGGAAACACCACAAAACCAATTGTCAAAATCATTGTATGTGATGAAATACTTTGCAAGTATGACCCAAAACCATGCTAAATCAGAAAGAACCTACATTAGTTATGGTCAAATCACTAGTCAATGGAAAAGGTCACATCAATTGATAACCTGGGGAAACGTTATGTTTGTGTCATTACAGGCCAAGGATCGAAGTGGATTCCCGCGAAGTGGGTCAAGCCATGACTAAATAAAGACAACAAAGATTCAATGGATGCAGATGGACAGGAGGGAGATAAGCTGTGAGGACTGTTTCAGATGTAAACCATGGATCCTAATTCAGTGTTATAAATGCTCACAGACCTGGAAGATAAATCGAAGTCAATCCATAAGGAAATTCAACAGCTTATGGACTACACCCAGAAGATTCAAGAAGATATAGGGCTTTTCGGCTTGGAGGGGTTAACAAACTGGCTAGGGTTAGAAGGGTGGTTTAAGAGCTTTTTACAAAGTGTGTTGCTTATCTTAGTTATAGTAGCTATAGGGTTATTGTGTTTAAGCTGTGCTCTCTCTTGCTTTAAAAGAATGTTTGAGCAAATAGTGAATCAGGCTCTGCTTGTACAAAAAGAAAAAGGGGGAAATGTTGGAGAATGGCTTGGAAATGGGGGATGTGGGTCTACGAAGCAGTTGTGCGAGCAGAGCCTATTCTGAAGGTCTTAGCATAAGTAGCAAGACTAGGCCGCAGTGAGAACCGCTGACTGTTTCAGTAAAATCAGCAAGGTCACTGAGACCTTCGCAGAGTTTCACAAACAGCTTTCAACAGCACAAGAATGTAGAATAAGCATAGCTAGCAGCTGCAAGTAGGAGGACCATGCAAATGTGACTGTTAGAGCTTAAGCCAATTAGTAGGTCACAGGTATGCATAATTATCGTGAACTGTATAAGTATATGCTATTTGGGCTAATAAATCAAACTATGCTTTATCACTCATATTGAGTCGACCTGCGTGTTCCTCCGCCTCTCAAAGTATTAGTGTATATTGGCAAAGGTTGTGTGTGCTTGAGGACTACTTGTAACTCTATATTAGTAGATAGAGTGATGGTAAATATTAGAAATAATTCAAATTTTTGTGTTTGTAATTTTGTTAAAATTACTGGATGTGATTTTTCTTATTTAACACCAGTCATATCTCATCAACTTATGCAATCTAATTACACACTGATTTATGAATTACTGCCTACATCTATCAGGATGAATCTCACATTGGTAAAGCAATTGTTGCAACACCAAGACTTGATCAAGATCTTTGAAGAAGTTTGAGTAAATGGACAGAAAACCTTGATAACTGTTCACCACAATGCTGAAGAAATTCACAGTGTGTTGAGAAGAGTAGAAAAAGACACAGAATATAAGTGGTGGGACATACTTTTCAGGTGGTCACCTACTGCTACAGGCATCCTGAACAAGTTGTGTCACCCCATTGTTGTTCTCTTGGTATTAGTTTTGATAGGTTTTGTTCTCTCTGCGGTATTGTATGTTTTGAATTGCAAAATGCTAAAGCGTTTGACACATTTGACATCTATACTTAATGCACACAATTTGTTTAGTGTGCCCTCCAATGGAGACATCCATAAAACCATTCATACAAAGCGGATTGCGTGCATATAAACCACTTTTCCTTTCCTTTTTCTTCCTCTATACTTTCTGTCTCTCTTTGAGGATCATGTTGCTGCCACGAGCTCCTGATAACAATGTTCAGTCACGGGGTGGTGTAAGAGTCGATCTGAAGATTTGTCTGAACATCACCATCAAGAACAGATGGACAATGACTTGGAGAGAGGCCCGAGGAGAATAATTGTGTTGCACAGGTCTCTCCAACTCGGGGGCTACTGGTAACAATAGCTGCTGTGTGGACTTCACCTGCTGCCTCAGCCAAGCTTGTCCCCACCTCCTAAAAGGAACTGTGTTATACAGGTCTCTCCGACCCGGGGACAATAGCCGTTGTCCAGAAGATGGATTTTCACCTGCTGCTTCAGCCAAACTTGCCCCCCACCGCCTCCCTGTTACTAAGGACAACGAAGAAGAGCATGCCCAGAAGCTCGCCAAGGATCCTGAGGTCACCCTGAATGCGAGGCAACGCAGGCGCAGATGGGTCCTGGCAAGCAAAGCGGGGACTTTTTGGGCCTGCGCAATTAAGCCTGGATTGTGAAACAAAGGTGGAGATTGGCCTCAAACAATGGGAATGAGGGGGGGTGAAGAAGCATAAAAGATGACTCCCGACTGGACATGGTTAAGATCTTCCCACCAGAGGATCCCGGATCACGACGCAGGACCGGCAGGACTCTACGGGACCGAAGACCAGAGGGACACCTTTGGGACTCGGTGGTGGTAATTAAAATCCTCTTTTTCCCTTTTTTTTCTTTTTTTCTTTCCCTTTTTCTCTACTCTCTCTCTATTGCATGCTACTTTACGGGCAAAATAATAAAGTAACACTGTTTGATTCAATTATAACCCCTTGGCATTTTGGTTACCTCAATTTTGTGCTTCGAGATCAAGGTAAACGAACCATCACAAGTCCATCACCAAATGGATCGTAACAGGGGAAAAGGAGAAAACTGGGCACAACAGAGACAAACCCAAGGGTACCATACCAAAGTGTGAGGGATGGGGTGCTAGCAAGGCCCTTTTGTCTGCCCTCTCATTGGAGGCAGGGGATGGAGGGCCATGTGGTAGCAAAGGCACAAGGGTTATTGATGTTAGAAACCACAGAAGAGCCTGAGAAGGATCAAAAAGGAATTAGGGCTTCTCAGTGCAAAAAGTTGGTGGGATCAGTAGCCTAGCTGAACTGCATCTATATGAATGCACACAGCATGGGCAACAAACAGGAGGAGCTGGAAGTCATCATGCGGCAGAAAAACTACAATGTAGTTGCCATCACAGAAACATGGTGGGATGACTCCCACAGTTGTAGTGCTACATTGGATGGCTATAAACTCTTCAGAAGGGATAGGCAAGGAAGGAGAGGAGGTGGGGTAGCCATGTATGTTAGGGAGTGTTTTGATTGTCTAGAGCTTAATGATGGTGACAATAGGGTTGAGCATTTATGGGTAAGAATCAGGGGGAAGACCAACAAGGCAGATATCCTGGTGGGAGTCTCTTACAGACCACCGAACCAGGATTAAGAAGCAGACAAAATATTCTGCAGGCAGCTGGGGGAAGTCTCGTGATCACTACCCCTTGTTCTCACTGGGGACTTCAACTTACCAGATGTCTGATGGAAATACACAGCAGAGAAGAAACAGTCTAGGAGACTCCTGGAGTGTCCAAATTCCTGATACAGCTGGTCAGTGAGCCAACTGGGGAAGGCACCCCACCTGTTTGCAAACAGAGAAGGATTTGTGGGTGATGTGATGGTCAGAGGTCATCTTGGGCATAGTCACCATGAAATGATTGAGTTTTCTATTCTTGGAGAAGTAAGGAGGGGGATCAGCAGAACTACTACCCTGGAGTTCTGAAGGGCAGACTTTGACCTGTTTAGGAGCCCCTTGGGGGGTTGTTCTTAAAGGTAAAGGAGTCCAGGAAAGCTGGTAGCTCTTCAAGTAGGAAGTCTTAAAGGCATGAGAGCAGGCTGTCCCCATGTGCTGAAAGATGAGCCGATGGGGATGAAGACCAGCCCTGCTGAACAGAGAGCTTCATCTAGAACTCAGGAATAAAAGGAGAATTTCTGACCTTCGGAAGAAGGGACAGGTAACAAGGACGCTGTGAATTTATGCAGGGGGAACATTAGAAGGGCCAAAGCCCAACTAGAGCTGGGCCTGGCTTCTGCTGTAAAAGGGAACAAAAAATGTTTCTATAAATACATTGGCAACAAAAGGAGGGCTAAAGAGAATCTGCGCCCTGTAGTGGACGCATCGGGAAACATAGTGACAGAGGATGAGGGAAAGGCTGAGGTACTTAATGCCTTCTTTGCCTCGGTCTTTAATAGTACAACCAGTTGTGGTCCAGGTGCAAAGCACCCTGAGCCAGAAGACAGTAAGCGGGAGAAGAATGAAGCTCCCTTGGATCCAAGGGGAAATGGTTAGCAACCTGCTACACCACTTAGACACACTCAAGTCTATGGGGCCAGATGGAATCCATCCAAGGGTACTGAGGGAGTTGGCAGAAATGCTCATCGTGCCACTTTCAATTATTTATCTGAAGTCCTGGCTAACCGGGGAGGTCCCAGTTGACTGGAAGTTGACAAATGTGACACCCATCTACAAGAAGGGCCGGAAGGACAATCCAGGGAACTACAGACCTGTCAGTCTAACCTCGGTGCTGGGCGAGGTCATGGAGCAGATGATCTTGAGTAACATCACACGGCACTTACAAGAGAACCATATGATCAGGCCCAGTCAAAACAGGTTTATGAAAGGCAGATCTTGCTTGATCAACCCGATCTTCTTTTTTGACCAGGTGATCTGCTTAGTGGATGAGGGAAAGGCTGTGGATGTTCTGTACCTAGACTTTAGTAAAGCCTTTGACACTGTTTCCAACAGCATTCTCCTTGAGAAACTGCCAGTTCATGGCTTGGATGGGCGTACTCTTTCTGAGTAAAGAACTGTCTGGAGGGCTGGGCCCAAAGAGTTGTGGTGAACAGAGCCAAATCCAGTTGACAGCCACTCACGAGTGGTGTTCCCCAGGGCTCAGTATTGGGGCCAGTTCTGTTGAATCTCTTTATCAATGATCTGGACAAGGGCATTGAGTGCACCCTTAGTAAGTTTGCAGATGACACCAAATTGGGTGGGAGTGTTGATCTGCTTGAGGGTAGGAAGGCTCTACAGAGGGATCTGGACCAGCTGTATTGATGGGCTGAGGCGAATTGTATGAGGTTTAACAAGGCCAAGTGCTGGGTCCTGCATTTGGGTCACAACAGCCCCATGCAACACTACAGGAAGAGTGGCTGGAAAGCTGAACGGCAGAAAGGGACCTGAGGGTGTTGACCCCAGCTATTTTGTGATTCTTTGTTGATCCACAGTTGACTGAACATGAGCCAGCGGTGTGCCCAGGTGGCCAAAAAGACCAACAGCATCCTGGTTTGTATCAGGAACAGTGTGGCCAGCCGGACTGGAGAAGTGATTGTCCCCTGTACTCGGCACTGGTGAGGCTGCACCTTGAATACTGTATTCAGTTTTGGGCCCCTCACTACAAGGAAGACATTGAGGTACTGGAGGTAGTTCAGAAAAGGGTTCAATGAAGCTGGTGAGTGGTCTAGAGAGCAAGTCTTATGAGGAGCAGCTGAGGGAACTGGGGCTGTTGAGTAAAGGAGGCTGAGGGGAGACCTTATTGCTGTCTACAACTGCCTGAAAGGAGGTTGTAGCAAGGTGGGTGTCAGTCTCTTCTCCCAAGTAACAAGTTATGCACGGAAAGGATAAACATACTCGCAATCTTGCGAGAAGTTTTACTCACACACGTGGCTGCAAGGCAAGCGGAGTCTCCATCCTGGGGAGGGGGGGCTCTCGGCGGCAGCATCTTCAGCTCGCGCTCCGAGAGACCGGTGACAATGGGCCGCGTCTCGACGAGAGAGTCCCGTTTTTATACTGGCTGATCAGACCTGACTGTAGGCATTCTAGAAGCTTCTCTGCACCCCCACACCGTGTGTGGGGTGCCCCTGAAGCCTCCAAACATCCCCCACACTGGTCACAGGTGCCCAGCGGCTCACTGGCGCCTTGGCAATCCCTTCTCCTAATGGCCCTGGCCAGGGTGCTCTGGGGCCAAACAAAAGAAGCTGTTAGCCTCAGAGAGAGAGGGAGATGTGCCTACTCCTTCCATGATGAAGGAGGGAGGGGAAGAAAGGGGGGTTTGCATTCTGCCACACTAATGTAGGTTCTTTCTGATTTAGCATGTTTTTTGGGTCACACATGCAAAGTGTTTCATCACAGGGTAAATTTAGGCTGCACCACTTAGATATAAGTGATTCATCACATACAATACTTTTGACAATTGGTTTTGTGGTGTTTTCCCTACTTCTCCCCCCTTTTTGTTTAAAAAAAAGAGAAAAAACAAAAACAAAAAACCAGTTAAGAATCAGATATGTGCACTGGACCTTGACTATGTACTCAAAATCACAAATCAAATTTAGAGGTTCCTCCTTAAAAAGCTCTAAGTAATGTAAAGCTGTGCCAAGTTCTGCTAATTGGGTTGAACCTTCAATAATTTTTACAGAATGATGCCAATTGTTATCTTCATGCCAGACCACTACAGCTTTATGAGACTTCCCAGAACCATCAACAAAAACTGTGCAAGTATGTAGGATCAGACCAGATACAAGTATGGTCTGTGACCTGATGTTAGAGACTTGCAGGTTCTGCAGCAATTTACATTTTACATTTATGCATGCCAAAAGCTGTGCTGTTAAGAAAATCAGCTAGTGCAATTTGCAAGGACATAGATTGCAAATAAAAACATCAAAATTAAATTTCACAACTGGTACATGTATGACAAAAGGATTATGGTCTATTGAGACTTAAATTCATTCCCTGCATTTCTTGATCAGAGTAACAATCAGTATATCAGTCTGTTAGCAATCTCATCATACTGTCCCACAACAACCACAGGTTTTTTCTATGTTGTAGCTATAAACAGACAAATCTGCAAGTCCAATCGAATGCAGTCAACCTGCAAGGTTGTCATAAATTTAGTCCTCAAAGTTTCCAACTCCATTTTAGCTGTCATATTTATTGGATATTGTTTTCCCTCTACCGGATCGAAGTCCTGTTTCAGATCTATCAGTGTAGTATTTGCTTTATCAAAACATTGGCTGTTAATATCAGTGGAAATACAGCATTTGAAATTTCCTTGGAGATTTCTCACTTGCAGCAAGCAGATCTGCACCATCCAAGCAGCTTCTTGTAAGACATGCAACTGAACAGGATTCTCAGAAAACATTATTTGAGCTTACAATTTACTTAACAAGTCTTGATCCAAGAGAGGTATAGGGCTTTCTGGCAACTACAAGAATTCATGTATTAAAACTTTGTTCCAAATTTGGCATTCTATTGGTCTCACAAAACGGCCTTTCTTTCATTCTCTCCCATGACCTCAAAAACTAACACGGTGAATTTACTAAGAAGTCTCTTACAACCAGTTACCACAAAATAAGTCTATTAAAAAAAAAATTTGGTTTAATTTCCCAGCTTCATTAGAACTATGGACCCACTGGCAATGCCTTTAAATTTCAACCCTCAGACTCCTTCATGCAGTATTACAGTTCTCTAGCAGTAACATTACTGGGGGACGGAATAAAACCTCTCGCCCCCATCTGGGATGGCAGGATCTCCAGTCTAGCATGAAAACAAATCAGTTCGAACTCCACATCAAACCAACCTGTCTGCACTCAAATCAGTACCACTCTGACCCAGAGAAGCACTGAGCATTCTGACCTCCCCAAAGCTGACCAGTGTGAAAAGACTGACTTCAGCAAGGAGGTAAAAGGATGAGCTCTCTCCCCAGATGTGCCAAAACCTAGGAGACAAGATAGAAGCAAAAAGAAACATCACCAACAACCCCTGATTCAAAGCCGAGAAGCAACACAGTGCCACAACAAGGATGGATGACAATACTCCAGAGAAAAAAAACAGAGCGGGGGGAGTAAAGCCCCCCTTTCTCCGCTTAGCAGTGGGAAAACGGGTTTTTTCCTTTTTTTTTTCTTTTTTTCTTCTTTCTCTTCTTGCTACAGTTCAGATGTAGCCAAGGCCACGCAGCTGGCGTATTCGCTGGTACGAAGTGGGAGGCTCTGGAAAACTCCTCAGTTACAATGAGCTGAGTTTATCTCGCAACTCGACACAGGCCTGGGATATTTTGCTTTTTTGTTTTCCCATTTCATTCCAACCATAATGCACTTTATACGCAATTCCAAGTAGCTCAGTAATAGTTACATTCCTCAGCCCCATTTACCTTTTGAAATTTACAGATGTCAAAAACCAGCATATTAAACATCAATCCATTATTCCATTTCTCTAGATCCAAATTAGTTCATATTCTAGCAACTTTTAAATACAACCTCATACAATACCAAGGCCACATCCATCATAGCATTTAGTTATTTTCTCTTTTCTTTTCTTTTCTTTTCTTTTCTTTTCTTTTCTTTTCTTTTCTTTTCTTCTCTTCTCTTCTCTTCTCTTCTCTTCTCTTCTTCTTTTCTTTTCTTTTCTTTTCTTTTCTTTTCTTTTCTTTTCTTTTCTTTTCTATGTGAATCAGAATGTAACAATTTAAATTCTTTTCTGGTCTCAAAAATGGCAAATTAACTTACAGTACCATACTTCACCAAATTTTTTCCAAAGTTCTGCAAAACAACATTAATTGCAATACAGCACTGAAACCCTGAATTCCACATTTAAGCCACATTTTAGTACAGTATCATTTCAAGTTTTATTTTTTCAGAATATTTCCTAAGGGGGAACAAGGTGGAATTTTAGCAGTGGAACCGATTCCCATTTTGTAGTTATCTCCCCAAACAAAATTCTTTTGGTACCAAACATATATATACGCAAACTAAAATACTGAGTTCAGATATGAAAACCAAATACCAAGTTCAAATATGCAGATGGATCACAGTTATACTTACTGAAGACAATATCTCGATTTTAGCATTGCACCTTTGAACTGCTTACTGCTCAGCCAGGTAGCGGTGCCGCTGGGTCTCCCTGACAAAACAGGTCAGTGCGCGCTGGAGCCCCATCGGCACCGGCCCCCCCCGCCACTGCAGCAAGCTGGATCGGGCAAGGCTTTTAATAGCGTCTCATCTGGGGTGCTACAACTGTTATCCCAAAACCAGGGTTCTTTACTTGGTGTGGACACACAAGAGCCAAATTTAGTACATAGTGATGAAACACAGCCCATCACAGAGTTGTGCAAGTCTGAATGCCGGAATAAAGCTAGCATGCTAGAAAGAGAAATAACAGCTACTACACACAAAATTTTACCATCACATTCACGCAGTAAAGAACTAAATTACTCATGATCTTCTGTATTATCACAAAATGCACATTTTGAGTCCATGGATTCTCATGATTTAACAGTCTGTGAAATCACTGCACCACACAACAAAGAGCTACTAAAACTGCAACATGCTTAAACAGATACCCACAAAGAAGGTTAATGAAGAAAGCATCTTGCAGACTTCAGCAAGTTTACTGTGACCTGTGTGTTATCAGTTAACTCTCTCTCAGTTTGTTGAAGTTCAAACCGCCCTGCCTGTAAAACTGAAATGATTCAATGATCTTTGTAGAGTTTTATTTTTCTCCTGCTCTTCTCGCTTTAGAAACAACGAAGTGTTATACTTCAAGGTTCTATTCTCCGGACACTTTTCCCAATCATTAAACTTACACAGCAGCCACCATTAATTACAATATTTCACAAGATTTTCGTTCCTCATATTTCAAGTGCTTTCCTATGTTTTAAAACACCTCCCAATACAGATTTCTTAACAACACGACTGAAAACAGTCGTTTCCAACCCCATCTCCTAAGTAAAAACCATGAGAAGAGGGAGGGAGGGGGGGAAAGCACAGGGCTGCTTGCAGCGCAAGTGGGAAAAGTGGGGAGAAGGTTTTACGGCACACTTATACCACAAAGAAACAATTCTGACAACAACCAGTAAAACTCACGTTCCTGACAAGCTGCTTGATTTTCAGAGAGGCAATACACAGAAACACATAATATGTACTATAAAACTCGCAGATAACATGTTGATAGCAAACATTAGCATCCTCTACTGCTAATTACAACACCATTTCTTCCTTAGCTTCTAAGTTTTGAACCTGCTTATTGATGACCTCTTGAAGACGGTCAATAAATTGCATGTAATTCTCGTTGGGACCCTGATTAATAGTTGCAAATGATTTGGCTGCTTTGTCAGTTTCAGGCACCTTTATCATAGCTTGATATGTGAGGTCTCTTGACTGCCTCAGGATTTCAGAAACTTATTGTGCCTGTAGTTGCGGTATGCCAATTAGTGTCTCTTCCAAGAGTTGGGGGGTACCTGCCCCTTTCAATGAATCCCCATCGTTCTGTCTGAAATGATCTATTGCTGTTACGTTGCATAGGTCTAATTTTGCTTTGAGTCTTTCATGGTTTTTATCTGATCTTGGGGCAACTCGTACACATACTCCTTTTAACTTTTCAAGAATATGCTGCAAACCCTCATCTTCATCCATGTCATCAGATAACGTGGACTTGAACAGTGCTGGAGAATCATTAGTAACAGGGGGGTTTGGCCTTTTTCTTTTTTTTTTTTTTTCAAATCTAGTCCAGGGAAGCCACCCCCCTCCCCTGTCTCTGCATGTTCCCATTGCTCTTTTAATCCTCTCAAAGTCTCTAGCAACAAGTGCCATGTTGTTAACAGTTCAGTTGTTTCTTTGCATCTTTCACTAGTGCTTTGCCCCATAGTAACACAGTCCTTCCTTCGTAAAGTCAATTCCAGAGGGCTAATACCCTGCTTCTTCAGAAGCAACTTCCATGTAGATAATATAATACCCTCTTCTTTAGATAAGTTCCACCCCCCTGTTCCCGGTAGCTCACCAACTCTTGGCGTGGTGTCTTTTCAAGGATCCGGATCTTCGGCAGCTCCCCCCTGCTGCTCTATCAGCTGTACCGGGCTCCGTCTCCACAGCTTGTCTTCGGCTACCACAGCTTCACCGCTGTCTCTTCTTCATGCGAGATCCTTCTTCATACAGGATCAGGTCGGGGTCACCGTATGTCGTGGTTGAGACGGACAAACAACATAGACCAAGTTCTTCCAGGATGAAAGTAGTAGATGCCATTTAATGCCACAGGAAATCAAGTGTGATCACAGTCAGTTATAGCCATCATAATATATGTAATATGCTGCGTATTTGTTGTCTCATCTCTCAGCAGCCATTCTGGTGTCTAGGATGAAATGAAGAGACAGAAGAACTACTTGGCCCTCCATCCTCCAGAGTACCCAACCTGGTATGGTTTGCACAGAAAGATGTAAACCTGTTTTCTTCAGACTGCTCACATTCTTTGCATCTCACCAGCAGCAAGAAGGAAGCAGCACAGTTGTTCAGTAAGTTCAGTGTGCTGCATGTTAATTGACTTGATATAATAATAGACTCATCATAGAATGGTATGTGTGGCGATGAAGAACGACGCACACGTGGACGCAGATAAAGACGTGCACACACAGGCAGAGGTCATGTTCAGCAGGGAACAAAGAGCAAGGCAGAGCTAAGCTGAGTCAAGCTGAGGCTCTTTTTATTAACCATTCTCAATTTATAGATTTACAGATAGGGACCTGGACTAAGACGTTAGACAGGATGTTTTTTCAATAATTGTTATTCCAAACACGCCACACTCATGTTGTGACTGTGTTCAGTCACATTCCCACTCATTCACAGCCCAGGCCTGTGTCGAGGGTTAAGATTGCGGGGTGACAATCAAACCCTGGCAGATGTATTGTTAACCTCCTCTCCCCCCCACTTCCCCCTTTTGCCCCTCCCTCTCCCCCCTTCCCACTCAGGACAGGCGATCGGTAGGGAAAGAAGGACAGAGAGAAGAGAGTTGGAAAAGTTAAAGATGTTTTACTAATGCTACTAATAAGAATAGAGAAAATAATACAAAATATACAAAACCAATCTTGTAAGTCTCAGCAACTGCAGAGCCAGCACCCAAAGTCCTGGATTAGACTCTGTAGCCAACCGGAGCTGGATTCAGTCTGTCACCAGGCCTCAGTTCGCAGGGACGACCAGCAAGGTCCTCTCCTAATGTCAGCCATGAGGAAAAAAGGGAAAAAGGGCATAAGGATGAGATCCTCGTGATCTCCCACTTTTATATGAAGTATTCACGTGAATGGAATGTTATACACCGTTGGTCAGTCTCTCGGTCATCAGTTTCTTGTTGCCCCTCTCGTGAGATGTCCATCTGTGCTTATCAATAAGTTTGCATTCCATTGCTAGGTTTAACCAAAACATGTGTTGGGTTCTCCAGGAAAATGCAGCTAACATGAAGGCTTTAGCTGACAGGCAAATTCACTAAAAGAGAAACTTGTTTTTAACAAAACCAGGACATTCCACCCCTTATAATATGACATTCACTGAATACTTATCAATACAATCTATCAATACAATCTAATTAATCACTACTACTATATATATATATACATATGTACATATATACACAGGAGTAATTAATCAGTGGACCATCCTTTGAAAAGTTCATTAAGTTCATTTTGTCACAACAGTCTCCCAGGGCAGGAAAAATGGTACAAGTGCATCTCATGAACACTGTGGGTTAAGGACACCACTTCGAAGAAGGTGTCGGGCGCCACTCGAAGAAGCTAGCTCTAGTTTCATCACCATTGTCTTGATCTGTAAGACACTTATTAAACATTGTTAGTGCGGCAATTCACATCATACAGTTCAGCATTGCATATTTTCACCTAAAATCAAATCCCCTTGAGGTACACACCGAACTTCTCCATCCTTAAGCATCACCCACCAGGTGCTGCCAGGTCCCTGGGCAAAAACAATCCCACGAATAGGTTTGCCTTTGCCTGAGGCAGGAGTAACCCAGACTGCCTTTCCTAAGATATTTTTCATGTGTACTACAGGGACTTTATCTCCTTCTACAGTCCGTAGAATTTCTGATTGGGCAGGCCCGGCTCGATTGGTTGATCCCCTAGTGTTGACCAACCAAGTGGCTTTTGCTAAATGTGAATCCCAGTTTTTAAAGGTTCCACCACCAAGTGCCTTTAGTGTAGTTTTTAACAAACCATTGTACCTTTCAATTTTCCCAGAGGCTGGTGCATGATATGGAATATGATATACCCACTCAATACCATGTTCTTTGGCCCAATTGTCTATAGTACTGTTTTTGAAATGAGTACCATTGTCTGATTCAATTCTTTCTGGCGTACCGTGCCGCCAAAGGACTTGCTTCTCAAGGCCCAAGATAGTATTTTGGGCTGTAGCATGAGGTACGGCATATGTTTCCAACCATCCAGTGGTTGCTTCCACCATTGTAAGTACATAACGCTTACCTTGACGTGTTTGTGGAAGTGTAATATAATCAATCTGCCAAGCTTCTCCATACTTATACTTTAACCATCGCCCCCCATACCATACAGGTTTTAACCGTTTTGCTTGTTTGATTTCGGCGCAAGTTTCACATTCATGAATAACCTGTGAAATAGTGTCCATAGTTAAATCCACCCCTCGATCACGAGCCCATTTGTATGTTGCATCTCTACCTTGATGCCCTGAAGCATCATGGGCCCATCGAGCTAGGAAAAGTTCACCTTTATGTTGCCAGTCCAAGTCCACCTCAGCTACATTAATCTTAGCAGCTTGATCCGCTTGTTGGTTGTTTAGATGTTCCTCGGTGGCTCGACTTTTAGGCACATGAGCATCTACATGACGAACTTTCACAGGCAGCCTCTCTAGCCGAGCAGCAATGTCTTGCCACAGTGTGGCAGCCCAAATGGGTTTACCTCTGCGCTGCCAGTTGCTTTTCTTCCATTGCTGTAGCCACCCCCACAAGGCATTTGCTACCATCCATGAGTCAGTATAGAGATAAAGTATTGGCCACTTCTCTCGTTCAGCAATGTCCAAAGCCAGCTGGATGGCTTTCACTTCTGCAAACTGACTGGATTCACCTTGTCCTTCAGTGGCTTCTGTAACTTGTCGTGTGGGACTCCACACAGCAGCTTTCCACCTTCGATGTTTTCCTACAAGACGACAGGATCCATCTGTGAACAGTGCATACTGCTTATCAGTCTCTGAAAGCGCATTATATGGTGGTGCTTCTTCAGCACGTTTTACTTCATCCTCATCTGGAGACATCCCAAAGTCTTTGCTTTCTGGCCAGTCTGTAATCACTTCTAATATACCTGGACGGTTGGGACTTCCAATTCGAGCTCGTTGCGTGATCAGTGCAATCCATTTACTCCATGTAACTTCGGTTGCATGATGTGGAGAGGGAACCGTCCCTTTGAACATCCAGCTCAGCACCGGCAGTCGAGGTGCCAGGAGGAGCTGTGCTTCAGTGCCGATCACTTCTGAAGCAGCTCAAACTCCTTCAGATGCTGCTAGTATCTCCTTTTCAGTTGGAGTATAGTTGGCCTCAGATCCTTTGTATCCTCGACTCCAAAAACCTAAGGGTCGACCTCGGGTTTCTCCCGGTGCTTTCTGCCAGAGGCTCCAGGTAAGTCCAGTATCTCCGGCTGCGGTGTAGAGCACATTTTTAACATCTAGTCCAGTTCGGAGTGGTCCAAGGGCCACCGCATGAGTTATCTCACACTTAATTTGTTCAAAGGCTTGTCGTTGTTCAGGGCCCCACTCAAATTGGTTCTTTTTACAAGTCACTCGATAGAGAGGGCTCACAATGTGGCTGTAGTCAGGAATATGCATTCTCCAAAAACCTACAACGCCCAAGAAAGTCTGTGTCTCCTTTTTATTAGTAAGTGGAGACATTGCTGCAATTTTGTTGATCACATCCATTGGGATCTGACGACGGCCATCTTGCCATTTTATTCCTAAAAACTGGATCTCTCGTGCAGGTCCCTTGACCTTGCTCCGTTTTATGGCAAAACCAGCATCCAAAAGAATATGAATTATTCTCTCACCTTTCTCGAAGACTTCTTTCGCTGTGTCGCCCCATACGATGATGTCATCAATATATTGCAAGTGTTCTGGAGCTTCACCTTGCTCCAGCGTGGTCTGGATCAGTCCATGGCAGATGGTAGGACTGTGTTTCCACCCCTGGTGCAAGCGATTCCATGTATACTGGATGCCCCTCCAAGTGAAAGCAAACTGCGGCCTGCACTCTGCTGCTACAGGAATAGAGAAAAATGCATTAGCAATGTCAATTGTAGCATACCACTTGGCTGCCTTTGACTCCAGTTCAAATTGCAGTTCTAGCATGTCAGGCACAGCAGCACTCAGTGGTGGTGTAACTTCATTCAGGTCACGACAGTCTACAGTTAGTCTCCACTCGTCACTAGACTTACGCACTGGCCAGATTGGGCTGTTAAAAGGTGAGCGAGTCTTACTGATCACACCCTGGCTTTCCAATTGACGGATCAGCTACTGGATAGGAGTCAAAGAGTCTCGATTGGTGCGATATTGTCGGCGATGCACCGTTGTGGTAGCAATTGGCACCTGCTGATCGTCAACCCTCAGCAGTCCTACAACAGAAGGGTCATCTGAAAGACCAGGCAAATCAGACAGCTGTTCAATTTTCTCAGTGTCCACAGCTGCTATACCAAATGCCCACCTATACCCTTTTGGGTCCTTAAAATACCCTCTCCTGAGGTAGTCTATACCAAGGATGCACGGAGCATCTGGACCAGTCACAATGGGATGCTTTTGCCAGTTTTTTCCAGTTAGGCTCATTTCAGCCTCTACAACAGTCAGCTCCCGGGATCCCCCAGTCACTCCAACAATATTGATGGATTGCGTTCCTTTATAATTAGAAGGAATTATTGTGCACTGAGCACCAGTGTCCACTAAAGCTTTGTACTCCTGGGGTTGTGTTGTACCAGGCCATAGTATTTGTACAGTCCAATAAACTCTGTTATCCCTTTCCTCCACCTGGCTGGAGGCAGGACACCTCTAATTCCTGTTTTGCACAGTCTCTGGGTGTGAATTAGAGGTTCCTTCAAGAGCATCAGAATCTCTTCTGCTCCTTTTGTAAACTGGAGCAGCCACCTTCCAGGACAGCCTGACAACATTTACACATCACACATCCTTGGGGCCGGTGTTCCGGCCCAAGATACCATTCTCATGAGCCTGGACTATCACTCCTTATAATAATGAAAAACATACTTCTGTATAACCTTACCAAGGTCCTTTATATTTTGACTAATTGCTGTGATTTAATCATGTTAGTATTATTTCTTCTTTGACCATCTCGATGGTCATGTTAGTATTTATCTTCCTTTATCATCCAAGTGGTTGGAACCTCACATCCTGCTGTTCCCACTGTATGGTTTGGAAGGGACCTTAAAGATCATCTAGTTCCAACCACCCTGCCATGGGCAAGAACACCTTCCACTAGATCAGGATGCTCAAAGCCCCAGACAACCTGCCCTTGAACACTTCCAGGGATGGGGCATCTGGAACTTCTCTGGACAACCTGTTCCAGTGCCTCATCGCTCTCATGGTGAAGAATTTCTTCCTTATAGTTAATCTAAATCTACCCTCTTTCAGTTTAAAGCCATTACCCCTTTTTCCTATCACTACATGCCCTTGTAGAAAGTCCCTCTCTAGCTTTCTTGTAGGCCCCCTTTAGGTACTGGAAAGCTGCTATAAGGTCTCCCCGGAGCCTTCTCTTCTCCAGGCTGAACAACCTCAACTCTCTCAGTCTTTCTTCATAGGAGAGGTGCTCCAGCCCTCTGATCATCTTCGTGGACCTCCTCTGGACTTGCTCCAAGAGGTCTATGTCCCTCTTATGTTGGGGGTCCCAGAGCTGAATGCTGAACTCCAGGTGGAGTCTCACAAGAGCAGAGGGGGAGAATCACCTCCCTCAACCTACCGCCTAGCCTCCTTGCCATTCTTGCACAATTTCCATACATTCCACCCCCTTGCTCAGGGGACAGCTTCTGCTAGGACCAGCAAAGCCAGAGTTGTTCATTTGGGTTTGTGAGGTGTAGCACAGAGCAATTTACAGGGGCATACAATAAACACATATAGAAAAAGAAAAAAACATATTTCTACAATAATGTTTTAAATTAGGTGTCCCATTCACTTTGTCAAGGAATTAGTCATTCAGCCAGGCATTATCAGTAGATTGTTTCACTTGCTGCATTAATCCCAAAGATGTGAGATGTCTTCTTCCATGTTGACTAGTTCATCATTATGTTGAAGCACCACATGCCTTCAAAATAAGCAGCATTTGCAGCCACTACCTACTTAGAGGAAACCACAAGAAGAAACATTAATGTTAAAATCCCTTAGCATGGCACAATTCTGTAATACAGCTACAAGGGTTGTCATGCTAGTGAAACACATTGTTAAGAGATCTGCAACCGTTAATTTCTCCTAAATATTAAAGGTAAATGATTAGGCTACAGTAGAGGCTGAACAGATCTAAGTTTACCAGGATAAATCTAAGTTAATCAATAGGAGTGTTGTCACCTTCCAGTAATACATATGCTGTTGCTCCAGCTCCTTTAGTTTAACAACCTGGGTTTAACAACCTGGTGTGGGGTAATTGCCCATGCAGACTGAAAAGTCGTGGCCTGCACGTTTTCAGATTGGACTTCACTTTGATATTGGGTCTGTGACACCAAGAACATTGTTCCAATGCTGTCTCCTCTAGATAAAACACGTGTTCACTGAAGATACCTGAAATACAAGAACTCGAGAATCTGATATTAGCAGAGGATGTAACATAAGAAGAGAAGTCAACGTGCAAAACCATACAGTATTCTCTGGAATTATATAAATTTTTGCATCTAGATCAATAGGTTGCAGTCCCACTTCACAATCCATTGATGTGAATAATTCCATTTTCTCTGTAGTTAGCCCTGACACTGTGTCCACAGAAGTGTATACATATTGCCACCCCCTAGAGGGGAGTAGGGGGCTGATATAATCGACCTGACAGGTATTCAAGGCCCATTGACCACGTTTTATCTTTCCCCATGGCCTATATAATGCCCTTAAATTAACTTTGTACAAGTGGCACAATGATGTGAGCATGTTTTACAAGTATATAATAGCAAAGCGGGTTGATTATGAGCAATGTCCCATGCCTGTGCAGCATAAGCTGATCCATGTCCACAAGCTATATGCATACTTAGAGCTTGAGCATGAAGTTCAGCAGAGGTCATATTATCTGCTTCCTTACTGTTTTGCGGCTCAAGTGAATCAACTTTATTGTGCTCTTCTATTAATCCTTCACAAGGGGAATCCTCCTCCACAGATGATTTAGGGATAAAAGTTCTCCAATGCCCTAAAAATCCTAAAAAGGCATGTAATTGTTTTACTGCAGCTGGTACAGAAAACTGCTGGACTGTGTGATATACCTTATCTGGTATTTCTCGAAGCTGCCTATGCCAAACTATTTCTAAAAATAGTACAGTAGCACTAGGGTCCTGTGTTTTAGTCAGATTAATTGCCCAGCCTTGGTCCTGTAAATACACCTTCAAAAATTCAGCAGCTGCTTCAGTTTCTTGTTGTGACACTGCCATAATCAACAGATCATCAATATAATGGCAATCAGTAATGGTACCCAACCATAATGCTATATTAGCTACTATGATTTGATGGCAAACGGAGGGACTGTATTTGTATCTCTGAGACAACACTCGGCAAGTGTATTGCTTTTGTTGCCAGGTAAAGGCAAACTGGTCTTGCATTGAGGTGACAGGCGGGGTGGGGGGTGGGTGCAGTGTTGGCAGTGGGACTAGGGCTGGTTGATTTTTTTGCATAAACATTAACTTTTGCAAGCGGCAAAACATTTCTGATGGTGTGATCCCACCTATTTCTAATCATGGGATACCAGCTTGTACAAAATCATTCCATATTTGTGTCCGCCTCACCCGTGCTGTAACTCCTTTCAGTTTTGCTGGCTTTCCTTTATTCACCACCCAAACAGAGGGTCCTGAAATTACAGCCCCAATTCCCCTCAAGGCATTTACTAGAGTGCCTGCATTGCCCGTAGCATTTGTCACTGTTGGCAGAATCACGGGTATTAGTGAGGCAGGCGGTCCTCTAAGAAGTTGCATTTTAATACTTCTTGTCACTGCTACCCTGTCCAGATCGGATCCCATAATCAATGCAGATGCCACCCCCATCCACCACACTAAATTAATACCATCCTCCATTGTGCACCAGTTTCCACAGGACAACACACATTCAACAGGTTCAACATATGCTGTTAAAACTGCAGCACACAAACACTGACATAGCGTAGGTGCAATAATATCTTGCCCGTCAGGACCTCTGACATTTTGCAGTTGAGCATATCCTCGTATCAGATCATCATTGGCTATAGGGCTTAATAAAACTTTTTCATCTGCTAATAAATGGATAGACGCATCTCCACTCTCCCAAGCTGGCAAAATCCGTGCCAGTATTCCTTCCCCACTCTTCTGCTTCTCGGAGAGTGAGTACACGTGATCTGCCCCTCCTCATCTGCTTGTTCCCGCTGCCACATCATTTGTATGGGGGGCTGTGCTCCCACCACCTCCCTGCCATTTAAGTCAGGATCAAATTAAAACTCAATATTGGAGACTGAGGATTCACTCCAAATATTTCCATCCCATTCCTCGGGATTCCAAGATCATTTTGTGGTGAGAGATGGACAGATCTTGACAAAGCCACTCAGAGACTGAAAGGGCCTGTAAAAGCCCGAAAAAATCTGATGGGGATTTACAGAGCCCAGCAGAGCCCGAAAGAGCCTGACAAAGCCCAACAGAGCCTGACAAAGCCCAACAGAGCCTGACAGATAGCAACAGAGACCGACAGAGCCCCAAAGGGGCTTACAGAGCCTCACAGGTCCTGACAGAAGCCTTCAAAGCCCGACAGAGACCGACAAAGCCCAACATGGATCAAAAAAGCCCAACAAAGCCTGATGTAGCCTGACAGATAATGACAGAGCCCAACAAAGCCAGAGAAAACCCAAAAGATCCCAACAAATTCTGAAAGAACTCGACAGGGCCTGAGAGAGCATGACAGGGCCCAACAAAGACCAACAGAGCTTATAGGGCCTGACAGATCCTGACAGACCCCGACAGACCCTGACATAGCCTACCAGAAACTTACAGAGTGTGCAAGAGCCACACAGAGCCCAAATAAACACGAAACGGAACTTGAAAGAGCCAAACAGAGCCTGACAGGAATTGACAGATCCCAACTAAGCCCTACAGTGCCCGACAGAGGTCAAAAGAACCAACAGAGACAGATAAAGCATAACAGACCAGGAAAGAGCATGACAGGACCTGACAGATCCTGACAGAAACCGACAGAGTCCAACAGAACTCGACAAAGCTTGACAGAGCCCTCCAGGACCTGACAGACAAAGACAGGGCCTGCCAGAGCCCAACAAAGCTCAACAGGGTTTGACAAATCCTGACAGCACCTGATAGATAACGATAGAGCCCGGCAGGACCTGACAGAGGCTGACGAAGTGCAAGAGAGATTAAAGAGCTCAACAAAGCATTACAGAGCCCCACTGAACCTAACACATCTTGACAGAGCATTACAGATCCCGACAGAATCTGACAGAGACCAACAGGGCCCAACAAAGCTTGAAAGAGCCCAAAACCACCCAATGTAGTCTGACAGAGATCAAGAATACCTAACAGTGCCTGACAAATCCCGACAGAGTCCTAGAAATCCTGACATGGCCTGACAGAGCCTGAATAAGGGCTAAAAAGCCTAACAAAGCCTAACAGACCCCGACAGGGATTGAAAGAGCCTGACAAAGCCCTACAGAACCCCACAGAGTCTGACAAGGCCTGACAGGGCTCTACAGAGTCTGAAAGTGCCTGATCAAGCAAAAAAAGCCCAAAAAAGCTTGACAGAGCCTGACAGAGCTTGACAGAGCCCAAGAGAGACCGACAGATCTCGACAAAGTCACACAGAGACCGACAGGGCCTGAAAGAGCCTGACAAAACCTGAGAGGGATTGACAGAGCCCTATAGACCCTGACATCGCTTGACAGAAACTGAAAAAAACAAACAAAACCTGATAGACCCTAACAGAACCTGACAGAGCCTGACAGAGCATGCCAGGGCCTAACAAAGCCTGAGAGAGCCTGACAGGACCTGACAGAGCACGACAGGGCACAACAAAGTATTACTCTTTGGGGCCTGCTAGGGTTCTATCAGGTTCTGTCGAGATCTGTAAGGCTCTGTCAAGCTGTGTCAAGCCCTGTCATGCTCTGCAATGCTTTGCTGAGCTCTTTCAGACTCTGTCATGCTTTATCAGTCTCTGTCAGGCCCTACCGGGATCAAAAAAGCCCAACAAACCTTAATACTGCACAACAACACTTGACACGTCCTGATAGAGCCCAAATAAACCTGACAGAGCCCGAGTAGGACCCACAGAGTCAGACAGAAGCCAACAAAGACTGATAGAGACCATCACAGCTCGAAAATTACCTAGAGATCCTCACGTAGATAGACGGAGCCTGTCATGGCCTAAAAGACCTGGACAGAGCTTGACAAGGCCTGACAGAGCCAGACAGGGTATGACACAGATTAACAGTGCCCCACCTGTCCCAAAAAACACTGACAAAGCCTGATAAGGCCTGACAGATCACTACAGAGCCCAAAAAATCCTGGGAAATCCCAACAGATCCTGAGAGATCCTGACAGAACCTGACAGGACCTGACAGAGGATGACAGAGCCCAAAAAAGCTAGACAGATCCTGACAGAACCCGACAGGGCCTGACACATTCTGACAGAACCTGACAGAGCCCTCCAGGGACTTACAGAGCCCGCAAGAGACTGATAGAGCCCGACAAAACCTGACAGAGCCCGACAGGGCCTGACAGATCCTGACCAAACCCCACAGAGCCCGCCAAGCACTGAAAGATCCTGCAAGAGACTGACAGGGCCTGACAAAACCTGACAGAGCCCATCAGAGCTTGATAAAGCTAGACACAGCCCACCAGGGCGTGACAGAGTCCAAAACAGCTCAACAGGGTTCGACAAATCCTAACAGCGCCTGATAGCGAATGATAGAGCCCGTCAGGACCTGAGAGAGGCTAAAAAAGTGTGACAGAGACTAAAGAACTCAACAAAGCA